>NC_089683.1:300000-600000 GCF_031753505.1 Anomalospiza imberbis | reverse complement strand
AAGGGAATGGAGCCCCAGGAGGGGCTGGGGGAGCTGGGAAGGGAATGGAGCCCCAGGAGGGGCTGAGGGAGCTGGGAAGGGAACGGAGCCCCAGGAGGGGCTGGGGGAGCTGGGAAGGGAATGGAGCCCCAGGAGGGGCTGGGGGAGCTGGGAAGGGAATGGAGCCCCAGGAGGGGCTGAGGGAGCTGGGAAGGGGCTCAGCCTGGAGAAAAGGAGGCTCAGGGGGGACCTTGTGGCTCTGCACAACTCCTGACAGGAGGGGACAGCCAGGGGGGGTCGGGCTCTGCTCCCAGGGAACAGGGACAGGACAAGGGGAAATGGCCTCAGGCTGGGCAGGGCAGGCTCAGGGTGGACAGCAGCAGGAATTTCTCCCTGGAAAGGGTGCTCAGGCCTTGGCAGGGGCTGCCCAGGGAGGTGGAGGTGTCCAGGGCAGGCCTGGGTGTGACACTCAGAGCTCTGGGCTGGGGACAAGGTGGGGATTGGGCACAGCTGGGATTTTCCAGTCCCAGGGATCCTGGGATGTTGTGCCCCTGCCATGCCCCATGCCCTCGGTGTGCCTTTCCCTGGAGCTCTGCCAGCTGTGCCTGTGGCACGTTAGAGCTGTGCCCCATCCTGGAGCCTCCTCTGAGGGCTTTCTCTAGGTCCAGCTCCAAGCTGTGCTCCCCTGGAGTTCTCCTGGGAACTCTGCTCCCTCTCCATCCCAGCTGGTGCAGGGCAGGAGCTTTGCCCTGGGGTGGGAGGGAGGAAGCAGGGAGTAGGAGCAGTGCCCTGGAGAAATTCTTTCCTGGCAGTGCCATTTTTCCTGACAGTGCCATTTTTCCTGACAGTGCCATTTTTCCTGTCAGTGCCCTGGATAAATGCTGTCCTGGCAGTGCCCTGGATAAATGCTGTCCTGGCAGTGCCATTTTTCCTGGCAGTGCCATTATTCCTGGCAGTGCCCTGGATAAATGCTGTCCTGGCAGTGCCATTATTCCTGGCAGTGCCATTTTTCCTGGCAGTGCCCTGGATAAATGCTGTCCTGGCAGTACCAATTTTCCTGGCAGTGCCATTTTTCCTGGCAGTGCCCTGGATAAATGCTGTCCTGGCAGTGCCATTTTTCCTGGCAGTGCCATTTTTCCTGGCAGTGCCATTATTCCTGGTAGTGCCCTGGATAAATGCTGTCCTGGCAGTGCCAATTTTCCTAGCAGTGCCAATTTTCCTGGCAGTGCCATTATTCCTGGCAGTGCCATTATTCCTGGCAGTGCCATTATTCCTGGTAGTGCCCTGGATAAATGCTGTCCTGGCAGTGCCATTATTCCTGGCAGTGCCACTTTTCCTGGCAGTGCCCTGGATAAATGCTGTCCTGGCAGTGCCAATTTTCCTGGCAGTGCCCTGGATAAATACTGTCCTGGCAGTGCCAATTTTCCTGGCAGTGCCCTGGATAAATGCTGTCCTGGCAGTGCCCTGGATAAATGCTGTCCTGGCAGTGCCATTATTCCTGGCAGTGCCAATTTTCCTGGCAGTGCCATTATTCCTGGCAGTGCCCTGGATAAATGCTGTCCTGGCAGTGCCAATTTTCCTGGCAGTGCCATTTTTCCTGGCAGTGCCATTATTCCTGGCAGTGCCATTATTCCTGGCAGTGCCCTGGATAAATGCTGTCCTGGCAGTGCCATTTTTCCTGGCAGTGCCATTATTCCTGGCAGTGCCATTTTTCCTGGCAGTGCCCTGGATAAATGCTGTCCTGGCAGTGCCATTATTCGTGGCAGTGCCCTGGATAAATGCTGTCCTGGCAGTGCCATTTTTCCTGGCAGTGCCATTATTCCTGGCAGTGCCATTTTTCCTGGCAGTGCCCTGGATAAATGCTGTCCTGGCAGTGCCATTATTCGTGGCAGTGCCCTGGATAAATGCTGTCCTGGAGCAGTGCTGCTCCGAGCCCCGCTCAGGGAACCCCTCGGGGCGCAAGGGGCCCGTTCCCGCAGTGATCCCGTATTCACTGGGGGGCTTTATTGTATTTTCTTACAGATATTTTCTCTCAGATCTCAGATTCCAACGGGCTGATGGTTTTCCCCAAGTTTGAGCAGTTCCTGAGGGAGGTGCTGAAGCTGCCCACGGCCGTGTTCGAGGGGCCCTCCTTCGGCTACACGGAGCACTCGGTGCGCACCTGCTTCCCCCAGCAGGTCAGGGATGGGCTCGGGCGGGGGCAGTCTGGGGATTTGGGGATCAGGGATTTGGGGATTTGGGGTCAGGGATTTGGAGATCAGGGATTTGGGGTCACGGATTTGGGGTCTGGGATTGGGGATTTGGGGCCTGGGATTGCGGATTGGGGATTTGGGATTGGGGATTTGGAGTCTAGGGATTTGGGGATTGGGGATTTGGGGTCTGGGATCAGGATTTGAGGGTTTGGGGATCGGGGATTTGAGGGTCTGGGATTGGGGATTTGGGATCTGGGGATTTGGGGATCAGGGATTTGGGATCTGGGATCAGGGATTTGAGGGTCTGGGGTTTGGGGATTTGGAGATCAGGGATTTGGGGTCTGGGATTTGGGGATCGAGGATTTGGGGTCTGGAATCAAGGATTTGGTGTCTGGGGATTGGGGATTTGGGGTCTGGGGATCAGGGATTTGGGGTCTGGGATTAGGGATTGGGGATTTGGGGATTGGGGATTTGGGGTCTGGGGATTTGGGGTCGGGGATTTGGGGATTGGGGATTTGGGAATTGAGGATTTGGGGTCTGGGATCGAGGATTTGGGGTCTGGGACTGGGGATTTGGGGTCTGGGATCAGGGATTGGGGATCATGGATTTGAGGGTCTGGGGTTTGGGGATCAGGGATTTGGGGATTGAGGATTTGGGACCTGGGATTGGGGATTTGGGGATCAGGGATTTGGGGCCTGGGATTGGGGATCCGGCATTTGGGGATAGGAAATTTAGGGTCTGGGATTTGGGGGTCTGGGATCGGGGGTTGGGGATTTAGGATTGAGGATTTGCAGTCTGGGATCTGGGATTAGGGATCCAGGATAAGGGATTTGGGACCAGGGATTCGGGAATTCAGGATTAGGGATCTGGGATCAGAGATTCGGGATCTGGAATCTGGGATCAGGGATTTGGGATCTGGGATTCCCAGGGCATTGGGGCTGGGGGTCACTGAGGTCCCCTGTCCAACCCAAGCACTTTGAAACAGTCCAAAATAAGCAATTGAAGGATTTTCTGTCATTTCAGTCGATTCCCTCTTTGAAGGGCCACCCCTCTTCCCCATCAGATCAGGAATGACTCGTTTCTTTACCAAAACCTAAACCGTGCCATTTTCACTATTTTCCTTGATTTTTCAAAGCTTTTTCACTGTGTTAAGACAATTAGTTTCAACAAGTCACTTCCAGGATCTGTTCAAAATAAACACCTTCTGTGCAGCAGTTTATTTTTAAATCCATTGCAGTTGTATTTTAATTGTTCCAATGATTTGTTTGTCGTTTGAGGTAATGTAAATAATATAACTAATCCTTAAATCAACTGTAAACATGAACTTGATTGATCTTAAGCCTAAAATTAAATGTTTAGACTCTGGGCATGATGATGCTCCAGAAGAAACATTTCTCCAGCATTTGATGTAAAATTTATAGTGACTAAATATAAGTTAATTAGCAATTAGCATATTTGGCATATGACACAGTAGGAAACAGCCTTTGATTTCAGAATCAGTGAGGCTCCAGATTGACATCTGATATTGGGAGTTAGGAATTGTTCCCTGGAGGGGTGGTGAGGAGCACAGGGTGCCCAGAGCAGCTGGGGCTGCCCCTGGATCCCTGGCAGTGCCCAGGGCCGGGCTGGACACTGGGACTTAAAAAGTGAAAGCTCCTCTCATCAGAAATGTTCTCAGAACCCCGGAATGGTTCAGGCTGGGCGGGCTCTGAAATCCCAGCCAGTGCCAGCCCTGCCACGGCAGGGACACCTCTCACTGTCCCAGGAGCTCCCAGCCCCAGTGTCCAGCCTGGCCTGGGACACTGCCAGGGATCCAGGGGCAGTGGCAGGTGTCCCTGCCGTGGCAGGGCTGGCACTGGATGATGTTTAAGGTCCCTTCCCACCCCAAGCACTCCCCGATTCCGTGCGTGTGGCAGTACAGGAGGATTCCTGGCAGGCACAGCCCGTGTCCCAGAGAAGGGCTCGGGCTGCAGAGGCCGTGGCAGTGGCTCTCAGGACGTCTGGCTCTGCAGCCCAGTGCTCCCTGTGCTCTCCCTGCAGAAGAAGGTGATGCTGAACATGTTCCTGGACACGCTGATGGCTGACCCTCCTCCCCAGTGCCTTGTGTGGCTGCCCCTCATGCACAGACTGGCCCACGTTGAAAATGGTAAATGCAGCCTTCTCCTGCTGGGGGCACAGCAGGGCTTTGCTCCCACGTGGGGATGCTCTGTCCTTGCCCCTGTAAGCAGCAGCTCTGCCTTCATCGGTCCTGTCCCAGAGCATCCCAGACCTGACTGGGTCACATTCCTGGGAATGTGGGATGGGCACTGGCTGGGGGTGGAACAGCAGCGGTGCAAACCCCCTGGATTTTACTGTTACAGCAGTCACTGGAAGAAAAATGACATTCCCTGAATGTTCCTGAGGCTGAGGGAGCTGGGAAAGGAGAAAAGGAGGCTCAGGGGGGCCCTTGTGGCTCTGCACAACTCCTGACAGGAGGGGACAGCCAGGGGGGGGTCGGGCTCTGCTCCCAGGGAGCAGGGACAGGACAAGGGGAAATGGCCTCAGGCTGGGCAGGGCAGGCTCAGGGTGGACAGCAGCAGGAATTTCTCCCTGGAAAGGGTGCTCAGGCCTTGGCAGGGGCTGCCCAGGGAGGTTTGGAGTGCCCATCCCTGGAGGTAGCCAGGGCAGGGATGTGGCACTGAGTGCCCTGGGCTGGAGACAAGGTGGGGACTGGGCACAGCTGGGACTGGATGGGCTGGGAGGGATTGTCCAGCCTCAGGGATCCTGGGATTTTTAAATCAATTTTGATGCTGGCAGTTTCCTGGGGTCAAGTCCTCTGGGGAATTGTGCCCAGGGGGTGAGGAGGTTGATCTGGTTAAAATGTTGGGTGAACTGTAGGGCAAAGGGGATCCTGATTTGATCCTGGCATTCCCTGGCAGCAGCCAGGAGCAGGAGGGGACCAGCTTGGCTGCTCCCCTTCACTTGGGTCTTTCCTATCCAAAGCTAAACTTTGACCCTTGCAGAAAAATGAAAATAAACAAAAATAATACCACAAAACAAACAAGAAAAAAAATCAGAAAACCACCCAAAAACCAAAACAAACAAAACCACCACAACCCCAAACCCAAACAAAAACCAAACCAAACAAACCCCAGGAAAACCTAAGCGAACAAACCCCAAGAAAACAACAACAGAAAATAAAAACCACAACAACAACAAAAAAAACCCCAAAACAGACACAAAGCCCAAAGCAAGGCAAAACAAAAAAGCCCTGCAGGTAGCCAAAACAGCTGCCACCTCTTTTGTTCCCATCTTGCTGCTCCCTGATCTAATAATCCCTGATCCTGGCTGTTCCAATCTTCTCCTTATCCATCATTGTGAGGCTGTGCCCTGTGCAGGACAGTGAGCGCTGTCCCTGTCCCTGTCCCTGTCCCCGTCCCCGCTGTGCGTCGTGGTCTCTGTTAGCAATCAGAACGTTGGTATTGCTCCCCTCAGCAGGATTTAGGGTTTGGGTTGTTGTTATTGCTCCCCTCATCAGGATCTCAGGGTTTGGGTTGTTGTTATTGCTCCCTCAGCAGGATTTAGGGTTTGGGTTGTTGTTATTGCTCCTCTCATCAGGATCTCAGGGTTTGGGTTGTTGTTATTGCTCCTCTCATCAGGATCTCAGGGTTTGGGTTGTTGTTATTGCTCCTCTCATCGGGATCTCAGGGTTTGGGTTGTTGTTATTGCTCCTCTCATCAGGATTTAGGGTTTGGGTTGTTGTTATTGCTCCTCTCATCAGATCAGGGTTTGGGTTGTTGTTATTGCTCCTCTCATCAGGATCTCAGGGTTTGGGCTGTTGTTATTGCTCCTCTCATCAAGATCTCAGGGTTTGGGTTGTTGTTATTGCTCCTCTCAGCAGGATTTAGGGTTTGGGTTGTTGTTATTGCTCCCCTCAGCAGGATCTCAGGGTTTGGGTTGTTGTTATGGCTCCTCTCATCAGATCAGGGTTTGGGTTGTTGTTATTGCTCCTCTCATCAGGATCTCAGGGTTTGGGTTGTTGTTATTGCTCCTCTCATCAGGATCTCAGGGTTTGGGTTGTTGTTATTGCTCCTCTCATCAGATCAGGGTTTGGGTTGTTGTTATTGCTCCTCTCATCAGGATCTCAGGGTTTGGGTTGTTGTTATTGCTCCTCTCATCAGGATCTCAGGGTTTGGGTTGTTGTTATTGCTCCTCTCATCAGGATCTCAGGGTTTGGGTTGTTGTTATTGCTCCTCTCATCAGGATCTCAGGGTTTGGGTTGTTGTTATTGCTCCTCTCATCAGGATCTCAGGGTTTGGGTTGTTGTTATTGCTCCTCTCATCAGGATCTCAGGGTTTGGGTTGTTGTTATTGCTCCCCTCATCAGGATCTCAGGGTTTGGGTTGTTGTTATTGTTATTGCTCCCCTCAGCAGGATCTCAGGGTTTGGGTTGTTGTTATTGCTCCTCTCATCAGGATCTCAGGGTTTGGGTTGTTGTTATTGCTCCCCTCAGCAGGATCTCAGGGTTTGGGTTGTTGTTATTGCTCCTCTCATCAGGATCTCAGGGTTTGGGCTGTTGTTATTGCTCCTCTCATCAGGATTTAGGGTTTGGGTTGTTGTTATTGCTCCTCTCATCAGGATCTCAGGGTTTGGGTTGTTGTTATTGCTTCTCTCATCAGGATCTCAGGGTTTGGGCTGTTGTTATTGCTCCTCTCATCAGATCAGGGTTTGGGTTGTTGTTATTGCTCCTGTCAGCAGGATTTAGGGTTTGGGTTGTTGTTATTGCTCCTCTCAGCAGGATTTAGGGTTTGGGTTGTTGTTATTGATCCCCTCAGCAGGATTTAGGGTTTGGGTTGTTGTTATTGCTCCTCTCATCAGATCAGGGTTTGGGTTGTTGTTATTGCTCCTCTCATCAGGATCTCAGGGTTTGGGTTGTTGTTATTGCTCCTCTCATCAGATCAGGGTTTGGGTTGTTGTTATTGCTCCTCTCATCAGGATCTCAGGGTTTGGGTTGTTGTTATTGCTCCTCTCAGCAGGATCTCAGGGTTTGGGTTGTTGTTATGGCTCCTCTCATCAGATCAGGGTTTGGGTTGTTGTTATTGCTCCTCTCATCAGGATCTCAGGGTTTGGGTTCTTGTTATTGCTGCTCTCATCAGGATCTCAGGGTTTGGGTTGTTGTTATTGCTCCTCTCATCAGGATCTCAGGGTTTGGGTTGTTGTTATTGCTCCTCTCAGCAGGATTTAGGGTTTGGGTTGTTGTTATTGCTCCTCTCATCAGATCAGGGTTTGGGTTGTTGTTATGGCTCCTCTCATCAGATCAGGGTTTGGGTTGTTGTTATTGCTCCTCTCATCAGGATCTCAGGGTTTGGGCTGTTGTTATTGCTCCTCTCATCAGGATTTAGGGTTTGGGTTGTTGTTATTGCTGCTCTCATCATGATCTCAGGGTTTGGGTTGTTGTTATTGCTCCTCTCAGCAGGATTTAGGGTTTGGGTTGTTGTTATTGCTCCTCTCATCAGGATCTCAGGGTTTGGGTTGTTGTTATTGCTCCTCTCATCAGGATCTCAGGGTTTGGGTTGTTGTTATTGCTCCTCTCATCAGGATTTAGGGTTTGGGTTGTTGTTATTGCTCCTCTCATCAGGATCTCAGGGTTTGGGTTGTTGTTATTGCTCCTCTCATCAGGATCTCAGGGTTTGGGTTGTTGTTATTGCTCCTCTCATCAGGATCTCAGGGTTTGGGTTGTTGTTATTGCTGCTCTCATCAGGATCTCAGGGTTTGGGTTGTTGTTATTGCTCCTCTCATCAGGATCTCAGGGTTTGGGTTGTTGTTATTGCTCCTCTCATCAGGATTTAGGGTTTGGGTTGTTGTTATTGCTCCTCTCATCAGGATTTAGGGTTTGGGTTGTTGTTATTGCTCCCCTCATCAGGATCTCAGGGTTTGGGTTGTTGTTATTGCTCCTCTCATCAGATCAGGGTTTGGGTTGTTGTTATTGCTCCTCTCATCAGATCAGGGTTTGGGTTGTTGTTATTGCTCCCCTCAGCAGGATCTCAGGGTTTGGGTGCTGTGCTGCTTCTGTTCCCTTTTATCAGCAGCAATCTCTGCTGCCTGCACGGAGCCAGGGAGGAGAAGGGGCAGTTCTGACACGGTGGGGGAGGATTTCTCATGGAGCCAGGCTGGGAGAGCTGGGGCTGCTCACCTGGAGAGGAGAAAGATCCAGGCAGAGCTCAGAGCCCCTGGCAGGGCCTGGAGGGGCTCCAGGAGAGCTGCAGAGGGACTGGGGACAAGGCCTGGAGGGACAGGACCCAGGGAATGGCTCCCAGTGCCAGAGGGCAGGGCTGGATGGGATATTGGGAATTGGGAATTGTTCCCTGGCAGGTGGGCAGGCCCTGGCTCTGTTTTGTCCCTCCCATTTCAGGATTCATTTGCCATGGGGAGGTCTCAGCTCCTTCCCCTCAAGCTCACATTCCTCTTTGGTTTCTCCCAAAGACTTGAGTGGCGCAGGATTGTCCATGCACGGGTAGAACAGGGAAGATCATTTATTGGTGTTTATTTTAGCCCACCCCTGATGGTGCTCTGCAGGTCAGACTGATCTGAATTCTCTGGACGGTCACATTCAGGAGGACACTGGGAATTCCTCACTGGAAGCTGTGGAGGTGCAGGAGGGAGGGGTGAGAGGGGGTTTGGACCAGGAATTGCCCTTTCTGAAGAGGTGACTCTGGCCCCCAGGGATCTCCTTAGGCACAATCCAGCCAAATCCTCCTGGTGTGCTGCAGCTTTGTTATAAGTTAATTAGCAATTAGCATATTTGGCATATGACACGGTAGGGAACAGCCTTTGATTTCAGAATCAGTGAGGCTCCAGACTGACATCTGATATTGGGAATTAGGAATTGTTCCCTGGAGGGGTGGTGAGGAGCACAGGGTGCCCAGAGCAGCTGAGGCTGCCCCTGGATCCCTGGCAGTGCCCAGGGCCGGGCTGGACACTGGGGCTGGGAGCACCTGGGACAGTGGACAGAGCCCACCTGTGCTCAGCTTTGCTGGGGAATTCTGAGTGTGCCCAGGGAGGGCGATGACTGAAGAAGGAATATTGTGAGAACCTGGAACTGCTGGGTTTCCATCAGCTTCCCCTGAGGGCTAATGGAACCAAAACTCCCTGCTCTGCCCTCAAAATCCTGCCCAAATACCGAGTGCTGGAGGAGCTGGGGGGGTCTGGCAGCTCCAGTGAGATGGGGTGTTCCAGGTTTGCCAGGAGATCACTGGAACTTCTCTTTTCTTTGTGTTTCTCCCTGCGTGCCAGTCTTCCACCCCGTGGAGTGCTCGTACTGCCACTGTGAGAGCATGATGGGCTTCCGGTACCGCTGCCAGCAGTGCCACAACTACCAGCTGTGCCAGAGCTGCTTCTGGAGGGGCCACGCCAGCGGCCCCCACAGCAACCAGCACCAGATGAAGGAGCACTCCTCGTGGGTAAGGGCTTCCTCCTGGGCAGGGGCATTGTTCCTGGGCAGGGGCACTCCTCCTGGGTCAGGGCGCTGCTCCTGGGTCAGGGCATTCCCCCTGGGCAGGGGCACTGCTCCTGGGTTAGGGTTTCTTCCAGGGCAGGGGCAATCGTCATGGGTCAGGGCTTCCTTCTGGGTCAGGGCACTGCTCCTGGGTCAGGGCACTGCTCCTGGGCAGGAGCACTCCTCATGGGTCAGGGGCACTGTTCCTGGGTCAGGGCATTCCCCCTGGGCAGGGGCACTGCTCCTGGGTCAGGGCTTCCTCCAGGGCAGGAACATTCCTCCTGGGTAAGGGCTTTCTCCTGGGTAAGTGCTTCTTCCTGGGTCAGGGCACTCCTCCTGAGGTAAGGGCATTGCTCCTGGGCAGGGGCTTTGCTCCTGGGCAGGGGCATTCCTCATGGGTCATGGCATTCCTCATGGGTAAGGGCTTCCTCCTGGGGTCAGGGCACTCCTCGTGGGCAGAGGCTCTGCTCCTGGGTTAGGGCACTCCTCATGGGTCAGGGCACTGCTCCAGGGCAGGGGAACTCCTCCTGGGTAAGGGCTTCCTCCTGGGCAAGGGCACTCCTCCTGGGTCAGGGCACTCCTTCTGGGTCAGGGCACTCCTCCTGGGTCAGGGCACTTCTCCTGGGTCAGGGGCACTCCTCCTGGGTCAGGGCACTCCTCATGGGGTAAGGGCATTCCTCATGGGCAGGGGCACTCCTCATGGGGTCAGGGCACTGCTCCTGGGTTAGGGCTTCCTCCAGGGCAGGGGCACTCCTCGTGGGGTCAGGGCTTCCTTCTGGGTCATGGCACTCCTCCTGGGCAAGGGCACTCCCTGTAGGTGAGGCTGTTCCTCCTGTGTGAGGCTGTTCCTCCTGGGTGAGGCTGTTCCCCCTGGGTGGGGATGTTCCTCCTGGGTGGGGATGTTCCTCCTGGGTGGGGATGCTCCTCCTGGGTGGGGATGTTCCTCCTGGGTGGGGATGTTCCCCCTGGGTGAGGATGTTCCTCCTGAGTGAGGCTGTTCCTCCTGGGTGAGGATGCTCCCCCTGGGTGGGGACGCTCCTCCTGGGTGAGGATGTTCCTCCTGGGTGAGGATGTTCCCCCTGGGTGGGGACGCTCCTCCTGGGTGAGGATGCTCCCCCTGGGTGGGGGTGCTCCTCCTGGGCAGCTGGATCTGGAGCAGCCTCTCCGGGCTGATTCCCTTGGGCACGTTCAGGGTCTGGAGCAGAACTGCTCCACGGGGCTTTTCCGCACACCAAAGGGTGTAACCAGGGAGTTGCACTGGGTTTATTGTTTGTTCCTGGCTGGATAAAGCTGGCCATGGAGGCACATCCAGCTGGGAACCAGGGGGCTCAGGCCTGGCTCAGTCCTGCTCAACACCTTCATGGACGGGCTGGGCACGGGGATGGAGGGCACCACCCTGGCTCAGCTCAGGGACAGCCCCAGGGGGGTGGGATGTGGATCTGCTGGGGGCAGGGAGCTCTGCAGAGGGACCAGGACAGCCTGGATCCACGGGCTGAGGGACAGCCAGGCCGAGTGCCAGGCCCAGCCCCTGGGTCACCACAAGCCCCTGGAATGTTCCAGGCTGGGGCAGAGGGCCCTGGCACGGCAGCCCAGGGAGCTTTGGAGTGCCCATCCCTGGAGGTGTCCCGGGAATTCCTGGAGGTGGCACTCAGAGCTGGGAATGGCTGATCCTGGAGCGCTTTTCCAGCCCCAGGGGTTCTGGAATTGCAGCTGTTCTTCCCAGGAAGCCAAACCCTCACGGGGTTTGAGTTCTGCTCACTTTGTCCGGTGGCATCTTTAAAGACAGCATCACTGCACTTTTCTCTTCTTCTCCTGCCAGTTGTAAATCTGTTTCTGGAAAACTCTAAATTAAGAAGCCTTACAGAAGGGATCTGAAACGTGCAGTTTGATGGCAGGACGATAATCACAGCTCAAGGAATTACAGACAATTTTATGGAGAAAATCCTATTTTATGGCAGGAGATTAAGCCCAACCTTTCCCTTATTCAAAGAGAAGTTCAGATGATGATAGGATTATAATTAATAGTTGTCTTCATAAGGAAGAGCCATTAGAGCATTACTGTTTAATTTAGAAAATTGGGCTGAATACCGGGCAGGAGTTGGGAGGCAAAGGAAAATGCTATTGTCCTTTTTATAACTCCGTGGGTAATAAACTTCTGGAATGTTTAATCCCAGCTAACAGAAGTTTATTGTTCCCTTAAATGCATATAAATCCAGGCTGGGATTTTTAATACAAAGAGAGGTCTAAATGATGGAAACATGCAATGGTTTGGGTGGGAAGGGACATTAAAGCTCATCCAGTGCCATCCTTTTAATATTTTTTTTAACTTCCCCAAATAATTCATGTTCATTTAATGAAAATTTAAATTGAGTCCTAATTTTTTAAAATTCCTTATTTTGTGTTTGGCCTGTGTTGGTGAGTTGTGAAACCCCAGGGGCAGCAGGGAGGGGCTGCTGCTCTCCTGCAGTGAAACAAGAAATGTTCTTTCCTGGCTTTTTTCACTCTCATTCAGACTTGCCTGGTGTATTTTTCAAAGTTTTGGAGCCCTGTGACCCAGAATGAGCTGAATAATAAATATCTCCATAGTTAAATCATAAATAGGATCAATAGACTTATTGATAACACTATTGCATGTATAAATATTAATATATTATTATTTATATAGTATATATGCATGCATACAATACAATATATACACACATATATGTATATATACACAAAATATATATTATTTGCATACACAATATATAAAATATATTTTTATTTACATACCATATATACATACACACAATAAAATATATACATATATATATATACATATGTGTATATATATACAATAGTTATTATTTACATACATACACGTATAAATATATTATTTACATATCATATATACATATTTATATATACACATACATTTTATTTACAGACATACATATATATAAAAAATATATTATTATGTGCATACTTATAGCTTCTTTTTCCTGAAATTGAGGTGGCTTTGGTAATTTTTTGCTGCACATAGTATTGAGATATTTTATATATATCTGTATATTTAACATAGTGATGAGATGCATTAAAATCTGTGTCAGTAATGCAGGATTTGGGATTTCTGTCCCCCTGGCTCCCTTGGGAAGGGTTTCCATGGGATAAGAACGGGATGTGGAGTGTGCAGAAGATTTAAAAGCCTTGACAGAAGGTTCATATAGTATATATACCTACATAATACATCTATGTGTGTGTTTGTGTGTAAACTTTGGGATAAGAAATGTCGACTTCTAGAAATGCTGTGGAATAGCATAGATGTTGTTGGGAGAGAAAAGGAAAGAGAAGTCAGTTTCAAAGAACAGCTTGACAAATAAGACTAGATTCTTTGGAGAAATAGAACTTTGGGGAATAAAAGATGTATCAGGACCCACGAGGGGGAATTTTCGATGGTCGGCTTTAAGGTGTTTGTGGTGAGGTAACAGCTACCAGGTTGAGAAATGCCTTAGAGAGATGAGACTGAATGGAATGAGAAATGAGACTGAAAATGGAATGAAAGAGGCCACTGGCCCCTGGGCTGTGCCAGCTCTGGGGTGGCAGCAGGGCCAGGGCAGTGCCCGTCCCCTGGGCTGGCACTGCTGGGGCACCTCCAGTGCTGGGGGCAGCTCTGGGCCCCTCCTGCCAGGAGAGACCTGGAGGGGCTGGAGCGTGTCCAGGGAAGGGAACGGAGCCCCAGGAGGGGCTGAGGGAGCTGGGAAGGGAATGGAGCCCCAGGAGGGGCTGAGGGAGCTGGGAAGGGAATGGAGCCCCAGGAGGGGCTGAGGGAGCTGGGAAGGGAATGGAGCCCCAGGAGGGGCTGAGGGAGCTGGGAAGGGAACGGAGCCCCAGGAGGGGCTGAGGGAGCTGGGAAGGGAACGGAGCCCCAGGAGGGGCTGAGGGAGCTGGGAAGGGAATGGAGCCCCAGGAGGGGCTGGGGGAGCTGGGAAGGGAATGGAGCCCCAGGAGGGGCTGAGGGAGCTGGGAAGGGGCTCAGCCTGGAGAAAAGGAGGCTCAGGGGGACCTTGTGGCTCTGCACAACTCCTGACAGGAGGGGACAGCCAGGGGGGTCGGGCTCTGCTGCCAGGGAACAGGGACAGGACAAGGGGAAATGGCCTCAGGCTGGGCCAGGGCAGGCTCAGGGTGGACAGCAGCAGGAATTTCTCCCTGGAAAGGGTGCTCAGGCCTTGGCAGGGGCTGCCCAGGGAGGTTTGGAGTGCCCATCCCTGGAGAGATTTAGAAGAATTCTTGGTTCCCTAAGCCCTTACGATAACTAGCGGCAAACCTTTGCCATGGGTTTTATTATTCCATGCATGAAGAGAGAAGCAGGAACAGTTTATTGGAATGTTGGTTGGTAGATGTGAGCAGAAGTTGAGTGTCCTTCACTGATGGGGAGGAAATATGAGGAAATGTCCTTCACCAAGGATATGGCAAAGGCTGTGAGTTTGCTGAAGAAGGGATCTCAGAAAGCTGATTCTATGCTTTTTGTAACATACGTAAAAATCATAGAATCATGGATTCATTTGGGTTGGAAAAGCCCTGTGAGACCACTGAGTCCAACCATCCCAGCACTGCCCAGGCCACGAGTGACCCCTGTCCCCAAGTGCCACATCCACAGGGCTTTTAAACCCCTCCAGGGATGGGGAGTCCACCCTTGCCCAGGGCAGGACAGCCCTCTCCAGGTGGGAATTGTTGCCAGCATCCACCCTGAGCCTGCCCTGGGGCAGCTCTGCAGGGAGCTCGGGGCTGTCCCCCTGCCCTGCTGGGGCCAGGGTGACACGGGGCTGTCCCAAAGTGCTGGGGACAAAGCGGAGGAGGAGCCTGCCACTGGGACAGGCACGGGAGGGGAAGGAGCTGCTCTGCCCGAACATCCTGGGGGAAGCTCAGGTCCAGGAGGGCCCGGGGGGTCGGGGAAGCCTCGTGGCCTCTTGTCATTTCTGTGCCTGGGGCTCATCAGCCGTGGGCACATCCCAGAGGTGTTCCTGATTGCTAATTAGGGTTTCGTCATGGCATGCCGCGCTGGTTTGGGTTGGGAGGGACCTCAGAGCCCAGCCAGTGCCACCCCTGCCATGGCAGGGACACCTGCCACTGTCCCAGGTGGCTCCAAATCCCATCCAGCCTGGCCCTGGGCACTGCCAGGGATCCAGGGCAGCCCCAGCTGCTCTGGGAATTCCATCCCAGCCCTTCCCCACCCTGCCGGGGAACAATTCCCAGTTCCCAGTCTCCCACCCAGCCCTGCCCTCTGGCAGTGGGAGCCATTCCCTGGCTCCTGTCCCTCCCGGTCCTGATGAGTCCCTCAAATGAACAAATTCAGGGAGAAATAAATGTGGGCGTTTCCAGCAGGTGAGGAATTAATTTAGGAAAACTAGGGTTTTAAATTTGGAATAATCACATCTGCGTGCATAATTTAAATTCCCTGTGGGGTCCGTAGGTGATATAAAATCAAATTGTGATTTTCACAGGATTTCAAAGCAATTAAAGCAGGGGGGGTTGGAATGAGATGAGCTTTAAGGTCCCTTCCAACACAAACCATTTCAGGATTTGACGGTACTGGGAAGACCAAGTGCCCATTCCCTGGGCTCCAGAGGCTCTCCAGGGCCTTCACACAATTCTGCTGCTTCCCAGGATGGAGCTGTGGGCTGATAAATAAAAATCCCAGGAATAGGGCTGCACCTCCAGGGCAGGGGCAGGCTGGGCATCAGGAGGAATGGACTCCCTTGTGAGCAACCGGTGTTAATTGCCAGTAATTGCCAGGTGCTGCTGGTGTTTGCTGGTGTTTCCTGTTTGAACCAGTGTTAATCTGAATTTTCACTTGGATGTCCCTTGGGAGCTGGTCCCAGCTGCACTCTGGAGTGTTGGGCAGCAGCAGCAATGAATTCCACAGCAGCCTTTAGCCAGGGCTTGCCCTTTCCTGTGAGGGAGAGCAGCAGGAGGAGCTGCCAGGTGATGTCTGAGCTCCCATGACCTCGGAGTCGTGGAGCTGTTGGAAAAGGGTTGGAAAAGACCGCCACCAGGGTTCCCGTGTCACGGCCGGGAGCTCGGTGAGCGCAGCATCGTTTTCAGAATTAATTTTAAGTCAATATGGGATTTAAACCCCATTTTTTGGTCATTCCTGTGGGTGTGACCACACCTGTCACCAGCATTGCCAAGGACCCGGGATCCCTGGTCCTGTGAGGCCATTTGGCACAACTGAGGGGAGTTGTGGAGGGAGATGAAGTCACTCCTGCCTGTCCCAGCACTGCCCCGCCTCGGCTTTGCCTGTAAAGGACACAAAATTGGGAAGTGACTGTTCCTCCCCTCGAAATGAAACCTGTGTGCTCAGAGAGTGAGTGCAAAAATCCCTCAATGGGATGGGATTCACTCCTGAGAGACCCCCCCAGGTAATGGGTTTCTTTCCTAATCTTTCATGATTTTGTTAAACCTTTCAATTTCCGCTGCTGGAGCCCTTAGAAGCCTCCCAGAGCTGATTTCCCAGGAGTGGCGGAGCAAGCCCTGGGGGTTCTGCCCCTCCTTTCCTGCCTGTCACAGGTGTCTCTGGCCGGGGCTCACCTGGCTGTGGCTCACCTGGCTGGGGCTCACCTGGCCCCTGTGCTCACCTGGCTGGGGCTCACCTGGCTGGGGCTCACCTGGCCCCTGTGCTCACCTGGCTGGGGCTCACCTGGCTGGGGCTCACCTGGCCGGGGCTCACCTGGCCCCTGTGCTCACCTGGCCCCTGGGCTCACCTGGCTGGGGCTCACCTGACTGGGGCTCACCTGGCCCCTGGGCTCACCTGGCTGGGGCTCACCTGATTCCTGTGCTCACCTGGCCCCTGTGCTCACCTGGTTCCTGTGCTCACCTGGCTGGGGCTAACCTGGCCGGGGCTCACCTGGTTCCTGTGCTCACCTGGCCCCTGGGCTCACCTGGCCCCTGTGCTCACCTGGTTCCTGTGCTCACCTGGTTCCTGTGCTCACCTGGCTGGGGCTCACCTGGTTCCTGTGCTCACCTGGCCCCTGGGCTCACCTGGCCCCTGTGCTCACCTGGCCCCTGTGCTCACCTGGCCAGGGCTCACCTGGTTCCTGTGCTCACCTGGCCCCTGTGCTCACCTGGTTCCTGTGCTCACCTGGCCCCTGTGCTCACCTGGTTCCTGTGCTCACCTGGCCAGGGCTCACCTGGTTCCTGTGCTCACCTGGCCCCTGTGCTCACCTGGCCCCTGGGCTCACCTGGCCCCTGTGCTCACCTGGCCCCTGTGCTCACCTGGCCAGGGCTCACCTGGTTCCTGTGCTCACCTGGCCCCTGTGCTCACCTGGCCCCTGTGCTCACCTGGCCAGGGCTCACCTGGCTGGGGCTCACCTGGCCCCTGTGCTCACCTGGCCCCTGTGCTCACCTGGCTGGGGCTCACCTGATTCCTGTGCTCACCTGATTCCTGTGCTCACCTGGCCGGGGCTCACCTGATTCCTGTGCTCACCTGGCCCCCTTGCTCACCTGGCTCTGTGCTTGTCCCCCCAGAAATCCCCGGCCAAGAAGCTGAGCCACGCCATCAGCAAATCGCTGGGCTGCGTGCCCAGCAGGGACCCGCCGCGGCCGCTGTTCCCCGAGCAGCCCGAGAGGCCCCTGGACCTGGCCCACATCGTGTGAGTACCCTGAGCCCCCTCCCCACCCCTGAGCCCCCCCAGACCTGGCGCACACCGTGTGAGTACCCTGAGCCCCTCCTGAGCCCCCTCCCCACCTCTGAGCCCCCTCCTGACCCCTGAGACCTGCCCCACATGGTGTGAGTACCCTGAGCCCCTCCTGAGCCCCCTCCTGACCCCTGAGACCTGCCCCACACAGTGTGAGTACCCTGAACCCCTCCTGAGCCCCCTCCCCACCCCTGAGACCTGCCCCACATGGTGTGAGTACCCTGAACCCCTCCTGAGCCCCCTCCCCACCCCTGAGACCTGCCCCACATGGTGTGAGTACCCTGAACCCCTCCTGAGCCCCCTCCTCAGCTCTGAGACCTGCCCCACATGGTGTGAGTACCCTGAGCCCCTCCTGAGCCCCCTCCCCACCTCTGAGCCCCCTCCTGACCCCTGAGACCTGCCCCACACGGTGTGAGTACCCTGAACCCCTCCTGAGCCCCCTCCTGACCCCTGAGACCTGCCCCATATGGTGTGAGTACCCTGAACCCCTCCTGAGCCCCCTCCTCAGCTCTGAGACCTGCCCCACATGGTGTGAGTACCCTGAACCCCTCCTGAGCCCCCTCCTCAGCTCTGAGCCCCCTCCTGACCCCTGAGACCTGCCCCACATGGTGTGAGTACCCTGAGCTCCCTCCTCACTCCTGAACCCCTTCCTCACTCTTGAGCCCCTCCTGAGCCCCTCCTGAGCCCCCTCCTCAGCCCTGGGCTCGGGGCAGGGAGCAGCCCCGGGCCTGCAGTGGTTCTCAGGTTTTTCACTGCTGTGTTGGAAATGTTGCTCTGGAGAATCTGTGCTTGTGAGGAGCCTCAGAGCTGCAGGAGGTGTTTGGTGCAAGCTGGAGCCAGGCCTGGCTGCGTCCTGCCTGCAGCTCTGGCACCTCCCTGTCCCCACCTGTGGCGCCTGTCACTGCTCCCTGTGTTGGACCAGGCTCTGTTTTCTCATTTACTGTAACTGAAATTAGATAAACGAGGATATGCAGACACATGGGTCAGCTCCTGGTGCTGCCCAGGGCCTTGGCCTGACATCCCTGTCCTCTCTCCGTGGCATTGTTGTCACCCTGCTGCTGTGACCTCACTGTGGAACTGGTGGGGTGGGTTGAGTGGAAAACCACTGCCCTGGCGTTGGTTGGAGCAGCCTGAGGTCACTCTGCTTCCCCACTTTGTCAGGTTTCACCTCACAAGTAAAAACCGAGAGAAAAAGACCCAAACAAACTGAAGTCAGTCCCCAAATAAATGTTGGCGTCCTACAGAGGCTGGAGGAGAACTCTGCACATCTGCAGGAGAGAGTGAGGAGGAGCAGCACTGGGATCTAGTTCCAGGAGAGTGGAGCTCTCCCCTTTCCACGAGGGTGGAGCCATTTGCAGCCTGAGAGTGAGGGGAGCTGATCTCTGCTTTCATCTGAGCACCAGATTCCTCTGGGAGTGGTTCCTGTGCCCCAGTCCCTGAGTGGAGAGCCGAGGTGCTGGGACAAGGATGTCCCTGCCCCTATGCCCACCCCAGTCAGGCTGTGCTGCCCAGGCCCCCCTGGTTCCACTGCCTGCCTCTTCTGCTCGCTCCTTTACCAGTGTGGCATTCCCTAAGGAAAGGCTGGAGGCTAAATTGCTAAAATGCTGGACAGGTGAGAGCTGCAGAGCTTTTCCTCGTGGGGTGAGCAGTGTAGAGCTCCAGAGCTGCACCGGTAGCTGCACTCTGGGCTGGTCCCAGCCCAGCTTGGGGCTGATTGCTGCTTTGCTCTGTGCTGGTTCCCTCCAGTTCCCGCTTCCCTGAGGATTCCCCCCTCTCCCAGAGCTTGTCCTGGTGCCGTGCAGGGAGGGACTGGTCTGAGTCCATGGAATATAAACTCTGCTCTGCTTTCCTTGGGGCAGTTGCACTCAAATTGGAGAGAACCCAGGGCTCAGTCCTGCTGCTGCTCAGAGCTGGAGTGGGTTCTCAGGAATTCATCCCCTTCTCCAACCAAAAGGCTCATCAGAGCCCAGGGACAGGGCTGTCCGTGGTCCACAGCACTGCCTTCCCAACAGCTCCTGGCCCCTTCCTTCCGTACAGCTCCTGGCCTCTTCCTTCCCAACAGCTCCTGGCCTCTTCCTTCCCAACAGCTCCTGGCCTCTTCCTTCCCAACAGTTCCTGGCCTCTTCCTTCCCAACAGCTCCTGCTCTGTTCCTTCCCAACAGCTCCTGGCCTCTTCCTTCCCTACAGCTCCTGCTCTGTTCCTTCCCAACAGCTCCTGGCCTCTTCCTTCCCTACAGCTCCTGCTCTGTTCCTTCCCAACAGCTCCTGGCCTCTTCCTTCCCAACAGCTCCTGGCCTCTTCCTTCCCTACAGCTCCTGCTCTGTTCCTTCCCAACAGCTCCTGGCCTCTTCCTTCCCAACAGCTCCTGGCCTCTTCCTTCCCAACAGCTCCTGCTCTGTTCCTTCCCAACAGCTCCTGGCCTCTTCCTTCCCAACAGCTCCTGCTCTGTTCCTTCCCAACAGCTCCTGCTCTGTTCCTTCCCTACAGCTCCCGCTCTGTTCCTTCCCTACATTCACTGCCTTTGCCTTCCCAACCTGGAATTGCCTTTCTCTTCCCAATCCATCACTGCCTTTCCTTCCCAACAGCTCACGGCCTCTTTCTTCCCAACAGTTCATGGCCTTTTCTTTCCCTCCATTCATTGCCTTTCTCTTCCCAACCTGGAATTTCCTTCCTCTTCCCAATCCATCTCTGCCTTTCCTTCCCCACCTATCACTGCCTTTCCCTTCCCTTCCCAACCCATCTCTTTCCCTTCCCACCTGGCATTGCCTTGGCCAGGAAGTGCCAGGAGCTCACCATAGCCCCAAATCTGGATTTAGGGAAGGGCCCAGCTCAGCCTCACCACAAACACCTTTTGTTTCCAGTCCCATCAGACTGGAATCGATTCATGTTTTTCCCTGTGGGTTTTCCTCTTGCCTCTCCCCAGCATTCCTGGGAGAGCAGGCAGTTTGCAGTGTCAGAACTCCACAGAGCCTGGAGGAACCGGGAATGGCAGAGGTGTGAAGGCAGCCAGGGAGGGAGTGGGAAGTGCCTGTGCCCAGGGAGGCTGCAGGAGTTCATCCCAAAACCCTGAGCCAAGGTCTGACCTGTGCTTCAGATCTCCCAGCTTGAGGAATTCCTTCCTTTGCCAGGACTCAGTGGATCCTGAACATTCCAGAGCCAGGGACACAGGGAAGGGGCAGTGGCTCAGCTGGGGTGGTGGTGGAGCACAGGAGCTGGGGGAGAAGGAGCTGGGTTTGCTCTGGGTTTCCAGCCAGGAACAGGCAATCCTGAGCTTCCCAGCCTGGTACTGCCTTTTCCCTCCTGCTCCACCACTGCCTTTCCTTCCTGCTCCATCTCTGCCTTTCCCTCCTACTCCACCACTGCATTTCCTTCCCAATCCATCACTGCCTTTCCTTCCTGCTCCATCTCTGCCTTTCCTTCCTGCTCCATCTCTGCCTTTCCTTCCTGCTCCATCTCTGCCTTTCCCTCCTGCTCCACCACTGCCTTTTCCCTCCTGCTCCATCTCTGCCTTTCCTTCCCAATCCATCTCTGCCTTTCCCTCCTGCTCCATCTCTGCCCTTCCCTCCTGCTCCATCTCTGCCTTTCCCTCCTGCTCCACCACTGCCTTTCCTTCCTGCTCCATCTCTGCCTTTCCTTCCCAATCCATCTCTGCCTTTCCCTCCTGCTCCATCTCTGCCCTTCCCTCCTGCTCCATCTCTGCCTTTCCCTCCTGCTCCACCACTGCCTTTCCTTCCTGCTCCATCTCTGCCTTTCCTTCCCAATCCATCTCTGCCTTTCCTTCCCAATCCATCTCTGCCTTTCCCTTCCCAGGGCTGGGCACCTCCTGCAGGGACATTGGGACATGGGGACAGGGCTGGACACCTGCAGGGACATGGGGACATGCCATACCTCCTGCAGGGACAGGGACATGGGGACAGGGCTGAACAGCTCCTGCAGGGACAATGGGGACAGGGCTGGACAGCTCCTGCAGGGACAGGGACACTGGGGACAGGGCCATGGGGACAGGGCTGGACAGCTCCTGCAGGGACAATGGGGACAGGGCCATGGGGACAGGGCTGGACAGCTCCTGCAGGGACAGGGACACTGGGGACAGGGACATGGGGACAGGGCTGGACAGCTCCTGCAGGGACAGGGCCATGGGGACAGGGACATGGGGACAGGGCTGGACAGCTCCTGCAGGGACAGGGCCATGGGGACAGGGACATGGGGACAGGGCTGGACAGCTCCTGCAGGGACAGGGCCATGGGGACAGGGACATGGGGACAGGGCTGGACAGCTCCTGCAGGGACAGGGACAGTGGGGACAGGGCCATGGGGACAGGGCTGGACAGCTCCTGCAGGGACACTGGGGACAGGGACAGTGGGGACAGGGCTGGACAGCTCCTGCAGGGACAGGGACACTGGGGACAGGGACATGGGGACAGGGCTGGACAGCTCCTGCAGGGACAGGGACACTGGGGACAGGGACAGTGGGGACAGGGCTGGACAGCTCCTGCAGGGACAGGGCCATGGGGACAGGGCCATGGGGACAGGGCTGGACAGCTCCTGCAGGGACAGGGCCATGGGGACAGGGCCATGGGGACAGGGCTGGACAGCTCCTGCAGGGACAGGGCCATGGGGACAGGGACAGCTGCCCGGACACTCCTGGCAGCAGCTCAGCAGCTCAGAGACATCTGCTGTGTGCTGACAGCTTTAATGAAATGTGAAAAGCAATGCCCTAGAAAGCCAAAGGATCTGGAAACGGGGCCTGATGCCCCAAGGACAGCTCTGGAACAGCACACACTGACCTGTGCAGAGATCCTGCAAGCAGGGATTTGTATCCCATGGACATCACAGGCACAAAAAGGACCCACTGGTGTCTCTGTGAGGGACACGAGGCCTTTGGGCTTCTGTGAAACAAGAAAACCAACAATAAACCCCCCTGCCCTGGCTTTAGGTGAGGGGGGCTGCAGCCAGAGGAGCTTTTCTGCTGGAACTCGGATCCAAACAGGAATAGCTGCAGGCCCCAGGGAGTCACTCTTGGGGTGCCAGGGACCAGGGGTTGATTGAATTTGATTTGTGTGAGGGAATCAGCACCTGCAGCAACGTCAGCACCCTCAGACAAAGAGGGGGAAAGACTCCAGAAAAGCTGAGCTCTGCTGCAGCTGAGTAAATAAAGAATGGAAATATAAATAACTAGGGGCAGTTCAACAATACTTGGCCAAAGGTTCCAGGGAAAACAAGGCTTGGAAGGGGAAAAACCCCAGCTGTGCTCTTTGAGGGAGGGAGGAAACGCAAAACTGGGTAGAAAGAATGCAAACAAAGAGGAGTTGTTGTGAGTGGTTTCCAGGCTGTGTTTTGGCAGAGGGGCAGCGGTGGGGCAATGAGCTGTGGCAAGGGATTCACCTTCCCGAGGGGCTGGGGAAGGAATGGAGCCCCAGGAGGGGCTGAGGGAGCTGGGAAGGGAATGGAGCCCCAGGAGGGGCTGAGGGAGCTGGGAAGGGAATGGAGCCCCAGGAGGGGCTGAGGGAGCTGGGAAGGGAATGGAGCCCCAGGAGGGGCTGAGGGAGCTGGGAAGGGAATGGAGCCCCAGGAGGGGCTGGGGGAGCTGGGAAGGGAATGGAGCCCCAGGAGGGGCTGAGGGAGCTGGGAAGGGAATGGAGCCCCAGGAGGGGCTGGGGGAGCTGGGAAGGGAATGGAGCCCCAGGAGGGGCTGGGGGAGCTGGGAAGGGGCTCAGCCTGGAGAAAAGGAGGCTCAGGGGGACCTTGTGGCTCTGCACAACTCCTGACAGGAGGGGACAGCCGGGGGGTTCGGGCTCTGCTGCCAGGGAACAGGGACAGGACAAGGGGAAATGGCCTCAGGCTGGGCAGGGCAGGCTCAGGGTGGACAGCAGCAGGAATTTCTCCCTGGAAAGGGTGCTCAGGCCTTGGCAGGGGCTGCCCAGGGAGGTGTCACATCCCTGGAGGTGTCCAGGGCAGGCCTGGATGTGGCACTGAGTGCCCTGGGCTGGGGACAAGGTGGGGATCACAATTCCCAGAATTCACAGAATCCCCAGGTTGGAAGAGACCTCCAAGACCATCGAGTCCAACCCAGCCCCAACACCTCAACTCAACCCTGGCACCCAGTGCCACACCCAGGCTTTGTTAAACACACCCAGGGGTGGTGACTCCACCACCTCCCCGGGCAGCCACTCCAGAACTTTATCACCTTTCTGTAAAGAACTTTTCCCTGATATCCAGCCTCAGTTTCCCTTGGTGCAGCTAAGGCTGTGTCCTCTGGCTCTGCCAGTGCTGCCTGGCTCAGCTTGGACTAGGTGCCGTTGGGGATGTTTTCCATGCCCAGGGATTTGGCGGTTTTGGGGTGGTTTTTGGGTGGTTTTGGGGTGTTTTCAGTCCCAGCTGCACTCTGAGGTGATTTCCCAACTCGGGGAATTTTTGCTGTGTCCGGGAGCCCTGCAGAGGTGCCAGGCCCTGGGAGCAGCTCCGGGTGATGTCCCTGCCTGGGGACACGGGGCTCAGGACAGCGGGGCAGGCTGGGACACAGCTGCTGGGGAATCAGGGCAGTGCCAGCCTGAGCTGCCAGAGAGGGGCCTGGTGCCAGCATTACAACTCACTATAAACATTTTTAACTTACCAACTTTTACCACACTGTATTATAAATGCCTTAAAACTAATTATCTAAAATTACTCTATATGAATCCTAATAGAATATATCTTTTATCATTCTTTTTATAATTCTTTTTCTCTAAAATATCTAATCTTTTTAATAAAACCGTCTTTTAAAACTTATTTTAATCCCATTTTTCTCTCAACAATATTTATCCTCTTTTATAATATTTCTAATATTTTACTATTTCTAATATTTCTATTTTTATAATATTTCTAAGTTAACATTTTTTTCTCAAAGTTTACATACAAATACACACTTATATAAACATTCTATCGAGTTTTTAAAATTTTCTGCAGGTCTCTTCCCCACACTTTCTGCGGGGTTCATTTGCATTAATGAGGTGGCAGAGGTTCAAAATGTGTTAATTATGAGCACTGGGAGATGGAGAACACAACGAACAAAGCCCCACCCAGACAGGAGATGGGGAGGAATCTGTGGCAGGGGGTTTGGGTCAGGATCAGCTCTGAGGTCTCTTCCAAGCCCATCCATTCTGGGGTTCCAGTATTCCATGAAAATTGTTTATCTCCTTGGCCTCAGTGTGGCCAAAGGAAGGGGTTTTCAGGGGCAGCCCTCGGAGTTCTGTGCTGCTAACGCTCGTTTCCAGCCGGAGGAGGAGGAGGTGTTGGGGAGGAAGCCAAATGAAGGGAAAATGTGCTGGGCACAAGGGCTCAGCAGCAGATTTTGGAGGTCGTGGTCTGCAGGTGGCTGAGCGTGCATTTTTGGGGGGATTTTGTAACCCAGGGTGGTGACAGGGCCCGGGAGGATCAACAGCAGAGGCTCCCTGTGGTGGTGGGATCCTGGAAAACCCTGGGAAGGACCAAGGGGTCGGTGAGATGGGGCTGGAAAGGGGTTTGGGGATATGGGCAGTGTCCAGCCAAGGACTCAGGGAATGTAGGTGCAACCCCCAGGGAATGCTTGGAGAGATATAAATATAAATATAAATATAAATATAAATATAAATATAAACAATAGAGAAATGAAACATAATCCTGGAACTCTGACAGACGGGCAGGGAGCAGGAGCTGAAGGGAGGCACCTTCAGAATACTGAATATGAAATGTGAAAATCAGGGAATCCCAGGATGGTTTGGGATGGAAGGGACCTTAAAGGGCCACCAGTGCCACCCCTGCCATGGCAGGGACACCTGCCACTGTCCCAGGTGCTCCAATCCCAGTGTCCAGCCTGGCCTTGGGCACTGCCAGGGATCCAGGGGCAGCCCCGGCTGCTCTGGGTGACGAAAGAAGATGTTTTTAATAGTGAATGTAAGGAAATAATTGTTAGAATGTTGCCCAAGTGGTGCTGGAGTTTGCACCACTGAACCTTTAAGACCAGGACAGGAGTGTTTTTAAATCCACTCAGCATTCCAGTCAGGCTGATGTTCCCTGTGTGGTGGAAGCTCTGTTATCTCAGTGTTTCTCACTGCTTTAGGAGATATGAAAAATGCAGACAGAAATGTTGCCGGAGCCTCAGAGTCAGGGATTTTGCTGGATCCACTGCTGGAGCCCCAGATGTGCATCCCTGAGGCAATCAGGGATTTGCTTTCCTCACGTTTCCAGGAACAAGGGAGTGTTTCTGGAGCCACCTTCACCTGCATTCCTGCAGCCAGGCTGAGTCAGTACTAGCAAAAATGGAAATTCTGCCATTTCCTGCTGGTGTGGTGCATTCTGCAGTCCCCGATCTCCCTGCATCCTCCTCCAGGTTGTAGCTGCTGCTCTGCCCCCAGGGAGCAGGGACAGGACAAGGGGAAATGGCCTCAAGGAGGGCTCAGGGCGGGCACCAGCAGGAATTTCTCCATGGAAAGGGCACTCAGGCCGTGGCAGGGGCTGCCCAGGGAGGTTTGGGGTGTCCAGGGCAGGCCTGGATGTGGCACTCAGTGCCCTGGCTGGGGACAAGGAGGAGATGGGGCACAGCTGGGGCTGGGAGGGATTTTCCTTTTCCTTTTCAAGGATTCTGTGTCTGGGTGGGAGTTTCCTGGCTGCTGGAGAGGAATTCCGTGCAAATCACATTTGGGTTTAGGTGTGAGCTCACTGACTGCAGCTCAGAGGCTGCCCTTTGTCTGGGACGACAGAGTGTGGGATGGAGAAGGATGGCACCTGCTGGCTGTGTGTGCTTGGTAAAGCAGAGATGGTGTTGGCATGGATCACTTCTGCTGGGAGGAATCATTGCAAGTGCTCCATCACCTCAGCGGGGTTTTGGGATATGACTTTGGACCCACCTGATGCAAACTTCTGACATTAAATCTTTGATTTTAACGTGGCACAGCCACCCCATGGCAGGGCTGGATGGGATACGGGGAATTAGGAATTGTTCCCTGGCAGGGTGGGCAGGCCCTGCATCCCTGGCAGTGCCCAGGGCCAGGCTGGACACTGGGGCTGGGAGCTCCTGGGCCAGTGGGAGGTGTCCCTGCCACGGCAGGAGTAACCTGTGAGTTTGGTTTTCCCAGGAGTGTTTTTCTGCTGTTCCACTGCAGAGCCGGGAGCTGGAGCTGGGACAGGAGCAGAAATGGGGACAGGAGCAGGGGCAGGAGCAGGATCTGGAAAAGGATCTGGGATCTAGAGCAGGATCTGGAAAAGGATCTGGGATCTAGAGCAGGATCTGGGATCTGGAGCAGGAGCAGATTTGGGACAGGATCTGGGATCTGTAGCAGGATGTGTAGCAGGATGTGTAGCAGGATCTGGAATCGGGACAGGATCTGGGATCTGGAGCAGGATCTGGCATCTGGGACAGGATCTGGGATCTGCGACTGGATCTGGAGTGGGATCTGGGACAGGATCTGCAGCAGGATCTGGGATCTGTAGCAGGATCTGGGATCTGGAGCGGATCTGGGATCTGAAGCAGGAGCTGGAGCAGGATCTGTAGCAGGCACAGATCTGGGAGCAGGAGCTGGAGCAGGAACAGATCTGGGACAGGAGCTGGAGCAGATCTGGGATCTAGAGCAGGATCTGTAGCAGAATCTGTAGCAGGATCTGGGATCTGGAGCAGGAGCAGATTTGGGACAGGATCTGGGATCTGGAGCAGGATGTGTCACAGGATCTGGGATCTGGAGCAGGATGTGCAGCAGGAGCTGGGATCTGGAGTAGGATCTGGGATCTGGAGCAGGATGTGCAGCAGGATCTGGGATCTGGAGCAGGATCTGGGATCTGGAGCAGGATGTGTCACAGGATCTGGGATCTGGAGCAGGATGTGCAGCAGGAGCTGGGATCTGGAGTAGGATCTGGGATCTGGAGCAGGATGTGTCACAGGATCTGGGATCTGGAGCAGGATGTGCAGCAGGAGCTGGGATCCGGAGCAGGATCTGGGATCTGGAGCAGGATGTGCAGCAGGAGCTGGGATCTGGAGCAGGATGTGCAGCAGGAGCTGGGATCTGGAGCAGGATCTGGGATCTGGAGCAGGATGTGTCACAGGATCTGGGATCTGGAGCAGGATGTGCAGCAGGATCTGGGATCTGGAGCAGGATCTGGGATCTGGAGCAGGATGTGTCACAGGATCTGGGATCTGGAGCAGGATCTGGGATCTGGAGCAGGATGTGCAGCAGGAGCTGGGATCTGGAGCAGGATGTGCAGCAGGAGCTGGGATGTGCAGCAGGAGCTGGGATCTGGAGCAGGATCTGGGATCTGGAGCAGGATGTGCAGCAGGATCTGGGATCTGGAGCAGGATGTGCAGCAGGAGCTGGGATCTGGAGCAGGAGCTGGGATCTGGAGCGGGATGTGCAGCAGGAGCTGGGATCTGGAGCAGGATCTGGGATCTGGAGCAGGATGTGCAGCAGGAGCTGGGATCTGGAGCGGGATCTGGGATCTGGAGCGGGATGTGCAGCAGGATCTGTGATCTGGAGCGGGATGTGCAGCAGGAGCTGGGATCTGGAGCAGGATCTGGAGCAGGATCTGGGATCTGGAGCGGGATGTGCAGCAGGATCTGGGATCTGGAGCGGGATGTGCAGCAGGATCTGGGATCTGGAGCGGGATGTGCAGCAGGAGCTGGGATCTGGAGCAGGATCTGGGATCTGGAGCGGGATGTGCAGCAGGAGCTGGGATCTGGAGCAGGATCTGGAGCAGGAGCTGGGATCTGGAGCAGGATCTGGGATCTGGAGCGGGATGTGCAGCAGGAGCTGCCGTCCCTGCTGTGTGCCGCTGCCCTGGCTGTCCCTGCCCGAGCAGAGCCCGGCTGCAGCCGAGCTCCTCTCGTGGTTTCCACGGCGGGCACTGGGCACGGGCACAGCGGGGAGGGAGGGCTGCTGGGAGATGGGATTGGGGGTATTGGGATATGGGATACTGGCATGTGGGCTATGGGATACTGAGATGTGGGACACTGGGATGTGGGCTATGGGGTATTGGGGTATTGGATATTGGGATATGGGGTATGGGATACTGGGATATGGGATACTGGGATGTGGGCTATGGGATACTGAGATGTGGGACACTGGGATGTGGGCTATGGGGTATTGGGGTATTGGATATTGGGATATGGGGTATGGAATATGGGGTATGGGATACTGGGATGTGAGCTATGGGGTATTGGGGTATTGGATATTGGGATATGGGGTATGGGATACTGGGATACTGGGATGTGGGATACTGGGATGTGGGCTATGGGGTATTGGGGTATTGGATATTGGGATATGGGGTATGGGATACTGGGATACTGGGATGTGGGATACTGGGATGTGGGGTATGGGGTATTGGGGTATTGGATATTGGGATATGGGGTATGGGATACTGGGATATGGGATACTGGGATGTGGGCTATGGGGTATTGGGGTATTGGATATTGGGATATGGGGTATGGGATACTGGGATACTGGGATGTGGGATACTGGGATGTGGGGTATGGGGTATTGGGGTATTGGATATTGGGATATGGGGTATGGGATACTGGGATATGGGATACTGGGATGTGGGATATGGGGTATTGGTATATGGGATTCTGGGATATGGAGTATGGGGTATGGGATGGGATATGGGGTATGGGATACTGGGATATGGAGTATGGGATGGGGTATGGGGTATTGGATATGGGATATTGGGATATGGGATAGGGGATATTGGGGTATGGGGTATGGAATATGGGATATTGGGATATGCGATAGGGGATATTGGGATATGGGATATTGGGGTATGGAATATGGGATATTGGGATATGCGATAGGGGATATTGGGATATGTGATAGGGGATATTGGGATATGTGATATTGGGGTATGGAATATGGGATGTGGGATATTGGGATGTGGGATATTGGGATATGGGATACAGGATACTGGGTATTGGGATACTGGATATTGAATATGGGATACTGGGATACGGGATATTGGGACACTGGGGTGCTGGATATTGGATATTGGGATACTGAATACTGGGATATTGGATATTGGGATATTGAGGTATTGAGATATTGATTATTGGGATATTGGATATTGGATACTATAGGTTATTGGGATATTGGATACTGGGATATTGGATATTTGGTTACTGGATATTGGATATTGGGATATTGGGATACTGGATACTGTGATATGGAGGTATTGGATATTGGGATATTGGATATTGAGATATTGGATATTGAGATATTGGATGTTGGTTACTATGATGTTGGGATATTGGATACTGTGATATTGGATATTGGGATATTAGATATTTGGATACTGGATATTGGATATGGGATATTGAGATATTGAGATACTGTGATATTAGGATATTGGATACTGGGACATTGGATATTGGAATATTGGGATATCACCCAGCAGAAGGACCAGGGACCCCCAGCTCTGGGGTTTAATTCTGAGGGGTTTATTTAGGATTTCTTCTGAATTCTCCTTAATTCACCAATCCTGCCCCGACCCTTTCCCGGTGCCACGAGGCTGCTCCCCGACAGCGATGGCGAGGGGCTGTGTGGCCTCCCCAGCCCCAGGAGTGGCCAGTACTGGTTTGGTGGCCATCGTCACCCTCCCGTGGCCGTGTCTGCGCTCGTGGGCCGGTGCTAACCCCGTAGAACCCTTCTGTAGCTCCAAGGACCGAGCCCTGGCCTTGTCCTTGGGCTGAAGCCAAGCTAATTGCAGTCAGGAATCTCCTGCTCGAGGCAGAGATGGAATAAACAACCACACGTTGTATCTTTTCCTCTTTAGTGCCGTGAACCCCCTGGGAATGTCCCTGCCCATGGAAGGGGGCTGGAGCTGGATGGGTCCTCAAGGTCCCCTCCACCCGAGCCCTGCCTGGCACTGGGTGGTTCTGGATTTCAAACTCCGTGAAACTGGGCTTTGGACAAACCCACGGGACCTCTCAGAGCTGGGGGAGGTGGGTGGAATTTAGGGTTTTGCTCGGTTGGTTTCTGTGTGCCAGGGGCCACATTTCACGGTGCAATAACCTCCGTTACGGAGGCACTCTATGAATCATTTGTTAATGATAATAATAAATTTGTTAATTTACTGGAAGGAATCCTTCCCCGTGAGCCTGGGGGCACAGAATTCCCAGAGGAGCTGGGGCTACCCCGTCCCTGGCAGTGCCCAAGGCCAGGCTGGAGCACCCTGGGGCAGTGGAAGGAGTTGGCACTGGATGGGTTCAGGAGAACCACGACATTCCCCCGCTAAAGCCCAGCTTTTCCAGCTCCCCTCGGTGTGGCTGCGTTTCTCTTGATGGGTACTGGCTTTGGAAGAGTAGGTTTGGTGCTTTTATAGTAATTTATTTTGTATTAACTTACTGGGTGTGGAAGAGAAGGTTTTGTGCTTTTATAGTAATTTATATTCATATATTGGCTTTGGAAGAGTAGGTTTGGTGCTTTTATACTAATTTATTTTATATTGACTTACTGGGTGTGGAAGAGTAGGTTTGGTGCTTTGATACTAATTTATTTTATATTAACCTGTTCAGGGGGAAGGATGGAGTGAAATATAAGCTGCTGGGCAGTCAGGTTGGACCCGGTGAGCTTGGGGGTGTTCTTTTCCAAGCTGTTTTTTCATTCTGTGATCCTCTTTTTTGTTTGTTTGTTTGTTAAAGAACTCCTCGTAGGCGGCTGTTTCCTCCTCCCTCCAACAGAGCAACGTGGGGTAGATCTAAAAAACATTTGCAAGAAACGAAAACTTGAAAAGCAGGGAAAAAAAAAACCTAAAAAAATAATAAACAAACACTATTAAGAACCATTTTGCGGCTGTGGCTGCGGGCCGCTTCCCCCCGGAGCGGCCGGGCCGCATTTTCCGGGATGCGCTGGCGGTGCCCGGGAGATGCGCGCTCCCGCGGCGGCCGCGTTGCCATGGAGACGGCGCGGTGCGCGCATCCCCGGGATGGAGCCGGGCCGGGATGAGCGGCAGCGGGCACCGGGCGGCCGCCGCCGCGCAGGTGGGTGCCCGGCCCGGCCCCTCCGGGAGCCCCCGGGGCCCCTCCGCTCCCTCCCGGGCGGGCTCGGGTCGCGGCAGCGGCGGGACCGGCCCCGGGACCGGCCCGGAGCGGGGTCTGGCGGCCGGGACCGGCCCGGAGCGGGGTCTGGCGGCCGGGACCGGCCCGGAGCGGGGTCTGGCGGCCGGGACCGGCCCGGAGCGGGGTCTGGCGGCCGGGACCGGCCCGGAGCGGGGTCTGGCGGCCGGGACCGGCCCGGAGCGGGGTCTGGCGGCCGGGACCGGCCCGGAGCGGGGTCTGGCGGCCGGGACCGGCCCGGAGCGGCGCCCGGAGCCGGGGGCACCGCTCCGAGCCGGGAGGGGCGGCTCCAGGGCTTTGTAGGTTCGGCTCCAGGGCTTTGTAGGGTCGGCTCCAGGGCTTTGTAGGGTCGGCTCCCAGGGCTTTGTAGGGTCGGCTACCCGCGTTTGGTAGGATCGGCTCCCAGGGCTTTGTAGGGTCGGCTACCCGCGTTTGGTAGGATCGGCTCCCCGTGCTCTGTGGGATCGGCTCCCCGTGCTCTGTGGGATCGGCTCCCCGCGCTGTGTAGGATCGGCTCCCCACGTTTTGTAGGGTCGGCTCCAGAGCATTGCAGGATCGGCTCCCCGCGTTTTGTAGGATCGGCTCCAGAGCTGTGTAGGGTCGGCTCCCAGAGCTTTGTAGGGTCGCCTCCCTGCACTCTGTAGGGTCGGCTCACAGAGCTTTGTAGGGTCGGCTCCAGAGCTGTGTAGGGTCGGCTCCCAGAGCTTTGTAGGGTCGCCTCCCTGCACTCTGTAGGGTCGGCTCACAGAGCTTTGTAGGATCGCTTCCCTGCACTCTGTAGGGTCGGCTCACAGAGCTGTGTAGGGTCGGCTCCAGAGCTGTGTAGGATCGGCTCCAGAGCTGTGTAGGGTCGGCTCCCTGCACTCTGTAGGGTCGGCTCCAGAGCTGTGTAGGATCGGCTCCAGAGCTGTGTAGGGTCGGCTCCAGAGCTGTGTAGGATCGGCTCCAGAGCTGTGTAGGGTCGGCTCCCGGGGCTTTGTAGGGTCGGCTCCCCGCGCTCGGTAGGGTCGGCCCCGAGGGATGCAGGAGGATCACCTCGGACAGGAATTCAGCTTGGAGGGATGGAGGAGCCGTCCGGAAAGGGACGCAGGAGAGCTGGGACAGGGTGGACGCGCTGCTCGGGGGTGAGGGAGCCGCTCGGAGAGGAGACAGCAGCGGCTCGGACAGGACGGGGGAGCTCGGGGTGGTTTTGGGGTGAGCTCGGGGTGGTTTTGGGGTGAGCTCGGGGTGGTTTTGGGGTGAGCTCGGGGTGCGTTTGGGGTGAGCTCGGGGTGGTTTTGGGGTGGGCTCGGGGTGGTTTTGGGGTGTTTTTGGGGTGTTTCTGGGGTGTGCTCAGGATATGTTGGGGATGTTCTCGGGGTGTTCTCGGGATGTGCTCAGGGTATGTTTGGGGTGCTCTCGGGGTGTTCTCGGGGTGCTCTCAGGGTATGTTTGGGGTGAGCTCGGGGTGGTTTTGGGGTGTGCTCAGGGTATGTTTGGGGTGCTCTCGGGGTGTTCTCGGGGTGCTCTCAGGGTATGTTTGGGGTGAGCTCGGGGTGGTTTTGGGGTGTTTTTGGGGTGTGCTTGGGGTATGCTCAGGGTATGTTTGGGGTGAGCTCGGGGTGGTTTTGGGGTGTTTTTGGGGTGTGCTTGGGGTATGCTCAGGGTATGTTTGGGGTGAGCTCGGGGTGTGCTCGGGGTGTTTTTGGGGTGTTCTCGGGGTGCTCTCAGGGTATGTTTGGGGTGAGCTCGGGGTGTTTTTGGGGTGTGCTCAGGGTATGTTTGGGGTGAGCTCGGGGTGTGCTCGGGGTGTTTTTGGGGTGTTTCTGGGGTGTGCTCGGGATATGTTTGAGGTGTGCTCGGGGTGTGCTCAGGATCTGCTCAGGGTATGGGGTAAGCTCGGGGTGAGCTCAGGCTGTTCTCGAGGTGTTTTTGGGGTGCTCTCAGGGTATGTTTGGGGTGTTCTCAGGTTGCTCTCAGGGTATGTTTGGGGTACTCTCAGGGTATGTTTGGGGTGCTCTCAGGCTATGTTTGGGGTGTTCTCGGGGTGCTCTCAGGCTATGTTTGGGGTGTTCTCGGGGTGCTCTCAGGGTATGTTTGGGGTGCTCTCAGGCTATGTTTGGGGTGTTCTCGGGCTGTTCTCAGGGTATGTTTGGGGTGCTCTCAGGCTATGTTTGGGGTGTTCTCGGGGTGCATTCAGGGTATGTTTGGGGTGCTCTCAGGGTATGTTTGGGGTGTTCTCGGGGTGCTCTCAGGGTATGTTTGGGGTGCTCTCAGGGTATGTTTGGGGTGAGCTCGGGATGCTCTCACGGTATGTTTGGGGTGCTCTCAGGGTATGTTTGGGGTGAGCTCGGGATGCTCTCACGGTATGTTTGGGGTGCTCTCAGGGTATGTTTGGGGTGTTCTCGGGCTGTTCTCAGGCTATGTTTGGGGTGAGATCGGGGTGCTCTCAGTGTATGTTTGGGGTGCTCTCAGGCTATGTTTGGGGTGTTCTCGGGGTGCTCTCAGGCTATGTTTGGGGTGTTCTCGGGCTGTTCTCAGGGTATGTTTGGGGTGCTCTCAGGCTATGTTTGGGGTGTTCTCGGGCTGTTCTCAGGGTATGTTTGGGGTGCTCTCAGGCTATGTTTGGGGTGAGCTCGGGGTGCTCTCAGGCTATGTTTGGGGTGCTCTCAGGGTATGTTTGGGGTGAGCTCGGGGTGCTCTCAGGCTATGTTTGGGGTGCTCTCAGGGTATGTTTGGGGTGAGCTCGGGGTGCTCTCAGTGTATGTTTGGGGTGTTCTCGGGGTGCACTCAGGCTATGTTTGGGGTGTTCTCGGGGTGCACTCAGGCTATGTTTGGGGTGAGCTCGGGGTGCTCTCAGGCTATGTTTGGGGTGCTCTCAGGGTATGTTTGGGGTGAGCTCGGGGTGCTCTCAGTGTATGTTTGGGGTGTTCTCGGGGTGCACTCAGGCTATGTTTGGGGTGTTCTCGGGGTGCACTCAGGCTATGTTTGGGGTGAGATCGGGGTGAGCTCGGGCTGTTCTCGGGGTTTCTGTCCGGGCAGCCCGGCACAGGGAACACCCCAGACGTTCCCTTTTCCCTTTCCCCGTTCCCCAGCTCCGGGCAGGGCAGGGCAGAGCCCCGGGCAGGGAACGCCGCATCCCGAGCCGTGTTCAGCCGGGGCGTTGTGGATCCATCCCCGTCACCCCCGGCATGCCCGGGGGAAGCAGACTTGCCAGCACAGCTTGCAGCGGGGATGAAGGCACGGTGACCTCTGCTGCTGCTGAGCTGCTCCATTTCCCGGCTGGAAAAGCAGCCGGCTGAGGCAGCTGCTCCCTGCCCTGCTGGGGATGTGGCACTCACAGGAACTGGCTGGGAGATAAAAACCAGCAGAGGTTTGGAGATAAAACTGCTCAGAAACTCGACAATCTGTGCAGTAAATTGTATTGATCGTCACCAGGTGTTGCAGTAGTCCTCAGGGACTGATTTTCCTCAGTTCCCGTCTGTAAAATCCCAATTATCTGTTTATATTCTCGGGTTTGTGATTGTTCTTTAACTTCTCTTTAATTTATTTCTGACCACCGGAACATAATCACCTTCCAAATTACTACAAACCCTGTGAAATTAACACTGAAATTTGTCGTTCCTGCTACTAAAACCCCCTCAATTTGCGGTTTTCCAGAGGACAGAGATCAATCCCTGAGCCTCCTGCCCAGGCACATGGAACAGGCAGGTAGAGAGGCACTGTCAGATCCCAACACGTTTGAAATGTTTCCCTTTGGCAAGAATTTAGGCTGCTATTTTTGGATTAGACGCTTTTAACCTACATTGTTGGTGGATTAGAAGTTGTTTGTGATTTTCTCTGCCCCCTTTGTCAGGATGGCTTTGGGCTCTTTGCTCCTGAGTGGCATCAGGAGCACAGGGCACAGGGAAAAGCAGCTGGAGCAGCTCCATGGGGAGCTCAGAGCTGAACTGGGCACCAGCCCAGGGGTCCCCAGGTGGCCAAGAGGCCCCTGGGCTGTGCCAGCTCTGGGGTGGCAGCAGGGCCAGGGCAGTGCCCGTCCCCTGGGCTGGCACTGCTGGGGCACCTCCAGTGCTGGGGGCAGCTCTGGGCCCCTCCTGCCAGGAGAGACCTGGAGGGGCTGGAGCGTGTCCAGGGAAGGGAACGGAGCCCCAGGAGGGGCTGGGGGAGCTGGGAAGGGAATGGAGCCCCAGGAGGGGCTGGGGGAGCTGGGAAGGGAATGGAGCCCCAGGAGGGGCTGGGGGAGCTGGGAAGGGAATGGAGCCCCAGGAGGGGCTGAGGGAGCTGGGAAGGGAATGGAGCCCCAGGAGGGGCTGGGGGAGCTGGGAAGGGAATGGAGCCCCAGGAGGGGCTGGGGGAGCTGGGCAGGGAATGGAGCCCCAGGAGGGGCTGAGGGAGCTGGGAAGGGAATGGAGCCCCAGGAGGGGCTGGGGGAGCTGGGAAGGGAATGGAGCCCCAGGAGCGGCTGAGGGAGCTGGGAAGGGAATGGAGCCCCAGGAGGGGCTGAGGGAGCTGGGAAGGGAATGGAGCCCCAGGAGGGGCTGGGGGAGCTGGGAAGGGAATGGAGCCCCAGGAGGGGCTGAGGGAGCTGGGAAGGGAATGGAGCCCCAGGAGGGGCTGAGGGAGCTGGGAAGGGGCTCAGCCTGGAGAAAAGGAGGCTCAGGGGGCCCTTGTGGCTCTGCACAACTCCTGACAGGAGGGGACAGCCAGGGGGGGTCGGGCTCTGCTGCCAGGGAACAGGGACAGGACAAGGGGAAATGGCCTCAGGCTGGGCAGGGCAGGCTCAGGGTGGACAGCAGCAGGAATTTCTCCCTGGAAAGGGTGCCCAGGCCTTGGCAGGGGCTGCCCAGGGAGGTTTGCAGTGCCCATCCCTGGAGGTGTCCAGGGCAGGGATGTGGCACTGAGTGCCCTGGGCTGGGGACAAGGTGGGGATTGGGCACAGCTGGGACTGGATGGGCTGGGAGGGATTTCCCCAGTTTCAGTGACTCTGGGATTTTGGGATTGTCCAGGGAAGCAGAGCCACATTTCTCATTCCCTGGCCCCTGATGAACAAAGGGCAGGACCTGGCTGTTTCCCACTGTGGAACAGAGCAGGGATGAATCTGCCCTATTCCCATATTCCCACATTCCCACATTCTCATATTCCCAGGGTGTCCCAGTGTCCAGCCTGGCCTTGGGCACTGCCAGGGATCCAGGGGCAGCCCCAGCTGCTCTGGGCACCCTGTGCCAGGGCCTGCCCACCCTGCCAGGGAACAATTCCCAATCTCCCACCCAGCCCTGCCCTGTGGCAGTGGGAGCCATTCCCTGGCTCCTGTCCCTCCAGGCCTTGTCCCCAGTCCCTCTGCAGCTCTCCTGGAGCCCCTCCAGGCCCTGCCAGGGGCTCTGAGCTCTCCCTGGATCCTTCTCCTCTCCAGGTGAGCAGCTCCAGCTCTCCCAGCCTGGCTCCAGCCCTGGAGCAGCTCTGGTGCCTCCTCTGGGCTCTCTCCAGCAGCTCCAGGTGCTGCTGATGCCCTTTGGATCTGGGACTGAAGGAATCCAGCCTGAAGCAGTTCAGCTCTGAAGGGTTCCCACTGTGCCAGGGCCTTTCACTCAGCGTTTCCTGACGTGGGCAGTGGAGCGAGAGAGCAGAAAACAGAGAAATCCTCTGTCCAAGGGAAGGAGGTGATTCCTTGTTTCCTAATCCAAGCTCCTGCCCAGCCTGGCCGTGGCATTTCCTGTAGTTGCTGCTTGGGAGTTTCCCCCTCATGGAGCTCAGGATGCCTCCAGCAGTGTTCCTGCAGTCATTTCCCCAGTGAATTCCAGGCTCAGGGATTGGCTCCTGACAGATATTTCACCTCAGCCTCAAATGCAGCAGAGATCTCTTTGAATTGCAGCCTGTGCAAGGTGGGAAATGCCAGCAGAAATCGGGGATTTTGTAAAAGAGCTGTAAAGGTTCCAGTCAAGAGCTCGCCAGCCCTGGGAGCTGCACTCGCCTCATTTCAGTTCCTGCTCTCTGGGTTTCCTGCTGCCCTTGCTTGTCCGCCGTGCCTTGGTTTTATTGGGAATAAGTCCAATTCATGTGGAGGCTGCCACCAAAGCACCACGGGATTGGCTGCTAGAGGAGGTTTGGGATCACGGTTCTGTCAGTGGAAAGAATGCTTGCCCAGCTTTTAGGGTTATTCCCTGAACCACCCCTGCCTCCCAGCCTCCCTCTGGGATTGTGGCTCCTGGGATGGGCTGGGATTCCAGCAGAGCCAAGCACACAGAGCCCCCTCAGGCCCCAAAATCTGCCTGGGGTTCTTCCCTGGGGTTCCTGCGCCGCCCAGGGATGTTCTGCAGCTCCAGCTGGGTGCAGGGATTGCACCTGGGAGCCTGGAATGTTCTGGGAGGGAAGGGATCCACCAGGGGATATCCCACAGAGTGCCCTGGGCAGGGATTGCATCCAGGAGCCGTTGGATCATGGAATGTTCTAGGAGGGAAGGGATCCACCAGGATACCCAGGGGATTCCCCACAGGGTGCCCTGAGCAGGGATTGGAATGTTCTAGGATCATGGAATGTTCTAGAACATCTCCCACTGCCTGGGATCATGGAATGTTCTAGGAGGGAAGGGATCCACCGGGATACCCAGGGGATTCCCCACAGGGTGCCCTGTGCAGGGATTGCACCTGGGATCATGGAATGTTCTAGAACATCTCCCACTGCCTGGGATCATGGAATGTCCTGGGGTGAGGGATCCACCAGGATACCCAGGGGATGTCCCAACAGGGTGCCCTGAGCAGGGATTGGAATGTTCTAGGATCACGGAATGTTCTAGAACATCTCCCACTGCCTGGGATCATGGAATGTTCTAGGAGGGAAGGGATCCACCGGGATACCCAGGGGATTCCCCACAGGGGGCAGGGATTGCCCCTGGGATCCCAGAATGTCCTGGGGGGCAGGGATCCACCGGGATCCTCACTGCAGTGGACAGCCCAGGAACCCCACCCTGGCCATCCCTGGCTGTGCAGAGGCTCCTGGAGCTCTGGCAGGGTTGGGAATGTGCCCGTTCCCAGCACCCTGATATCCAACCTCTCCCTGATCCCCATCCCAAATCCCGCTGGCCCAGCTCCAGCCCTTCCTTGGCTCCTGTCCCTGTCCCGGCTCCTGTTCCTGCCCTCGGTTTGTTCATTTTTTTTGGGACAGGGTTATTCCAGCCGCGCTTCTCCGCTCTCTGGCGTGGGTTTTATTGTTCATTATCAGCTCTGGCGTTTGTCAGTCGGTTTTTCCTGTCCTTTCCTGGTGTGAAAAGCGCCAGTCACTCGTTTTTAGAATTTTTAAAAGTTTAATAATAACAAAATGGTTATTAAAATAGCAATACAATTAGAGTAATAAAAATTTGGAGTTATGACCATTACAAGACAATAAAAACCAAAGAATTTCGGATGTCCGGATGTTTTTTGGGCACTGAGCTGCCAAAACCATGCCTTGTGAGCAAAGGAATAGCCCTTAAAAGCAACAGCCTGTTGCATATTCATACATCTCATACATGGTGCATAAATTCCTTGCAAATTAAAAATTTTTCTGGTTTTTGTCAACTTCTTCCCCTTAATCCTGGTGGTTCCATAAAGACGGAGAGAAGGTGGAAGGATGTTTGTGTTTTCCCATAAGGAGGCTGTAACTCTTTAGATTTCCCGTTGCTGTTATCTCTGTGTGAAGAGTTTAATGATTATCTCATCCCTTCCTTGAGCTAGTAAAAAGTATCTTACATCACACAGTTTCTATTTTAACATTGTGTTGTAACCTGGAACTATATTTAACACACCACTCGAGAGAATTACCACAGCATAACTTTCTCACATGACACGTGTAATACTCATTGTAATACCTGCGAAAAGCCGATCATCAAATGTGCATTTTTCACACTGGGCTGCTCCCGAGGAGCAGGGAGCTGATCCTGGGCCTGGCACGGGGAGGAGGCAGAGGCAGTGAGAGATGTTCTCTAGATGGGAGAACGTGAAAGGAGTGAGGAGCCTCGGGCTGGGGTTTGGTGAGTGATGTTCCCTGCAAAAAAGCAGCTGTTCCTTCATTTCCTGCTGCTCTGGGAGTGCTGGGAGCACAAGGGATCATCCTGCAGGAGGAGAACATTCCCAGACAGTGCTGGGAGCACAAGGGCTCATCCTGCAGGAGAACATCCCCAGACAGTGCTGGGAACACAAGGGATCATCCACAGCAGGAGAACATTCCCAGACAGTGCTGGGAGCACAAGGGATCATCCACAGCAGGAGAACATCCCCAGACAGTGCTGGGAGCACAAGGGATCATCCACAGCAGGAGAACATCCCCAGACAGTGCTGGGAGCACAAGGGATCATCCAGCAGGAGAACATCCCCAGACAGTGCTGGGAGCACAAGGGATCATCCACAGCAGGAGAACATCCCCAGACAGTGCTGGGAGCACAAGGGCTCATCCTGCAGGAGAACATCCCCAGACAGTGCTGGGAGCACAAGGGCTCATCCAGCAGGAGAACATCCCCAGACAGTGCTGGGAGCACAAGGGCTCATCCTGCAGGAGAACATCCCCAGACAGTGCTGGGAACACAAGGGATCATCCACAGCAGGAGGAGAACATCCCCAGACAGTGCTGGGAGCACAAGGGATCATCCACAGCAGGAGGAGAACATCCCCAGACAGTGCTGGGAGCACAAGGGCTCATCCAGCAGGAGGAGAACATCCCCAGACAGTGCTGGGAGCACAAGGGATCATCCTGCAGGAGGAGAACATCCCCAGACAGTGCTGGGAGCACAAGGGCTCATCCACAGCAGGAGAACATCCCCAGACAGTGCTGGGAGCACAAGGGCTCATCCTGCAGGAGAACATCCCCAGACAGTGCTGGGAGCACAAGGGATCATCCACAGCAGGAGAACATTCCCAGACAGTGCTGGGAGCACAAGGGCTCATCCTGCAGGAGAACATCCCCAGACAGTGCTGGGAACACAAGGGATCATCCACAGCAGGAGGAGAACATCCCCAGACAGTGCTGGGAGCACAAGGGATCATCCACAGCAGGAGGAGAACATCCCCAGACAGTGCTGGGAGCACAAGGGCTCATCCAGCAGGAGGAGAACATCCCCAGACAGTGCTGGGAGCACAAGGGATCATCCTGCAGGAGGAGAACATCCCCAGACAGTGCTGGGAGCACAAGGGCTCATCCTGCAGGAGAACATCCCCAGACAGTGCTGGGAACACAAGGGATCATCCACAGCAGGAGGAGAACATCCCCAGACAGTGCTGGGAGCACAAGGGATCATCCTGCAGGAGGAGAACATCCCCAGACAGTGCTGGGAGCACAAGGGCTCATCCTGCAGGAGAACATCCCCAGACAGTGCTGGGAGCACAAGGGATCATCCTGCAGGAGAACATCCCCAGATAGTGCTGGGAACACAAGGGATCATCCACAGCAGGAGAACATCCCCAGACAGTGCTGGGAGCACAAGGGATCATCCTGCAGGAGGAGAACATCCCCAGATAGTGCTGGGAACACAAGGGATCATCCACAGCAGGAGGAGAACATCCCCAGACAGTGCTGGGAGCACAAGGGCTCATCCTGCAGGAGGAGAACATCCCCAGACAGTGCTGGGAGCACAAGGGCTCATCCTGCAGGAGAACATCCCCAGACAGTGCTGGGAACACAAGGGATCATCCTGCAGGAGAACATCCCCAGACAGTGCTGGGAACACAAGGGATCATCCACAGCAGGAGAACATCCCCAGACAGTGCTGGGAGCACAAGGGATCATCCTGCAGGAGAACATCCCCAGACAGTGCTGGGAGCACAAGGGATCATCCACAGCAGGAGAACATTCCCAGACAGTGCTGGGAGCACAAGGGCTCATCCTGCAGGAGGAGAACATCCCCAGACAGTGCTGGGAGCACAAGGGATCATCCACAGCAGGAGAACATCCCCAGACAGTGCTGGGAGCACAAGGGATCATCCACAGCAGGAGAACATCCCCAGACAGTGCTGGGAGCACAAGGGATCATCCAGCAGGAGGAGAACATCCCCAGACAGTGCTGGGAGCACAAGGGATCATCCACAGCAGGAGAACATCCCCAGACAGTGCTGGGAGCACAAGGGATCATCCTGCAGGAGAACATCCCCAGACAGTGCTGGGAGCACAAGGGATCATCCACAGCAGGAGAACATCCCCAGACAGTGCTGGGAACACAAGGGATCATCCTGCAGGAGAACATCCCCAGACAGTGCTGGGAGCACAAGGGATCATCCAGCAGGAGGAGAACATCCCCAGACAGTGCTGGGAGCACAAGGGATCATCCACAGCAGGAGAACATCCCCAGACAGTGCTGGGAGCACAAGGGATCATCCAGCAGGAGAACATCCCCAGACAGTGCTGGGAGCACAAGGGCTCATCCAACAGGAGGAGAACATTCCCAGACAGTGCTGGGAGCACAAGGGCTCATCCTGCAGGAGGAGAACAACCCCAGACAGTGCTGGGAGCACAAGGGCTCATCCTGCAGGAGAACATCCCCAGACAGTGCTGCGAGCACAAGGGATCATCCACAGCAGGAGAACATCCCCAGACAGTGCTGGGAGCACAAGGGATCATCCTGCAGGAGAACATCCCCAGACAGTGCTGGGAGCACAAGGGCTCATCCAGCAGGAGGAGAACATCCCCAGACAGTGCTGGGGGCACAAGGGCTCATCCACAGCAGGAGAACATCCCCAGACAGTGCTGGGAGCACAAGGGCTCATCCTGCAGGAGAACATCCCCAGACAGTGCTGGGAGCACAAGGGCTCATCCTGCAGGAGAACATCCCCAGACAGTGCTGGGAGCACAAGGGCTCATCCTGCAGGAGAACATCCCCAGACAGTGCTGGGAGCACAAGGGCTCATCCTGCAGGAGAACATCCCCAGACAGTGCTGGGAGCACAAGGGATCATCCAGCAGGAGGAGAACATCCCCAGACAGTGCTGGGAGCACAAGGGATCATCCTGCAGGAGAACATCCCCAGACAGTGCTGGGAGCACAAGGGATCATCCTGCAGGAGAACATCCCCAGACAGTGCTGGGAGCACAAGGGATCATCCTGCAGCAGGAGAACATCCCCAGACAGTGCTGGGAACACAAGGGCTCATCCTGCAGGAGGAGAACAACCCCAGACAGTGCTGGGAGCACAAGGGATCATCCTGCAGGAGGAGAACATCCCCAGACAGTGCTGGGAGCACATTGGCTCATCCTGCAGGAGGAGAACATCCCCAGAGAGTGCTGGGAGCACAAGGGCTCATCCAGCAGGAGGAGAACATCCACAGACAGTGCTCAGGAGAGGCAGGGACTGCTCGTGGTCCCAAAGCCCCCAGGGACGGGTTCAGGTGGGATTTGGGGCAGGAGCTGTGCCCTGCGAGGGTTGGCGCGGGCTGGGAATTTTATCCTTTCTGTGCTGGCAGACTCTGACCCCAGGAGAGCACTGCATGTGGCCTGAGGCCCTGGAGAAGCTTCCAAAACTGAGTGAGAGCACTGGGATTACGCGTGTGGAGTTGGTTAGGAGTGTGTGATGTCACAGGGTGGAAAACTGAGAGTTTGGGGTTTTAGAATGCAGTAATATATAGAGAGCTGCTGACCATTCCCTACTGACCATTTCCTACTGTCCACTCCTCTGCTGACCATTCCCCTGCTGACCATTCCCTGCTGTCTACTCCTCTCACTGACCATTCCTTGCTGTCCATTCCCTGCTGTCCAATCTTCTCACTGACCATTCCCTACTGACCATTTCCTGCTGTCCACTCCTCTGCTGACCATTCCCCTGCTGACCATTTCCTGCTGACCATTCCCCTCAGTGACCATTCCCTGCTGACCATTCCTTGCTGTCCACTCCTCTCACTGACCATTCCCCTGCTGACCATTCCCTGCTATCTACTCCTTTCACTGACAATTCCCTACGAACCATTCCCTGCTGACCATTCCCTGCTGTCCACTCCTCTCACTGACCATTCCCTGCTGACCATTCCTTGCTGTCCATTCCCTGCTGTCCAATCTTCTCACTGACCATTCCCTGCTGACCATTCCCTGCTGACCATTCCCCTTCTGACCATTCCCCTTCTGACCATTCCCTGCTGAGCATTCCCTGCTGTCCACTCCTCTACTGACCATTCCCCTTCTGACCATTCCCTGCTGACCATTCCCTTCTGCCCACTCCTCTCACTGACCATTCCCTGCTGACCATTCCTTGCTGTCCATTCCCTGCTGTCCAATCTTCTCACTGACCATTCCCTGCTGTCCACTCCTCTACTGACCATTCCCTGCTGACCATTCCCTGCTGACCATTCCCCTTCTGACCATTCCCCTTCTGACCATTCCCCTTCTGACCATTCCCTGCTGAGCATTCCCTGCTGTCCACTCCTCTACTGACCATTCCCTACTGACCATTCTCCTCACTGACCATTCCCCTTCTGACCATTCCCTGCTGACCATTCCTTGCTGACCATTCCCCTGCTGTCCATTCCCTGCTGACCATTCTCCTCACTGACCATTCCCCTTCTGACCATTCCTTGCTGACCATTCCCTGCTGTCCACTCCTCTCACTGACCATTCCCCTTCTGACCATTCCCTACTGACCATTCCCCTTCTGACCATTCCTTGCTGACCATTCCCTGCTGACCATTCCCTACTGACCATTCCCCTTCTGACCATTCCTTGCTGACCATTCCCTGCTGTCCACTCCTCTACTGACCATTCCCTGCTGAGCATTCCCCTCACTGACCATTCCTGCCTGGACAGTTTGGATTCCTGTTGAGGTTATCAAGCCACAAAAATCCCTCCTCAGTAGCTGAGTCCAGAATATTTTTCATTTAAATATTCCTTTCAACGGTAAAAACCCTGATTTAAATATGTTAGGTGTTTCCAGGCTGTTTTTCCATGGCTCTCAGGAGTGTCTCAGACAGGCAGACCCGCTCCTGTCCCTTTTTTGTGTCCTTTGGAAGCAGAAGTTTAGGGCAGAGGGGTGGGGTTGTGCTGCAGGGCACACAGATCCTGCTGCTCCAGGGCTCCTGACTGTGTTGATTTCGTGAATAATTCTGTTTTTATTCTCGTGGTTCTGTCGTGCTTGTGCCAGCAAACACGGGGCCCTCCTGACAGAGGTTTCCCAGAGATATTCCCCAAAAATGGGTCCATCCCCAGAAATGCCCAGGGCTGGGAGAGGCTTTGTTGGGTGTGATCAGAGCTGGAATCCCAGAACTGTTTCAGCTGGGAAAGACCTCCAGGGTCAGGAGCCCGACCCCTGATCTCCATCCTGGGCCTTTCCCTCTGCCTTTCTCCTGCTGGTGAGGACTGAGCTGCAGAGCTGGGGACACTCCAGAGCCAGGAGGAGCTGTGGGGATGCCCAGGAGTGGCACCAAAAGCAGCTGGCAAATGGGCAATTGCATCCAAAGGAGTCACTGGAGCACTGAGGAGGTGCTTGTGAGTTTTGTGGATCTCTCCCGAAGGAAAATCCCAGCTAATGGGGCTGGGAATTCCAGATTTGGCTGCAGGAGCTGCAGGTGCTTGTGGCAGAGCCACACGTGGGGCTTGGGGCACAGGCAGGGCTTGGCTGGAGACGGGGCTGGAGGATTCCTTGTGCTGGCTCAGGGAGGAGCAACAGGGGCAGGGAGAGCTGCTCCTTCCCAAGGGATGGAATTCCATGGGCTCTGGCATCCCCACTCCCGAGGGATGGAATTCCATGGGCTCTGGCAGAATGAGAGGCTAATCTCCATTCCCAAGGGATGGAATTAAATCCCCACTCCCAAAGGATGGAATTCCATGGGCTCTGGCAGGGTGAGGGGTTCATCCCCACTCCCATGGGATGGAGTTCCATGGGCTCTGGCACGGCAAGGCGCTCATCCCCATTCCCATGGGATGGAATTCAGTCCCCACTCCCAAGGGATGGAATTCCATGGGCTCTGGCAGAATGAGAGGCTAATCTCCATTCCCAAGGGATGGAATTAAATCCCCACTCCCAAGGGATGGAATTCCATGGGCTCTGGCAGGGTGAGGGGTTCATCCCCACTCCCATGGGATGGAATTCCATGGGCTCTGGCACGGCGAGGGGCTCATCCCCCGTTCCTGCTCCTCGGGGCTGCAGGGAGCTCCTTCCCAGTGAAGCCTCCCAGCCAAGCCAGTCACTTTTTGGTGAAGTGTTGTGTTTGGGGGAGCACTGAAGGTGCAGCGCCATCGTTTCAGATCCATCCTGAGTGAGGGTGGGAAGGGGTTTTTCCCTCACATCCTGGAGGAGGAGGCAGGAATTCCTGCAGGGATCCCATCCTCGGTGCTTCCAGCTGTTGGGCACCCAGGGTTGGGTCAGTGGTTGTTGATTCCCTGCACCCCTGGGCTCTGGGAAGAGGGGAGTGTACCAAGCTGGGTCTGCAGGGCACTCCTGGTGTCCAGAGGAGGGGCAGGGTCCTGGGGCTGCGCCAGGAATCTGGGACAAAGGCTGGGAACGGCTCAAGCCCTCCTCGGGTGTCCTGTGAGGCAATTCCTGCTGCTGCTCCTGCCTGGCACTGCCACGGGGCACAGGGATGGGCAGTGCCCCAGGGCTGGGCTCTTCCCTTGTGGAATTCTGCTCTGGCAGGACCCCGGCACTGCTGGGCTCTTCCCTTGTGGAATTCTGCTCTGGCAGGACCCCGGCACTGCTGGGCTCTTCCCTTGTGGAACTCTGCTCTGGCAGGACCCCGGCACTGCTGGGCTCTTCCCTTGTGGAATTCTGCTCTGGCAGGACCCCGGCAGTGTTGGGCTCTTCCCTTGTGGAATTCTGCTCTGGCAGGATCCCTGGCACTGCTGGGCTCTTCCCTTGTGGAACTCTGCTCTGGCAGGATCGTGGAACTCTGCTCTGGCAGGATCCCTGTCTGTGTTGGGCTGTTTCCTTGTTGGTTTTTCTCCTCTCTAACAGGATCCCTGGCAGAGCTGGGCTGTTTTTGTGCTCTCTAACAGGATCCCTGTCTGTGCTGGGTTGTCCCTGGTGGTTTCTCTCCTCTGTAACAGGATCCCTGTCAGTGCTGGGGCTGTTTCCTTTTTGATTTTCCTGCTCTCTCACAGGATCCCTGTCAGTGCTGGGCTGTTTCCTTGTTGTTTTCCTGCTCTCTCACAGGATCCCCGTCACTGCTGGGCTGTTTCCTTGTTGTTTTCCTGCTCTCTCACAGGATCCCTGTCAGTGCTGGGGCTGTTTCCTTTTTGATTTTCCTGCTCTCTCACAGGATCCCTGTCAGTGCTGGGCTGTTTCCTTGTTGTTTTCCTGCTCTCTTACAGGATCCCCGTCACTGCTGGGCTGTTTCCTTGTTGTTTTCCTGCTCTCTCACAGGATCCCTGTCAGTGCTGGGCTGTTTCCTTGTTGTTTTCCTGCTCTCTCACAGGATCCCTGTCAGTGCTGGGTTGTCCCTGGTGGTTTCTCTCCTCTCTCACAGGATCCCTGTCAGTGCTGGGCTGTTTCCTTGTTGTTTTCCTGCTCTCTAACAGGATCCCTGTCAGTGCTGGGCTGTTTCCTTGTTGATTTTCCTGCTCTCTCACAGGATCCCTGTCAGTGCTGGGCTGTTTCCTTGTTGATTTTCCTGCTCTCTCACAGGATCCCTGTCAGTGCTGGGCTGTTTCCTTGTTGATTTTCCTGCTCTCTCACAGGATCCCTGTCAGTGCTGGGTTGTCCCTGGTGGTTTCTCTCCTCTCTCACAGGATCCCTGTCAGTGCTGGGCTGTTTCCTTGTTGATTTTCCTGCTCTCTCACAGGATCCCTGTCAGTGCTGGGCTGTTTCCTTGTTGTTTCCCTGCTCTCTAACAGGATCCCTGTCAGTGCTGGGTTGTCCCTGGTGGTTTCTCTCCTCTCTCACAGGATCCCTGTCAGTGCTGGGCTGTTTCCTTGTTGTTTTCCTGCTCTCTCACAGGATCCCTGTCAGTGCTGGGCTGTTTCCTTGTTGTTTTCCTGCTAACAGGATCCCTGTCAGTGCTGGGCTGTTTCCTTGTTGTTTTCCTGCTCTCTCACAGGATCCCTGTCAGTGCTGGGTTGTCCCTGGTGGTTTCTCTCCTCTCTCACAGGATCCCTGTCAGTGCTGGGCTGTTTCCTTGTTGTTTTCCTGCTCTCTAACAGGATCCCTGTCAGTGCTGGGCTGTTTCCTTGTTGATTTTCCTGCTCTCTCACAGGATCCCTGTCAGTGCTGGGCTGTTTCCTTGTTGTTTTCCTGCTAACAGGATCCCTGTCTGTGCTGGGCTGTTTCCTTGTTGTTTTCCTGCTCTCTCACAGGATCCCTGTCAGTGCTGGGCTGTTTCCTTGTTGATTTTCCTGCTCTCTGACAGGATCCCTGTCAGTGCTGGGCTGTTTCCTTGTTGTTTTCCTGCTCTCTCACAGGATCCCTGGCAGTGCTGGGCTGTTTCCTTGTTGTTTTCCTGCTCTCTCACAGGATCCCTGTCAGTGCTGGGCTGTTTCCTTGTTGATTTTCCTGCTCTCTCACAGGATCCCTGGCAGTGCTGGGCTGTTTCCTTGTTGTTTTCCTGCTCTCTCACAGGATCCCTGTCAGTGCTGGGCTGTTTCCTTGTTGTTTTCCTGCTCTCTAACAGGATCCCTGTCAGTGCTGGGCTGTTTCCTTGTTGATTTTCCTGCTCTCTAACAGGATCCCTGTCTCTTGCAGCCCCCCCAGGCCCATGACTAACATGAACGAGGCCATGGTGACCCACGTGTCCTCCGGAGCACCCACGCCAACCAAAAGGTACAGGAGCCTCGGCTGGGGGTTATTCCTCGGAAAGGGGGGGATTCCAGGAGTTCCAGCTCCCCTGACCCTGCCAGACCCCCTGGTCCCCTGGGTTTTTCCTGGGAAAGGGGGGGATTCCAGGAGTTCCAGCTCCCCTGAGCCTGCCAGACCCCCTGGCTCCCTGGGTTTTTCCTGGGAAAGGGGGGGATTCCAGGAGTTCCAGCTCCCCTGAGCCTCCCAGACCTGCAGGGCAGGTGCAGCTCTCCTGGGGAGGATCCTCTGCAGGAGCTGCTGGGCTCTCTCCAGAGGGATTCCTCTGCACTGAGTTGATGCTGTCACCTGGCTGTGGAGGAGGGAATTCCTGAGGAGGTTTTGCCTTTCCTGAGGAGGTTTTGCCTTTCCTTTAACTGGAATTGCCTTCCCGAGCTGGTTTTGTGTCCCAGGCTGCTCCTCTGGCCGGGGGGGGGACACCCTGTCCCGTTGTGTCACCTCTCAGGTGGCCCCAGGCTCCCACCTCACCCAGAGCTCCTGGGAGAGGTGTCCGGGCTGGAGCTGGGGCTGGGATTGCTCCTGGGGTGTGAGTTGGGGTGGGGGTGAGCAGGAAAGCCCTGAACGGTGACTTATTGCCAAGGAATAAATCTGAGGGGAGCAGCGAGGGGCAGAGCTGGGAGTGGGTAAATAACTATTCCTGCAGGGAATGGGTGAGTAAATAACTATTCCTGCAGGGAATGAGTAAATAGCTATTCCTGCAGGGAATGGGTTGGTAAATAACTATTCCTGCAGGGAATGGGTTGGTAAATAACTATTCCTGCAGGGAATGGGTGAGTAAATAACTATTCCTGCAGGGAATGGGTGAGTAAATAACTATTCCTGCAGGGAATGGGTGAGTAAATAACTATTCCTGCAGGGAATGGGTGAGTAAATAACTATTCCTGCAGGGAATGGGTTGGTAAATAACTATTCCTGCAGGGAATGGGTGAGTAAATAACTATTCCTGCAGGGAATGGGTGAGTAAATAACTATTCCTGCAGAGAATGGGTGAGTAAATAACTATTCCTGCAGGGAATGGGTGGGTAAATAGCTATTCCTGCAGGGAATGGGTGAGTAAATAACTATTCCTGCAGGGAATGGGTGAGTAAATAACTATTCCTGCAGGGAATGGGTTGGTAAATAACTATTCCTGCAGGGAATGGGTGAGTAAATAACTATTCCTGCAGGGAATGGGTGGGTAAATAACTATTCCTGCAGGGAATGGGTGGGTAAATAACTATTCCTGCAGGGAATGGGTTGGTAAATAACTATTCCTGCAGGGAATGGGTGAGTAAATAACTATTCCTGCAGGGAATGGGTGAGTAAATAACTATTCCTGCAGGGAATGGGTTGGTAAATAACTATTCCTGCAGGGAATGGGTGAGTAAATAACTATTCCTGCAGGGAATGGGTGGGTAAATAACTATTCCTGCAGGGAATGGGTGGGTAAATAACTATTCCTGCAGGGAATGGGTTGGTAAATAACTATTCCTGCAGGGAATGGGTGAGTAAATAACTATTCCTGCAGGGAATGGGTGGGTAAATAACTATTCCTGCAGGGAATGGGTGGGTAAATAGCTATTCCTGCAGGGAATGGGTGAGTAAATAACTATTCCTGCAGGGAATTGGTGAGTAAATAACTATTCCTGCAGGGAATGGGTTGGTAAATAGCTATTCCTGCAGGGAATGGGTGAGTAAATAACTATTCCTGCAGGGAATGGTTGGGTAAATAGCTATTCCTGCAGGGAATGGGTTGGTAAATAACTATTCCTGCAGGGAATGGGTGAGTAAATAACTATTCCTGCAGGGAATGGGTGGGTAAATAACTATTCCTGCAGGGAATGGGTGAGTAAATAACTATTCCTGCAGGTAATGGGTGAGTAAATAACTATTCCTGCAGGGATTGAGGAGCCGAGCTGGCCTGTCCAGTGGCCAGGGCTGCTCCAGAGGCAGGGCAGAGCCCACATTCCCAGCAGCTGCAGGCAGAGCTGAGCTCCAGGGGTTTTTCCTTCTGCTCTTCTCGACAGACCCAGTCCCGTGTGTGGGTTCAAGCTGCCTGCACCAAAATCCTGCCTGGAAATCCTTCCCTGGGGTTTCTGCTCCGTGGGCAGTGCCTGGGGGGGCCCTGGGGGCTCTCAGGGGTCTGAGAACATTTCCAGGCTGCCTTTCCCATGGGAGGGGGGAACAGACAGCCCTGGCAGGTCCCTGCCAGCCCGGGATCCAGCAGGAATTTCCCCATGGAAAGGGGGCTCAGGCCCTGGCACAGCTGCCCAGGGAGGGTTGGAGTGCCCATCCCTGCAGGTGTCCAGGGATTCCTGGACGTGGCACTCAGAGCTCTGGGCTGGGGACAAGGTGGGGATGGGGCACAGGCTGGGAGGGATTTTCCAGCCTCAGGGACTCTGGGATTCTGGGATTCTGACTGCTGGGGGTGCCCTGGGTCCCTGTCTGGGGCATTTCCATGCTCAGTGACTCCCTCTGAGCCTCAGTGGCCCCAAAGCAGGTGGGAGCAGCCCTGGGCAGTCAGGAGTGAACCCCTGGCTCCTGCCCCAGCTTGCAGGAGGCTCCGTGTGTCTCTCAGCACATTCCCACCCCTTTTTGGGATGGAATTCCCCAGTCTGGAGCAGGCTGGAGCCTGGAGCCATCCGGCACCTGGGTGGGTGCAGCAGCAGGGGCTCTGTCCCCTGGCTGCTGGAGGAGGTGCAGGTGGCAGAGAGGGGAGGGAGGGGACAGGGGCTTTTCCCCTGGAAAATCCCTTTTATCCCTGTTCTGCTGATGGCAGTGCTCTCCCCAGGATCTACTGCAGCTCCTCCTGCCCCAGCTCAGTCCCTGAGGCAGGGGCTGAGATGAAGGGGTTCATTTTCCCTGTTGGAGGCTCTGGCACATCCTGGCAGCTGGAATTGCAGCTGGAATTGCAGCTGGAGGGGGTTGGGAGCTGCATTTCAGTGGCTGGAGCTGCTCAAAGTGGCCACTTCCCCCCTGGCTTCTGCTTGAAAGCCAGATGTGTTCCTAAAACAATAATATGTTCTCTGTGCTGGAAGAAATGATGGATGGAAATGTGAGAAGCTGCAGTTCTGCCTGCGTGCCACCTTCAGGACGGGAAGGGCTGGGCTCAACCCATCCCTGAGCACCCTCAGGGCTGGAAAACACTGCAAGGGCATCAGCAAAGCACAGCAGGGATTCCCAGGAGCCTCTTGGATCTCTGGGAAAAGCTGAAAGTCTCTTGGATTTACAGTGGGAGCCAGAGGTCGTGTCCTGCCCAACCCTTCCCGTTCTGAGGAGCATTTTGGGTTGTTTGTTCCTCCATCAGAGCTTTGTTCCTCCATCAGATCCTTGTTCCTCCATCAGATCCTTGTTCCTCCATCAGATCCTTGTTCCTCCATCAGATCCTTGTTTCTCCATCATAGTTTTTTTTTTCCATCAGATCCTTGTTCCTCCATCAGATCTTTGTTCCTCCATCAGAGGTTTGTTTTTCCATCAGATCTTTGTTTCCCCATCAGAGGTTTGTTTCTCCATCAGTTGTTTGTTTCTCCATCAGAGGTTTGTTTTTCCATCAGAGGTTTGTTCCTCCATCAGAGCTTTATTTCTCCATCAGATCCTTGTTTCTCCATCAGAGGTTTGTTCCTCCATCAGAGCTTTATTTCTCCATCAGATCCTTGTTTCTCCATCAGATCCTTGTTTCTCCATCAGATCCTTGTTCCTCCATCAGATCCTTGTTTCTCCATCAGAAGTTTATTTCTCCATCAGAACTTTGTTCCTCCATCAGATCCTTGTTCCTCTATCAGATCCTTGTTCCTCCATCAGATCCTTGTTCCTCCATCAGAGTTTTTTTTTTTTCCATCAGATCCTTGTTCCTCCATCAGATCTTTGTTTCTCCATCAGATCCTTGTTCCTCCATCAGATCCTTGTTCCTCCATCATATCCTTGTTTCTCCATCAGATTCTTGTTCCTCCATCAGATCCTTGTTTCTCCATCAGAGGTTTTGTTTTTTTTTTTTTTTCCATCAGATCCTCGTTTCTCCATCAGATCTTTGTTTCTCTCTCAGAGGTTTGTTCCTCCATCAGAGGTTCCTCCTTGGTGCTGTAGGGCTCCAGCTCCCCCCAGGATCCAGGCCCAGGATTTGCTTTATTTGCCCCAAATATGGAGCAAAGAGGGATCCGCTGGAGTGGGGGCAGTTTTGGAAGGAGGAGAAAATGGAATTCATTGGGAAGGCGATCTGCCCCTGCAGGCTGCCAGGCTGCACCAGGCACTGCTGGGCACGGGAGGGGATCCCTGGAGAGGAGAAGGATCCAGGGAGAGCTCAGAGCCCCTGGCAGGGCCTGGAGGGGCTCCAGGAGAGCTGCAGAGGGACTGGGGACAAGGCCTGGAGGGACAGGAGCCAGGGAATGGCTCCCAGTGCCAGAGGGCAGGGCTGGATGGGAGATTGGGAACTGGGAATTGTTCCCTGGCAGGGTGGGCAGGCCCTGGCACAGGGTGCCCAGAGCAGCTGGGGCTGCCCCTGGATCCCTGGCAGTGCCCAGGGCCAGGCTGGACACTGGGGCTGGGAGCTCCTGGGACAGTGGCAGGTGTCCCTGCCATGGCAGGGGTGGCACTGGGTGAACCCATTCCATGCCCCCTGGCTGGTTCCAGCCCCTCCTTGCCCCAGGACAGGGCAGGGCAGGACAGGACAGGACAGTCCCAGCTGCTCCTGGGACACTGAACGCAGCCATTCATCAGCAGGGCAGCACAGAAACCTCTTTGTGTGATTCCCTGCCGTTGAAAACATGAGAATAACCACCCTGTGACAACTGCTGCTGTGGAGGAATAGGCCTGAGCTGAAAGATCAGGATTTTAATGCCTGAATTCACTTTTTCTTGTGACCTAAAAAGCAAACAGCCAGCGAGGCAAAGCCCAGTGTTCTGCTCAGTGTCCTGTAGGCACCTCCATCCCTTCCAGCCTCCCCATTGCCAGCTCTCCCTCTCCTCCTGTCCCTGTTCCTGGCAGCAGAGCCCCCCTGGCTGTCCCCTCCTGGCAGGGGCTGTGCAGAGCCACAAGGTCCCCCCTGATCCCCCTTTTCCCCAGCCCCTCCGTCCCATCCTGGGGCTCACCCTGGGGTTGTGGTGCCCCAGCTGCAGCAAAACCCAGCATTTCTCTGCTCTTTACAGCCAAGGAGCCCCTCAGACCAAGGGAAATTATCCTGTCTCCTCCGTGAGACCAGTCCAAGCCCATCAAATGTCGTTTGGTTCCATTAATTTATTTGAAATCACTGCAGGAATGGATATTTCCCCTCCTGTGCCCTGTTCCTCTGTCAGTGCTTCTGTCCCCAGGCAGGTTCAGGCCCTGTCCCTCCCCCTGGACACCCTCAGAGCTCCTCTGGCCCCTCAGCACGTGGCCAGGCCGTGCTCCTGGACCATCTTCTACATTTCCACCCAGGAGAGAATCACCGCTGCCGTGTTCAGTTCTGCCCAGAGGGATCCAGGGAGAGCTCAGAGCCCCTGAAGGGGCTCCAGGAGAGCTGCAGTGGGACTGGGGACAAGGGACAGAGGGACAGGAGCCAGGGAATGGCTCCCAGTGCCAGAGGGCAGGGATGGATGGGAGACTGGGAATTGGGAATTCCTCCCTGGCAGGCTGGGCAGGCCCTGGCACAGGGTGCCCAGAGCAGCTCCTGGATCCCTGGCAGTGCCCAGGGCCAGGCTGGACACTGGGACACCCTGGGACAGTGGCAGGTGTCCCTGCCCCGGGACAGGGGAAGGGAGGGGAATTTTGAAGGTCCTCCTGACCCAATCCATCCCATAACTCTCTGATATTTTTGGAGGCAGCTGAGGGATGCTCTGGGCTGGGCACCCCCAGGCATGGAGAATCAGAAATGGGAATTCAGACCTGGGCTGGGAGCAGGTCCAGCCCCAGGTGAACTGAAGGTGCCCAGGGGTGCTGCTCAGTGCTGCTGGCCCTCGTTCCTGAGGGATTTCATGAGCCCTCGGAAACGGAAAGCTCTGGGAATCCGCTGAGGCCGCAGCCACAAACACACCTCCGGTGCAGCTGTTCAGCCTTTGCCAGGGGCTCGCCGAAGGTGCCTCGGAGCGGTGGGGAATGTTCAGTGTCCCCCCTCAAAGCCCTCCTTCCACAGGTGCTCCTTGCCCGGGGGCTCCACGTGGATAATTCCTTTTTTTACCTCTTCTTTCCAAGCCCTGGCTCTTCCCCCGACGTGTCCCTGCACATAACCCAGGAGAGAAGTGTGTTTGTGCGTGTGAGAGTGGCGATTCTGTTTGCCTCAGCGTGGGCAGAGCAGTGAACTCCCCGCTTGGAAAAGCTCCCTGGGGCAGGGGTTGACTGCGGGGGATGGAGAGCTGGAATTCCCAGCAGGAATGGCACGTGGAATTGTGCCACGGTGACAGTGTCACCTGCCCAGGAGCCACTGCCCAGCTGTGACCCCCCCCCGTCCCCGGGGAGAAGGGAAGGTCGTGCCTTTGTGTCTGGGCTAAAAAAAGAATATTTTGCTGCATTTCCCTGAGGTTTTGCTCCATCCCCTGCTGCAGAAAGCTGTCACCAGGACAGCACAGAAACACATTTGTTTATCACTTATTTACTTCTGGTTCTGTCTCAGTTCTGACAAATATTCCTTGCAGTCGATCTCTGCTCACAGGAGTGCTCCAAACTGCAGCAGCTTTATCTTCAGGAGCCCTCAAAGCAAACAGAAGCGGCCATCAGCTGCTGGGTGCCTGGCACAGGCAGGGCTGGAGAGCAGCCCTGAACTGGCAGATGGCACAGAATCAATCAGAGAATGGGGAATCAGTCAGAGAATCGGGGAATCAATCAGAGAATCAGGGAATCAATCAGAGAATTACTGAATCAATCAGAGAATCACTGAATCAATCAGAGAATCGGGGAATCAATCACACAATCAGGGAATCAATCAGAGAATTACTGAATCAATCAGAGAATCACTGAATCAATCAGAGAATGGGCAATCGGTCAGAGAATCGGGGAATCAATCACACAATCAGGGAATCAATCAGAGAATTACTGAATCAATCAGAGAATCACTGAATCAATCAGAGAATCGGGGAATCAATCACAGAATGGGGAATTAGTCAGAGAATGAGGGAATCAATCACAGAATCAGGGAATCAATCACAGAATCAGGGAATCAATCAGAGAATCAGGGAACCAGTCAGAAAACCAGGGAATCAATCAGAAAATGGGGAATTGATCAGAGAATCGGGGAACCAATCACACAATCACAAAATCAATCACAGAATCAGGGAATCAATCACAGAATCAATCACACACAATCACACACAAAATCACACACAAAAGGGCACACAGTCACACACACAGTCACACACACAGTCACACACACACACACACACACACACAGTCACACACACAGTCACACACACAGTCACACACACACACACACACACACAGTCACACACACAGTCACACACAGTCACACACAGTCACACACAGTCACACACACAATCACACACAGTCACACACAGTCACACACACAGTCACACAGTCACACACACAGTCACACACAGTCACACACACAGTCACACACAATCACACACACAGTCACACACACAATCACACACACAGTCACACACACAGTCACACACACAGTCACACACACAGTCACACACAATCACACACACAATCACACACACAGTCACACACACAATCACACACACAGTCACACACACAGTCACACACAGTCACACACACACACACACACACACAGTCACACACACAGTCACACAGTCACACACACAGTCACACACACGATCACACAGTCACACACAGTCACACACACAATCACACACACAGTCACACACACAGTCACACACAGTCACACACACAGTCACACAGTCACACACACAGTCACACACAGTCACACACACACACACACACACACAGTCACACACACAGTCACACAGTCACACACACAGTCACACACACAGTCACACACACACACACACACACACAGTCACACACACAGTCACACACACAGTCACACACAATCACACACACACACAGTCACACACACAGTCACACACACAGTCACACACACACACACACACACACAGTCACACACACAGTCACACACACAGTCACACACAGTCACACACACAGTCACACAGTCACACACACAGTCACACACAGTCACACACACAGTCACACACAGTCACACACAGTCACACACACACACACACAGTCACACACACAGTCACACAGTCACACACACAGTCACACACACAGTCACACACACACACACACACACACAGTCACACACACACACACACAGTCACACACACAGTCACACACAGTCACACACACAGTCACACACAGTCACACACAGTCACACACAGTCACACACACAGTCACACACACAATCACACACACAGTCACACACAGTCACACACACAGTCACACACACAGTCACACACACAATGACACACACAGTCACACACAGTCACACACACAATCACACACACAGTCACACACACAGTCACACACACAGTCACACACACAATGACACACACAGTCACACACACAGTCACACACAGTCACACACAATCACACACACAGTCACACACACAGTCACACACACAGTCACACACACAATGACACACACAGTCACACACAGTCACACACACAATCACACACACAGTCACACACACAGTCACACACACAGTCACACACACAGTCACACACACACAGAGTCACACACACAGTCACACACACAGTCACACACACACACAGTCACACACACAATGACACACACAGTCACACACACACACACACACAGTCACACACACAGTCACACACAGTCACACACAGTCACACACACAATCACACACAGTCACACACAGTCACACACACAGTCACACAGTCACACACACAGTCACACACAGTCACACACACAGTCACACACAATCACACACACAGTCACACACACAATCACACACACAGTCACACACACAGTCACACACACAGTCACACACACAGTCACACACAATCACACACACAATCACACACACAGTCACACACACAATCACACACACAGTCACACACACAGTCACACACAGTCACACACACACACACACACACACAGTCACACACACAGTCACACAGTCACACACACAGTCACACACACGATCACACAGTCACACACAGTCACACACACAATCACACACACAGTCACACACACAGTCACACACAGTCACACACACAGTCACACAGTCACACACACAGTCACACACAGTCACACACACACACACACACACACAGTCACACACACAGTCACACAGTCACACACACAGTCACACACACAGTCACACACACACACACACACACACAGTCACACACACAGTCACACACACAGTCACACACAATCACACACACACACAGTCACACACACAGTCACACACACAGTCACACACACACACACACACACACAGTCACACACACAGTCACACACACAGTCACACACAGTCACACACACAGTCACACAGTCACACACACAGTCACACACAGTCACACACACAGTCACACACAGTCACACACAGTCACACACACACACACACAGTCACACACACAGTCACACAGTCACACACACAGTCACACACACAGTCACACACACACACACACACACACAGTCACACACACACACACACAGTCACACACACAGTCACACACAGTCACACACACAGTCACACACAGTCACACACAGTCACACACAGTCACACACACAGTCACACACACAATCACACACACAGTCACACACAGTCACACACACAGTCACACACACAGTCACACACACAATGACACACACAGTCACACACAGTCACACACACAATCACACACACAGTCACACACACAGTCACACACACAGTCACACACACAATGACACACACAGTCACACACACAGTCACACACAGTCACACACAATCACACACACAGTCACACACACAGTCACACACACAGTCACACACACAATGACACACACAGTCACACACAGTCACACACACAATCACACACACAGTCACACACACAGTCACACACACAGTCACACACACAATGACACACACAGTCACACACACAGTCACACACAGTCACACACAATCACACACACAGTCACACACACAGTCACACACACAGTCACACACACAGTCACACACAATCACACACAATCACACACACAGTCACACACACAGTCACACACAGTCACACACACGATCACACACACAGTCACACACAGTCACACACTCAGTCACACACACAGTCACACACAGTCACACACTCAGTCACACACACAGTCACACACAGTCACACACACAGTCACACACACAGTCACACACACAGTCACACACAGTCACACACACAGTCACACACACAGTCACACACACAATGACACACACAGTCACACACACACAATCACACACACACAATCACACACACAATCACACACACAGTCACACACACACAATCACACACAATCACACACAGTCACACACACACAATCACACACACACAATCACACACAATCACACACAATCACACACACAGTCACACACACAATCACACAGTCACACACACAGTCACACACACAATCACACACACACACACAGTTCCACACACAGTCACACACAGAATCCCCAGGTTGGAAAAGACCTCCAAGACCATCGAGTCCAACCCAGCCCCAACACCTCAACTCAGCCCTGGCACCCAGTGCCACACCCAGGCTTTGTTAAACACACCCAGGGGTGGTGACTCCACCACCTCCCTGGGCAGCTGTTCCAGAACTTTACCACCTTTCTGTAAAGAACTTTTCCCTGATATCCAGCCTCAATTCCCCTTGGTGCAGCTTAAGGCTGTGTCCTCTGGCTCTGTCAGTTCCTGGAGAAGGAGCCCAACCCCACCTGAGCACAGCCACCTTTCAGGAGCTGCAGAGAGTGATGAGGTCACCCCTGAGTCTCCTTTTCCCTTCCCTCCTGCTTTGGCTGTGGTTTGGGGGTTTTGGGGCTGTTTGCCTGCAAAAAGGTTTGGGTGATTCATAGAAAGATTTCTCAGGCCCTGGCAGGGGCTGCCCAGGGAGGTTTGGAGTGCCCATCCCTGGAGGTGTCCCGGGAATTCCTGGATGTGGCACTCAGTGCCCTGGGCTGGGGACAAGGTGGGGATTGGGCACAGGTTGGATTGGAAGGTCTGGGCGGGATTTTCCAGCCTCAGTGGTTCTGGATTCTGTGATTCTGAGAACAGGGAATGCTCTTGGGGTTGGATTCTTCGGTGCCCAGCCGTGCTCTTCCTTAAAGATCCTACTGGTAATTCCAGGAAGCTCCACAGCCGCCCTCGGTGAATATTTCCAGAATTCCAGAATCTCTGAGGCTGGAAAATCCCTCCCAGCCCATCCAGTCCAGGCTGTGCCCAATGCCCACCTTGTCCCCAGCCCAGAGCTCTGAGTGCCACATCCAGGCCTGCCCTGGACACCTCCAGGGATGGGCATTCCAAACCTCCCTGGGCAGCTGTGCCAGTGCCTGGCTGTCCCCCTGTGTCCCCTCCCCCTGTTTGGACCGCAGCAGTGTCCTCACCCCGCGCCTCATGGAACCCCATTTCCATTTGTCACGTCCCCCAGGCTCAGCCCTGCCCGTGTTTACGTTGTTTTTGTTGTTTTTTGCTCTCCCTGCCCTGCCAGGTGCCAGCACAGCAGCAGCCCCGAGCCCTCCCGGGAGGAGCACGCCCTGATTGCCACCTTTGTGAGCCGCCTGCGGAGCGGGGCACGGTCAGTGCCAGCCCGGGGACACCGGGCACGGGGGGACACTCGGGGGTGGCTCCGTGGCCTTGGCTCCGGGCTCTGAGATCCCCTCTCACAAGCCCCGTTTGATCCCAGACGGGTTCCTTCTTTCACCTCTCTCTCCGTGACCCTGCTGGGATCTCGTCTTCCCCCAACTTTCCCCCTGGATTTCCTTCCCAGCCCAGCTCTGTCCTGTAGCTCATCCCTGCTCTTCTTCCTCCTCGCTGCCTGTCCTGGCTCTGCCTCTGCTCCTGGACCCAGCTCTGGCAGCTCCTCCACCATCAGCTGCTCCCTGCAGCCTCTCCTCGAGAATTTACAGAATCCCAGGATACAGAATGCAGAACATTTACAGAATCCCAGGATACAGAATGCAGAACATTTACAGAATCCCAGGATATCATACAGAACATTTACAGAATCCCAGAATACAGAATACAGAACATTTACAGAATCCCAGAATACAGAACAGTTACAGAATCCCAGAATAATATATAGAATATTTCCAGAATCCAGAATATTTACAGAAACCCAGGATACAGAATACAGAATATTTACAGAATTCCAGGATACAGAATACAGAACATATACAGAATCCCAGAATATGTAATATAGAATATTTACAGAGTCTCAGAACACAGAATATTTACAGAATCCCAGAATATCATACAGAATATTTCCAGAATCTAGAATATTTACAGAATCCCAGAATTTAGAACATTTCCAAAATCTCAGAATATAGAACATTTCCAGAATCTCAGAGTACAGAACATTTCCAGAATCCCAGAATATCATATGGAATATTTACAGAATCCAGAATACAGAATATTTCCAGAATCCCAGAACATCTACAGACTCTCTGCCTTGCCCCATACTGCCGTTGATGCTTTGCAGCTCCCATTCCCTTTGCCTCAGGCTCACTCTCTGTGCAGTTTCTGTTGCCTGGCTCTGTCTGTGCAGGGGATTCCTCCAGGGCAGCACTCCAGTTCCATCCCGGGGCAGCGCTCCTGTTCCATCCTGGGGCAGCGCTCCTGTTCCATCCCTGGGCATCCTCCTGTTCCATCCCGGGGCAGCGCTCCCCTTCCATCCCTGGGCATCCTCCCGTTCCATCCTGGGGCAGCCTTCCCTTCCATCCCAGGCAGCCTCCACTTCCATCCCAGGGCATCCTCCCCTTCCATCCCGGGGCAGCGCTCCCATTCCATCCCGGGGCAGTGCTCCTGTTCCATCCCGGGGCAGCGCTCCCGTTCCATCCTGGGGCAGCGCTCCTGTTCCATCCCGGGGCAGCGCTCCCGTTCCATCCTGGGGCAGCGCTCCCCTTCCATCCCAGGGCAGCGCTCCTGTTCCATCCCGGGGCAGCGCTCCTGTTCCATCCCGGGGCAGCGCTCCTGTTCCATCCTGGGGCAGCGCTCCCCTTCCATCCCAGGGCAGCGCTCCTGTTCCATCCCGGGGCAGCGCTCCTGTTCCATCCCGGGGCAGCGCTCCCCTTCCATCCCTGGGCATCCTCCCTTTCCATCCCGGGGCATCCTCCCGTTCCATCCTGGGGCAGCCCTCCCTTCCATCCCAGGCAGCCTCCCTTTCCATCCCAGGGCATCCTCCCTTTCCATCCCAGGGCATCCTCCCTTTCCATCCCGGGGCATCCTCCCTTTCCATCCCGGGGCAGCCTTCCCTTCCATCCCAGGGCATCCTCCCTTTCCATCCCGGGGCATCCTCCCTTTCCATCCCGGGGCAGCCTTCCCTTCCATCCCAGGGCAGCGCTCCTGTTCCATCCCAGGGCATCCTCCCTTTCCATCCCAGGGCATCCTCCCCTTCCATCCCGGGGCAGCCTTCCCTTCCATCCCAGGGCAGCGCTCTGTTCCATCCCAGGGCAGCCTCCCCTTCCATGCCAGGACATTCCTGGAGCCGATTAATCCCTGCAGAGCCAGAGCTGTGCGGGAGGGAGAGGCCCCTGAGGGCTCTGTGTGCCCCCTCTGTGCCTTCACCCTCCGGACAGGGATTCTGGAGCCCTGCCCGTGCTCTGCCAGCAGGAATTCCTGTTTGCTGCCGGGTGAATCAGGGACATCTCCTGGGGAAGGCCAGCAGGGAACCACTGCTCCCACTGCAGGACTCAGAGCCCAAATCCTTTTCCACCAGATGTCAAACCCCGAGGAGCGTCAGCCTCTCACCCTGACCCGGTCACTGCAGCCCCTGGAGACACAGCAGGGCAGGCTGAGCTGGGGGTGTCCCCAAACCCCGGGGACCCTGTGTTGGGAAAGGCCCCCAGAGCCCAGCCTGCCTCTGATCCCCACCTTGTCACCAGCACAGGGCTCTGAGTGCCACCCCAGGTGTTCCCATGACACCCCGGAGCTCTGAGGGCCACCCCAGGTGTTCCTGGGACACCCCCAGGTGTTCCTGGGACACCCCCAGGGCTCCGAGTGCCACCCCAAGAGTTCTTGGGACACCCCAGAGCTCTGAGTGCCACCCCAGGTGTTCTATAACACCCCCAGGTGTTCCTGGGACACCCCCAGGGCTCCGAGTGCCACCCCAAGAGTTCTTGGGACACTCCAGAGCTCTGAGTGCCACCCCAGGTGTTCTATAACACCCCCAGGTGTTCCTGGGACACCCCCAGGGCTCCGAGTGCCACCCCAAGAGTTCTTGGGACATCCCAGAGCTCTGAGTGCCACCCCAGGTGTTCTATAACACCCCCAGGTGTTCCTGGGACACCCCCAGGGCTCTCAGTGCCACCCCAAGAGTTCTTGGGACATCCCAGAGCTCTGAGTGCCACCCCAGGTGTTCTATAACACCCCCAGGTGTTCCTGGGACACCCCCAGGGCTCCGAGTGCCACCCCAAGAGTTCTTGGGACACCCCCAGGGCTCTCAGTGCCACCCTAGGTTTTCCTGGGACACCCCCAGGTGTTCCTGGGACACCCCCAGGGCTCCGTGTGCCACCCCAAGAGTTCCTGGGACACCCCAGGGCTCTCAGTGCCACCCCAGGTGTTCTATAACACCCCCAGGTGTTCCTGGGACACCCCAGGGCTCTCAGTGCCACCCTAGGTGTTCCTGGGACACCCCCAGCTGCTCCTGGGACACCCCCCATCAGCTCCCGGGACACCCCAGAGCTGCCGGCACAGCTGCTGGGTGAAGGCTCCTGAGGGTTTCAGGCCTTCCACTGGAGAAGTCTCCTGGTGCTGCTGCCGGAGCTGCAGCAGCTGCTGGGAGTTCCAGAGGGAAGGGAGTCCCCAAAATCCTGCTTTCCCCAGGCACAGCTGGGCTCTCTGGCACGTGCCTGGCTCTTCACCCCCTCAGATCTCACCCGGCAGCAGCGGGGGGATCCCTGCTGGCTCCTGGTGCTGCTGATGGCCTCTGGGCCTGGAGCAGGCTGTCCTGTCCTGTCCCACCCCATCCCATGGATCCCAGCCCATTATCCCATTATCCCATCCCATGGATCCCATTATCCCATTATCCCATCCCATTATCCCACCTCATCCCATCCCATTATCCCATGGATCCCATCCCATCATCCCATTACCTCATCCCATCATCCCATCCCATGGATCCCATCCCATTACCCCATCCCATTATCTCATCATCCCACCCCATCCCATTATCCCATCCCATTCTCTTGGAGAATCCCAGACTGGTCTGGATGGAAAGGGACCCTAAATCTCATCCAGTGCCACCCCTGCCATGGCAGGGACACCTGCCACTGTCCCAGGTGCTCCAGCCCCAGTGTCCAGCCTGGTCCTGGGCACTGCCAGGGATCCAGGGGCAGCCACGGCTGCTCTGGGCACCCTGTGCCAGGGCCTGCCCACCCTCACAGGAAGGATTTTTAGGATTTTTCCCAAATCCCATCCAGCCCTGCCCAGTGGGAGCCACTCCAGGGTGCATCAGCCTCTCCTGCCCATCCTGCTGCCCCGTGGGATCCCAGCTGGGGTTTCTGTGGGTCTTCTGTGGGATATCTGTGGGATTTCTGCGGGGTTTCTGTGCAGTTTCTCTGGGATTCCTGTGGGATATCTATGGGATTTCTGTGGGGTTTCACAACAGAGCAGGGCAGTCCCAGCTCTGTGTCCACCCTGCCCCGTTCTGCAGGATGTGGTTCCACGAGAGCCTCCAGCCAGGACGGATGGGGCTGTGTCCCCTGTCCCTGAGTGTCCCCTCACCCTGAATGCTCATTTCCCTCAGTGTCCCCTGTCCCTGAGTGTCCCCTGTCCCTCGGTGTCTATTTCCCTCAGTGTCCCCATGCCCTCAGTGTCCCCTCTCCCTGAGAGTCCCCATTTCCCTCAGTGTCCCCTGTCCCTCGGTGTCTATTTCCCTGAGTGTCCCCTGTCCCTCAGTGTCCCCCTGTCCCTGAATGTCCATTTCCCTCAGTGTCCCCATGCCCTCAGTGTCCCCCCTCCCTGAATGTCCTGTCCCTGAGTGTCCCTATGCCCTCAGTGTCCCCATTTCCCTCAGTGTCCCCCTGTTCCTGAGTGTCCCCATGCCCTCAGTGTCCATTTCCCTGAGTGACCCCTGTCCCTGACTGTCCATTTCACTCAGTGTCCCCATTTCCCTCAGTGTCCCCATGCCCTCAGCGTCCCCATGCCCTCAGCGTCCCCATGCCCTCAGTGCCCATTTCCCTCAGTGTCCCCATGCCCTCAGCGTCCCCATGCCCTCAGTGCCCATTTCCCTGTGTCCCTTGTCCCTGAGTGTCCCCTGGCTGTCCCCCTGCCCTGCCCAGGCTCTGTGTGCCTCCCTGTCCCCTCAGGGCTGGCTTGGGGACCGTGCTGGCCCAGACCTCTCCTTTCTGCCGTCCCAGCCCGTTTCACGTCCGTGCCTGGCTGCTGCTGCTGCCAGGGGGGCACAGCCTGCCCCAGCCCTGTCCCGAGATCCCTGCACCCCCGGGGGTGTCGGCGTCCCCTCAGCGTCGCTGTCACCAAGCCAGGTGGCCCCAGAGCAGGTGGAGAACCCTGCCCTGGCCAGACCTTTCCATCAGGGCTGGCCTGGCGCCCCGTGGGACAGGGGCAGGTGTCCCTGCCATGGCAGGGGTGGCACTGGCTGGGCTTTGGGGTCCCTTCGCACCCAAACCGGGCTGGGATTCCTGGTTCTGTGCCCGTGCCAGCTCCCAGGGGTGGACAGCAGAGCTCAGGGCACCGGGCACAGCACGGCCAGAAGGGGCCACATCCCCCAGGACGGTGTTTTCAGCACGGGGAATTGTCTGGGAGCCCCTCCAGGCGCTGCTGCTGCTGGGAACCCTCTGCACCCTGCCCCTGCACCCTCCTCCCACCCCAGCTCGGGGATTGTTCTTCCCCTTTGCTCCCGGGCCTGTTCCTGACACCTGGGGCTGCTCACCTGGAGAGGAGAAGGATCCAGGCAGAGCTCAGAGCCCCTGGCAGGGCCTGAAGGGGCTCCAGGAGAGCTGCAGAGGGACTGGGGACAAAGGACAGAGGGACAGGACACAGGGAATGGCTCCCAGTGCCAGAGGGCAGGGATGGGTGGGACATTGGGAATTGGGAATTGTTCCCTGGCAGGGTGGGAAGGAGCTGGGATGGAATTCCCATGGCAGTGCCCAGGGCCAGGCTGGACAGGGATTGGGAGCCACCTGGGACAGGAGATGAACTCGAGCTCCTCTTCCTCATCACCTGTCAAACATTTCCAAAAGCGAACCCAGAAGGATCACCCGTTCTTTTGTGAGTTACAGGTTGTTTTCAGGAAAGCCAGAAATTGTCCAGAACTGCTTTGTGACTCACTGTTTGAAGGAGGGGTGGCAGTTCCAGGAGCTGGGAGATGAACTGGGACACAGCAGGCATTGGGGAGGGGTGGAGAGATGTCCCAGGAGGGCAGGGGGAGGCTCTGCGGACACAGGGCAGAGCAGGGCTGCCTCGGGGTCAGGTGTGGGGTGGGGAATGTGGGTGTGGGATGCTGTCCTTTAACAGAACTGGGGCAGTAAATCAGCGTGAAGGTGTCTGTGCAGCTCCCCAGGCCCGCTCTCTCCGATTTCTGTGCTCTCCCTGGTGTCACTCCCCCTTCTCCAGCTCCTGCCTTTGCTCCTGCACTGGGTGTCCCCAGGATTTCATCCAGCCAGGCCTCTCGGTGTCATTTATGGCCATCCCAGCCCCATCTGTGCTCCTTGACCCAGCCCAGACCTCACCTGGCCAGCTCCAGGGGCTGGAGGAGTTCAGGTTGTTAGATCTGGTGTTACTGGGAAGAAATTGGACCTGCATTTTAAAATAACCACCACGATCACAGCATGGATTGGCTGTGTGAATAAGGGAAATGCAATCCCTTGAAACTGAGCTTGCAGGAATGCAAATTGTCTCCTGAGGTGGGGCTGTGGGCTGGGAATGGCTTTTGTGGTGCACAGGAATGGGTCTGGTGTGGTCTGCTGCTCGCTGCGGCGGTGCTGGATTTCCCTGGGCATCGTTTTCCCTTTCCCATGGATCCCCTGGAAGCTCAGGGGTGGCCCTGGGAGGCTCCGTGGCACTTTGCTCCTTCCCACGCTGCTGCTTTCAGCAAACCCCACTCTGGGCTCTGCACCTGGCCCAGTGGTTCCCTTCAGGGGGGGTGGAGGAGGGATCTCTGCACACACTCCCAAACCCATCAGCTCCCAAAGCCATCAATTCCCAAATCCGGCAGCTCCCAAAGCCAGCAGCTCCCAAACCAACCCAGCAGCTCCCAAATTCATCAGTTCCAAACCCAGCAGTTCCCAAACCCATCAGTTCCCAAACCCATCAATTCCCAAAGCCAGCAGCTCCCAAACCAACCCAGCAGCTCCCAAATTCATCAGTTCCAAACCCAGCAGCTCCCAAATCCATCAGTTCCAAACCCATCAGTTCCCAAACCCATCAGTTCCCAAACCCATCAATTCCCAAAGCCAGCAGCTCCCAGAGCCGGCAGCTCCCAGAGCCGGCAGCTCCCAGAGCCAGCAGCAGGATGCTGGATTTCAAAGTTGCTGGATTTCAAAGTTGCTCCTCCAGGTGTCATTTCCTTGCCAGTTCCTGGTGGCTCCAAATCCAGCTGGGGACAGCTCCCAGCACTGATGGGATCCACCAGCAGAGCCCAAAGCCAGCCTTTGTCCCCCAGTCTGGAGTGACAGAGGAGTTCTTTGGGGGCGGCAGGAGCTGCTCTGCTGCCTGAATGAACAGGAGTTTTAACAGGTTAATCACGGTGTTAATCACGGTGTTAATCACAGGCTGGCAGTGATTAGCAGGAGGGTGATGTCCTGTTAGACCTGAGCAGATCCAGGTGCTGCCTTTCCCTGCCCACCCTGGCACCTCTGCTTCTCCTGTCCCAACCCTCCCTGTCCCTCTCTGTCACCTCAGCGCTCTGTCACTGCATCTGGTGATTACTGCAGCTGGTTTTTGACACCATTTCAGCCTGGAATCCTGGGCTGCTTTGGGAGCAGCTCGAACCGTGCCATGGCAGGGACATTTCCCACTGTCCCAGGGTGCTCCCAGCCCCGTCCAGCCCGGCCACGTGGGGCAGCTGGGGCTGTGTCAGCCCTGGAGCTGAGGAGTGGAATGACCACCCTGTCCAGGTGTGGTGAGCCGGGTGTAAGCCAGGAGTAAGCCAGGCTGACTTACAAGGTGCCACTGGCATTAAAGCCGTGTTGTTGAGTGGCAGAGGGTTCTGCCAGGCCAGCAGGGTCCTCCCCACCCTTCCTTCCCCGTGGAAATCATCCTGGCTTGGATCATCCTGAATTCCCAAATTCCCATTTCCTGCTCCATCCTTCCCCTGCTGACCTGGGGTAACCAGCAGGGATCACTCACAAGTGCCTCAAATTAAACCTGGGCCTAAACCACACGATTCTGCTGCCTCCCAGCTGAACCTGGGAATGCTGAGGAAAAGCTGCTGGGAAGGGAGTCTGGGGAGAGGTCCCTGCTCTGGAAGGAATGGGAAGGGAATTGTGAGGAGGATTTCCAGGGGCTCTTCCCTCTGCACTCACTGTCCCTGTGCCCTGCACACCCCCCTGGCCCTGGGCTGGCTCTGCCTTGGTTTTGCAGTGCCCTGTCCTCACTCTGGTCAGGTTTTGCAGTGCCCTGGGCTCACTCTGGTCAGGTTTTGCAGTGCCCTGGGCTCACCCTGGGTGGTTTTGCAGTGCCCTGGACAGCCCTGGGCTCACTCTGGTCAGGTTTTGCAACGCCCTGGCTCACTCTGGTCAGGTTTTGCAATGCCCTGGCTCACTCTGGTCAGGTTTTGCAGTGCCCTGGGCTCACTCTGGTCAGGTTTTGCAGTGCCCTGGACAGCCCTGGGCTCACTCTGGTCAGGTTTTACAACGCCCTGGCTCACTCTGGACAGGTTTTGCAGTGCCCTGTCCTCACTCTGGGTGGTTTTGCAGTGCCCTGTCCTCACTCTGGTCAGGTTTTGCAGTGCCCTGGGCTCACCCTGGGTTGTTTTGCAGTGCCCTGGACAGCCCTGGGCTCACTCTGGTCAGGTTTTGCAGTGCCCTGGCTCACTCTGGACAGGTTTTACAACGCCCTGGCTCACTCTGGACAGGTTTTGCAGTGCCCTGGGCTGACTCTGGGTTGTTTTGCAGTGCCCTGGACAGCCCTGGGCTCACTCTGGTCAGGTTTTGCAGTGCCTTGGCTCACTCTGGACAGGTTTTACAATGCCCTGGCTCACTCTGGTCAGGTTTTGCAATGCCCTGGCTCACTTTGGTCAGGTTTTGCAGTGCCCTGGGCTCACCCTGGGTTGTTTTGCAGTGCCCTGGACAGCCCTGGGCTCACTCTGGACAGGTTTTGCAATGCCCTGTCCTCACTCCGGGTGGTTTTGCAGTGCCCTGGGCTCACTCTGGTCAGGTTTTGCAATGCCCTGGCTCACTCTGGACAGGTTTTGCAGTGCCCTGGGCTCACTCTGGGTTGTTTTACAGTGCCCTGGACAGCCCTGGGCTCACTCTGGTCAGGTTTTGCAGTGCCCTGGCTCACTCTGGTCAGGTTTTGCAACACCCTGGCTCACTCTGGACAGGTTTTACAATGCCCTGGCTCACTCTGGACGGGTTTTGCAGTGCCCTGGGCTGACTCTGGGTTGTTTTGCAGTGCCCTGGACAGCCCTGGCCGGCTGGACGAGGAGCACCGGCTCATCGCCCGCTACGCCGCGCGCTTGGCCGCCGAGGCCGGCAATGCTGTGAGTGACCCCGTCCTGCCATGGGCACCGGGGGGCTGGGGGGCACCACGGGGGGCTGGGGGGCACCACGGGGGGCTGGGCTCCCAAACCTGCCCGAAATCTGTGAGTTTCTGGGAGTGCAGCACCGCGGGCTGGGAATGAGGTCAGGGCAGCGGGGCAGTGAGGAGGTCGGCGCTGCTCAGGCTGCGGAGAGATAAACGTGCTGGTGCCTGAGGAGAACCAAAAACAAACCCTGGCCGAGTGCCGGGGGTGGATTCACCCCGGGGAAGCAGCCTGAGAGGGGGCAAGGTGGGTTTGTGCTTGCAGCTTCTCGTAGGGGGGACTAAAGGAAACACAAGCACGTTTCCAGTTGGTAAAAATCAACGCTGCTCTGACAGCAAACGGCTGCAGGAGCAGAATCTGAGTTTAGGGACATTCCAGGGAGTATTTGCAGCCTAGCTGGAGGGGGGGATCCCTGTCTTGGCTGGTGAACCCCTAGGGAAGGAGAGCAGAGTTTGCAGGAGCATCTCCCACGTTCCTGAATGTGAAAAGCGCCAATCACTTGGGTTTTTTTTAAATTTTAAAAGTTTATTAGTAATAAAATAGATATAAAAAATAGTAATAGAATTAGAGTAATAAAAATTTGGACAATGAGGATTAGGGGAATTACAAGACAATAAAAACCAAAGAATTTCAGACATCCGGATTTTTTTGGGCACTGAGCTGCCAAAACCAGGCCTTGTGAGCAAAGGAATCACCCTTAAAAGCAACAGCCTGTTGCATATTCATACATGCCATACATGGTGCATAAATTCCTCGCAAATTAAAAATTTTTCTGGTTTTTGTCAACTTCTTCCCCTTAATCCTGGTGGTTCCATAAAGACGGAGAGAAGGTGGAAGGATGTTTGTGTTTTCCCATAAGGAGGCTGTAACTCTTTAGATTTCCCGTTGCTGTTATCTCTGTGTGAAGAGTTTATTGATTATCTCATCCCTTTCTTGAGCTAGTAAAAAGTATCTTACATCACACAGTTTCTATTTTAACATTGTGTTGTAACCTGGAACTATATTTAACACACCACTCGAGAGAATTACCACAGCATAACTTTCTCACATGACACGTGTAATACTCATTGTAATGCCTGCGAAAAGCCGATCATCAAATGTGCATTTTTCACGCTGAATTTCCCTCGGGGCGTGCCCGGCCAGGAATCCGCCCTGGGCAGGTCTCTGTGAAACCCTGCCAACAGACTCGTGTGCTGGGGCATTTCAAACTCCCCCTGCCCGGCCTGGGACCCCCACAGTCACTCCTCTCACCAGGGATGTTGAAATATTCAGGGGGCACAGCGCCAGGTCTCAGGTTTGGATGGCGAAGGAGGAATTTTCCACGTTGTCCTGGAAAAGGCAGGCTGGTGAGGCAGCAGGTGTTGAGTCACTGTCACGCTGGAAGAGCTCTCAGTCTTGGCTCGACTTCTCCTGGTAGAGACAAAGCGTTTTATGAAAACTTGATCGCTTCTGGAGGGACCTGCTTGCTGAAAACCCATAAATCACCTTGTCCTGGGCTGACTGGATGATGCTTTTATCCCCAGTCGTCTGTCCTGTTTATGCTGGATAATAAGTTTTGCACCTTTAAGACTTGTTCCAGGAGTGAAGGCGGGGAGAAGAAGCGTGGAGTTTTTTTCAGAAACTGCACTCACTCCTCCACATTGTTATAAACGCCAATCACTTGTTTCAAAAATTTAAAAAGTTTAATAAAAATAAAATAGTTATAAAAATAATATAAATGTAGTAATAAAGGTTACACAATTAGAGTTAGGACAATTAATGAGACAATAACGGCAAAAAGTTACAGCCCGGGCTGGGTGCCTCTCTCTGGACAAAAGTGAGCCAGGAGAAGGACCCCGATAAAAAAGAATTCCCTCCTCAAGAGGGGTAACCTGTTGCATACACAAATCACTACATGAATATGCATATTTTTATTTAAAACAAGAAATTCGTCCGGTACTTGCTGAGGAATTCCTGTTAATCCCAGGCACCTTGAAGTCTAAGTCGAGTTTGGAGAAGTTCGGTTTTTTGTGGATAAGGAAAGCCATAAATTCCTCTCCTCTGGAAGATTTAGGGGTTTCTGTAATTGTTATCTCTGTGTGAAGAATTTCTTGATTATCTTCTCCTTCTCTTGAGCAAAAAGAATACCACACACACCTATTATCTATTTTAACTACTAAAGCTTAATTTCAATTACAAAACTACATTTACCATATTATTAAAATGTTACTACAGCATAACTTTCCAACCTAGCATAACACATACAGCAAATATCTGCGTAGAGCCATATAATCTGCATTTTTCACAACATTCCTATTACTAAACTATATTATCTACAAACAAACAACACAACAAATCTCTCCTTTACTTTTAATTAATTTTAACTAAAACAAAAAAGTTCCCTAAACTATAACTTTTCCTTTTCTTTAACCCTACTCTAAACTAAACAACCAAGAAAACACCAACAGCTCACACCTATAACCCAACAAACCAAACCTAAACCACAACATTTCCAACACCAAAAAATCTAGTAAAAAACTAAATAAACCCAACTACAACCCCAAAATAATTATTTTCTAGGTTTATCTCTCTTTTAAAACAACAATTTTTTTGTTATTTAATATTATTTAAGTTTTCTTATTTAATAAACAGTTTTTTCCCAAACCAGTTAAAAAAAATTAAATCTACTTTCTAAATAAACCCCTTTAAAAATTCTCTCCCAAATTTACCCTAAACCAAAACACATGGGGTGCCCATGGCAGGGCCAGAGTGGAGCCGTTCTCTGGCTGTCCAGGGAGCAGCACCTGGAGTGTGCTGAGGCTGCTCAAGGGCCGAGGGAGATCCCTGCTCTCTTCTCCTAACCCTGGATGCTGGGGCAGTGCCAGGGGCTGCTGGAGGAAGGGAAAGGGGAGCAGGGGGGCTCTGTGCAGCCAGGGCTTGGCCTCTGGGAACACGGAGCTGTTGGTGGATCCAGCATTGCCCAGAAATGCCCCTCAGCGCGGGGCAGGGGGATGAGCCAGGCTCTGGAGGAGTCTGAGTCGGGCTCTGGAGGTGTCTGAGTCGGGCTCTGGAGGAGTCTAAGTCGGGCTCTGGAGGTGTCTGAGCCAGGCTCTGGAGGAGTCTGAGCCAGGTTCTGGAGATGTCGGAGCCAGGTTCTGGAGGAGTCTGAGCCGGGCTCTGGAGGAGTTTGAGCCGGGCTCTGGAGGAGTTTGTGCCGCGCTCTGGAGGAGTCTGAGCCGGGCTCTGGAGGAGTCTGAGCCAGGCTCTGGAGGAGTTTGAGCCAGGCTCTGGAGGAATCTGAGCCGCGCTCTGGAGGAGTCTGAGCCAGGCTCTGGAGGAGTCTGAGCCGGGCTCTGGAGGAGTCTGAGCCAGGCTCTGGAGGAGTCTGAGCTGGGCTCTGGAGGAATCTGAGCCGCGCTCTGGAGGAGTCTGAGCCAGGCTCTGGAGGAGTCTGAGCCAGGCTCTGGAGGAGTCTGAGCCGGGCTCTGGAGGAGTCTGAGCCAGGCTCTGGAGGAGTCTGAGCTGGGCTCTGGATGTGTCTGAGCCAGGCTCTGGAGGAGTTTGAGCCAGGTTCTGGAGGAGTCTGAGCCAGGTTCTGGAGGAGTCTGAGCCAGGCTCTGGAGAAGTTTGAGCCAGGCTCTGGAGGTGTCTGAGCCAGGCTCTGGAGGAGTCTGAGCCAGGCTCTGGAGGAGTCTGAGCCGGGCTCTGGAGGTGTCTGAGCCGGGCTCTGGAGGAGTCTGAGCCGGGCTCTGGAGGAGTTTGAGCCAGGCTCTGGAGGAGTCTGAGCCAGGCTCTGGAGGAGTCTGAGCCAGGCTCTGGAGGAGTCTGAGCTCCTGGGCTCTGAACCTCAGCAGCTCCTCGGCGTTCCCAGATCCCTTCCTTGCTGAGCCGGCCATGGCTGCCTGGAGGAATCCTGCCGAGCTCTGCCAGCGGGTGACATCCCTGGGGACAGTGTGCCACGTCCATGGGGACAGTGTGCCACGTCCATGGGGACAGTGTGCCACATCCATAGGGACAATGTGCCACGTCCATGGGGACAATGTTCCGTGTCCATTGGGACAATGTGCCGTGTCCATGGGGACAGTGTGCCGTGTCCATGGGGACAATGTGCCGTGTCCATGGGGACAATGTGCCGTGTCCAAGGGGACAATGTGCCGTGTCCATGGGGACAGTGTGCCATGTCCATGGGGACAGTGTGCCGTGTCCATGTGGACAGTGTGCCATGTCCATGGGGACAATGTGCCGTGTCCATGTGGACAATGTGCCGTGTGCCTGGGGACAATGTGCCGTGTCCATGGGGACAGTGTGCCATGTCCATGGGGACAATGTGCCGTGTGCCTGGGGACAGTGTGCCGTGTCCATGGGGACAGTGTGCCACATCCATGGGGACAGTGTGCCGTGTCCATGTGGACAATGTGCCATGTCCACGGGGACAGTGTGCCACATCCATGGGGACAGTGTGCCATGTCCATATGGACAATGTGCCATGTCCATGGGGACAGTGTGCCATGTCCATGGGGACAATGTGCCGTGTCCAAGGGGACAATGTGCCGTGTCCATGGGGACAGTGTGCCGTGTCCATGGGGACAGTGTGCCATGTCCATGGGGACAGTGTGACGTGTCCATGTGGACAATGTGCCGTGTCCATGGGGACAGTGTGCCGTGTCCATGGGGACAGTGTGCCGTGTCTATGGGGACAATGTGCCATGTCCACGTGGACAATGTGCCGTGTCCATGGGGACAATGTGCCACGTCCATGGGGACAATGTGCCATGTCCATGGGGACAATGTGCCACGTCCATGGGGACAGTGTGCCATGTCCATGAGGACAGTGTGCCGTGTCCATGGGGACAATGTGCCATGTCCACGTGGACAATGTGCCGTGTCCATGGGGACAGTGTGCCGTGTCCATGGGGACAGTGTGCCGTGTCTATGGGGACAATGTGCCATGTCCATGGGGACACTGTGCCACGTCCACGGGGACAATGTGCCACATCCATGGGGAAAGTGTGCCGTGTCCATGGGGACAGTGTGCCGTGTCTATGGGGACAATGTGCCATGTCCATGGGGACAATGTGCCATGTCCATGGGGACAATGTGCCATGTCCACGTGGACAATGTGCCATGTCCATGGGGACAATGTGCCATGTCCATGTGGACAATGTGCCGTGTCCATGGGGACAATGTGCCATGTCCATGTGGACAATGTGCCGTGTCCATGGGGACAATGTGCCGTGTCCATGGGGACAATGTGCCGTGTCCATGGGGACAATGTGCCATGTCCATGGGGACAGTGTGCCACATCCATGGGGACTATGTGCCATGTCCATGGGGACAGTGTGCCATGTCCATGTGGACAATGTGCCATGTCCATGTGGACAATGTGCCGTGTCCATGTGGAGCCCCATCCCTGCAGGGGTTTGAAGCGCTGGGCATGTGGCTCTTGGGGACAGGGGCAGGGCAGGGCTCCCTCAGTGTCTCAGAGGGTTTTTCCCAGATGACTCTGTGATTCCCTGTGTTCCAGAGGCGTTTCTTCAGGGGAGGAACACAGGCTGATAGCCACAAGGCCGTTTGCACAGTTAAGGGACACCTCTCACTCCACCCAGTGCCACCCCTGCCACGGCAGGGACACCTCCCCCTGTCCCTGGCTTCTCCATCCCCATCCAGCCTGGCCTGGGCACTGCCAGGGGTATTTGGCATCTCCTCTGCACAGGATCAGGCTGAGCCTGTGGAACTGAGCAGCCTGGCAGGGTCAGGTATTGGTGCAGAATCCACAGCCAGGACATTTTCTTCGTGACTCGTTCAGCCTTGGGAAGACGCTGGGGAGATGTTTTCTGTGCACTCAGGGGTGGTGGCTGCCCCTCCATCCCTGGCAGTGCCCAGGGCCAGGCTGGACACTGGGGCTGGGAACACCTGGGACAGTGGAAGTGTCCCTGCCGTGGCAGAGGTGGCACTGGGTGGGCTCTGAGGTCCCTTCCCACCCAAACCAGTTGGATCCTGTGACCCCAAGATGCTGCTGGCTGGGATGGCTCCAGGCTGGGCTTCTGATTCTCAGCAGGGAAATCCTGGGGAGAGCAGATCCGGGGGATTAAAGGGGAAAACGGAGCTCTGGGGTGGTCCTGGAGCCCCTGGCAGGGCCTGAAGGGGCTCCAGGAGAGCTGCAGAGGGACTGGGGACAAGGCCTGGAGGGACAGGAGCCAGGGAATGGCTCCCAGTGCCAGAGGGCAGGGCTGGATGGGATATTGGGAATTGGGAATTGTTCCCTGTGAGGATGAGGAAGGGCTGGGCTGGAATTCCCAGAGCAGCTGTGGCTGCCCCTGGATCCCTGGCAGTGCCCAGGGCTAGGCTGGACACTGGGACACCCTGGGACAGTGGCAGGTGTCCGTGGTGGGGCTCCTGGGACTGGTGGGACTGGTGTCATCGTGTCATCGTGTCATTGAGTGATTTGTGTGATTTCTGTGGGTTGTTTTTGTTTGTTTGTTTGTTTGTTTGTTTGGTTTTTTTTTTGGTTTTCTATGATTGGTGTGATTTCTGTGATTGTGTGATTTGTGTTTTCTGTGATTTGTGTGTTTTCTGTAATTTCTGTATTTTCTACGATTGTGTGATTGTGTGTTTTCTGTGATTGGTGTTATTTCTGTGATTGTGTGACTTCTGTGATTGGTGTGATTTGTAGGATTTTTGTGATTTCTGTGATTGGTGTGATTCTGTGATTTTTGTGATTGGTGAGGTTGTGTGTTTCGTGTGATTTCTGTGATTCTGTGATTTCTGCGGTTGTATTTTCTGTAATTTCTGTGTTTTCTGTGATTTCTGTGTGGTTCCTGTGCTTGTATTTCCTGTGTTTTCTGTATTTTCTGTAATTTCTATGTTTTCTGTGTTTTCTGTGTTTTCTGTGTGATTTCTGTAATTCCTGTGATTCCTGTGCTTGCATTTCCTGCGTTTTCTGTGATTTCTGTAATTTCTGTGTTTTCTGTGATGGTATTTTCTGCGATTTCTGCGATTTCCTGTGTTTTCTGTATTTTCTGTGATTCCCGTGTTTCCCATGCTTGCATTTTCTGAGATTTCTGGTTTTTCTGTGCTTCCTGTGATTCCTGTGCCTCCTCTCTCCCCAGCCCCGCCCGCCTGCAGACCTGGCTTTCAGCTTCGATGCCAACAAGCAGCAGAGGCAGCTGATAGCAGAGCTGGAGAACAAGAACAGGTACAAGAACAAGACCAGCCCTGATCACACTGCCCACATTGCTTCCCCAGAGCTTCTCTCGGGGTCTAGTTGCCTCATTAACTGATTAGTTAGTCATTAACATTGGTCAATTAGCCGTGGGGAGGGGCTGCCCTGCCCCTGCTCCCCAGGGAGGGCTGGATCTTCTCTCATCTTCCTGAAATCATCTTCTCCAACACTGAGCGCATCCGGCAAACCTCAGAGCTGGGATGTGATCCCAGAAATCCCCGAAACCCCCAAATCCCTGAAACCCCCAAATCCCTGAAACCCCCAAACCCCCAAATCCCCAAAACCCCCAAATCCCTGAAACCCCCAAACCCCCAAATCCCCAAAACCCCCAAATCCCTGAAACCCCCAAACCCCCAAATTCCCAAAACCCCCCAAATCCCTGGAACAGCCAAATCCCCGAAACCCCCAAAATCCCCAAATCCCCGAAACCTCCAAACCCCCAAATCCCCAAAACCCTCAAATCCCCAAAACCCCCAAATCCCTGAAACCCCCAAACCCCCAAACCCCCAAAATCCCCAAATCCCCGAAACCCCCAAATCCCTGAAACCCCCAAACCCCCAAATCCCCAAAACCCCCAAATCCCTGGAACAGCCAAATCCCCGAAACCCCCAAAATCCCCAAATCCCCAAAACCCCCAAATGCCCATTCCTGGGCTGATCCCCCAGCAGGGGAGGGGGCATTCAGCCCCTGTGCCCAGGTGAGAGCCCACCTGCAGAGCTGCCCCTGAAATCCTGGGGATTCCATCAGCACAAGGACCTGGAGCTGCTGGAGAGAGCCCAGAGGAGGCACCAGAGCTGCTCCAGGGCTGGAGCCAGGCTGGGAGAGCTGGGGCTGCTCACCTGGAGAGGAGAAGGATCCAGGGAGAGCTCAGAGCCCCTGGCAGGGCCTGGAGGGGCTCCAGGAGAGCTGCAGAGGGACTGGGGACAAGGCCTGGAGGGACAGGAGCCAGGGAATGGCTCCCAGTGCCAGAGGACAGGGCTGGATGGGAGATTGGGAATTGGGAATTGTTCCCTGGCAGGGTGGGCAGGCCCTGGCACAGGGTGCCCAGAGCGGCTGGGGCTGCCCCTGGATCCCTGGCAGTTCCCAGGGCCAGGCTGGATGGGACTGGGAGCTCCTGGGACAGTGGCAGGTGTCAGGGGGCACTGGATGGGCTCTGAAGTCCCTTCCAAAGCCAGCTAGAGGATTTTTGTTGCTCCAGAGGGTCACCTGTGCAGCCCCCCAGGATCCCCTGGTGCCCGTGGTGTCCCTGTGCCCATCCCTGTCCCCAGGCACCCTCAGCACTGGGAAAAGGCTGCTCCAGGGCACTTTGGGAGCAGTTCCTGGAGAGCAGGAACAGCTCAGCCCTGGCACTGCTGCAGCCTCAGTGCTCCAGCAGGAGCCCTTGCAGGAGTTTGGAATGGTTCCTGCAGATCCTGGATAAGGGAGATCTCACCCAGAGCTGCTGGGAGGCCCTGCCAGCAGAGCAGCTCAGCAGCTCTGCCAGCAAGGAGAGCTGCAGGTGCCTCTCTCCTCCTGGAAGGGCTCCAGCCCTGCTGCAGGGAGCCCCTGGCCATCCCCTGGCCATCCCCTGGCCCTGGCCCTGCTGCTGCCCGGCCCCTTTCCCCCAGGAGGGTTTGGTTCTGTGCCCATGAGCTGCTCCTGCTCCAGCTGCCCTGCAGGGGCAGGGCCCTCCTGCAGCCCCCAGGGCTGCAGCTGCAACCTCTGGAGCACCCCTGAGCCTGCTCTGTGCCAGGGGCTGCAGAGGCATTGCAGGGAGTGACTGCATCCCTGGGAAGAGAGAACCTCCCGGGTGCTGCAGGGCAGTGCCCACGTCTCTGTCCTGGGGCAGTGCCCACGTCCCTGTCCTGTCTGGGGCTGTGCCCATGTCCATGTCCTGGCAGGACAGTGCCCATGTCCATGTCCTGGCAGGACAGTGCCCACGTCCCTGTCCTGTCCTGGGGCTCTCCCCACATCCCTGTTCTGGCAGGACTCTCCCCACATTCCTGTCCTGGGGCTGTGCCGATGTCCCTGTCCTGAGGCAGTGCCCACATCCCTGTCCTGGCAGGGCTCTCCCCACATCCCTGTCCTGGCAGGACTCTCCCCACATCCCTGTCCTGAGGCTGTGCCGATGTCCCTGTCCTGTCTGGGGCTGCGCCCACGTCCCTGTCCTGGGGCTGTGCCCACATCCCTGTCCTGGCAGGGCTCTCCCCACATCCCTGTCCTGGCAGGGCTCTCCCCACATCCCTGTCCTGGGGCTGTGCCCACATCCCTGTCCTGGGGCTGTGCCCACATCCCTGTCCTGGGGCTCTCCCCAGATCCCTGTCCTGGGGCAGTGCCCACATCCCTGTCCTGGGGCTGTGCCCACATCCCTGTGCTGGCAGGGCTCTCCCCACATCCCTGTCCTGGGGCTCTCCCCACATCCCTGTCCTGGCAGGGCTCTCCCCACATCCCTGTCCTGGGGCTGTGCCGATGTCCCTGTCCTGTCTGGGGCTGCGCCCACGTCCCTGTCCTGGGGCTGTGCCCATGTCCATGTCCTGGCAGGGCAGTGCCCATGTCCCTGTCCTGGGGCTCTCCCCACGTCCCTGTCCTGGGGCTGTGCCCATGTCCATGTCCTGGCAGGGCAGTGCCCATGTCCATGTCCTGGGGCTCTCCCCACATCCCTGTCCTGGGGCTGTGCCCACATCCCTGTCCTGGCAGGGCTCTCCCCACATCCCTGTCCTGCCCTGTGGCAGTGCCAGGGCTCCCCACGGAGCAGAGCCCTGCTTTGGGGCCGGCACTGCCAGCAGGGGCTCCCGGGCTGCAGGGGCGTTGGGGAGCAGAGCGGGCACCGCTGTGAGCACACCTGCACTCCTCTCCTGTGGAGGTGTGCGAGCCCAGGGAGGGACAGCAGGGACAAGGAGCACAGAGAAAAGGTGACCAGTGCCAGCCAGGGGCTGGCACACATCCCCAGCGGGGCAGGACTGCTGAGGGACCCTGTCCAGCTGTTTTATTCCCTCATTATCACTCTCACTCCATGGCTGTGGCAATGGGGAGATGCCAGCAGCTCACATCCCCGCCAGCAAACACTGAACTTAATGAAGAATTTATTTTAAAGTTTTTTGGCCGGTCACACGGAGCAAAAGCCTATTGACACTAGTTCTATCCAACCACTGTAGGCACACGTACCTTTGGTTAAAACAATGCTGGCTTATTTCCGATACTACAGCTGCTTGTGAGCCTTGAAACACAATGCACGGGGCTCCTTACTGAGCTCAGAACTTCCCAACATCTCGGTAGATGTACTTTGCTGTAGCTTAGTGCGAGAAACGCCAATCGCTTGTTTTTAGAAGTTTTTAAAAGTTTAATAATAATAAAAAATGGTTATAAAAATAGTACTCCAATTAGAGTAATGAAAATTTAGAGTGAGGAGAATTACAAGACAATAAAAAGCAAAGAATTACAGATGTCTGGATGTTTTTGGGCACTTAAGCCACGACAAGCATGTTTTGTGAGCAGTCACCCTTAAAACCATGCACTGTTGCATATTCACACATACTTGATGGTTATGCATACATTCTATTTAAAACAAGAAACTCTGTCTGTTGTATGTCAACTGCTTCCTTTAATCCCCACGGTGTCTTCCAGTCTGAGCAAGGCCTGAAGAAATTACCTACTTCTGATAAGAAAACCATAAATTCCTCTTCCCTGGAAGATTTAGGTGTTCTGTGACCGCTAGTTCGACGCGAGTATCTCATTCCTTTAAAAAAAAACCAAAAAACCCACATGCATGGTTTCTATTTTAACTGCTAAAGCTTCATTTTAACTACCAAACCACATTTGCAGTCCTATTAAAATGTTGATACAGCACAGCTAATCGACAGAACGTAACACAGGCGGTAGCTACCTGCGCAGAGCCGGATAATGTGCGTTTTCCGGATAATGTGCCGATATTTTGGCAGCCCACGGCTGGGACAGGAGCACTTTGCTGGGTTCAGAACTGGCTGGAACCGGCCCAGAGAGTGGTGGTGAGCGGTGCTGCATCCAGCTGGGGACAGTCACCAGTGCTGTCCCTCAGGGCCCTGTGCTGGGCCAGCTCTGTTCAATATTTTTATTGACCACATGGATGAGAGAGGATTGAGTCCTTCATTAGTAAATCTGCAGATGACACTAAGCTGGGAGCTTGTGCTGATCTACTGGAAGGAAGGCGGGCTCTGCAGAGAGACTTAGATCGGTTGGGTGGATGGGCAGAGTCCAACAGCATGAAATTTAATAAGTCTAAGTGCCGAGTTCTACATTTTGGCCACAAAAATCCCCTACAAGGTTACAAGCTGGGGACGGTGTGGCTGGACAGTGTCCAGGCAGAAAGGGACCTGGGGGTGCTGCTCGACAGCAGGCTGGACGTGAGCCAGCAGTGTGCCCTGGTGGCCAAGAAGGCCAGTGGCTCCTGGCCTGTGTCAGGAATGGTGTGGCCAGCAGGAGCAGGGAGGTCACTCTGCCCCTGTCCTGGGCACTGTGAGGTCACACCTCCAGGGCTGTGTCCAGCTCTGGCCCCTCAGTTTGGGAAGGACGTTGGGACGCTCGAGCGCGTCCAGAGGAGGCAACGAGGCTGGAGAGGGGCTGGGAACACAAACCCTGTGAGGGACGGCTGAGGGAGCTGGGGGTGCTCAGCCTGGAGAAGAGGAGGCTCAGAGGTGACCTCATTGCTCTCCACAACTCCCTGAAGGGAGGCTGTGGACAGGTGGGGTCGGTCTCTTCCACCGGGCAGCACTGACAGAACAAGAGGACACAGCCTCAAGCTGCGTCAGGGAAGGAGCAGGTCGGATATCAGGAAAAAATGTATCGCCGAAAGAATAAAAGTACTGGAATTGTCTTCGCAGGGAGGTGGTGGAGTCACCACCCCTGGGTGTGTTTAACAAAGCCTGGGTGTGGCACTGGGTGCCAGGGTTGAGTTGAGGTGTTGGGGCTGGGTTGGACTCGATGGTCTTGGAGGTCTCTTCCAACCCTGTTGTTCTGTGGTTCTGTTCTTCTCTCCACCACTCATGGTTCTGTGATTGATTCTATTTTTCTCTCCACCACTCGTTGTTCCGTGGTTCTGTTTCTCTCTCCACCACTCGTTGTTCCATGGTTCTGTTTCTCTCTCCACCACTCGTTGTTCCGTGGTTCTGTTTCTCTCTCCACCACTCACGGTTCTGTGGTTCTGTTTCTCTCTCCACCACTCGTTGTTCTCTGGTTCTGTTTCTCTCCACCACTCGTTGTTCTCTGGTTCTGTTTCTCTCTCCACTCACGGTTCTGTGGTTCTGTTTCTCTCCACCACTCGTTGTTCTGTGGTTCTGTTTCTCTCTCCACTCACGGTTCTGTGGTTCTGTTTCTCTCCACCACTCACGGTTCTGTGGTTCTGTTTCTCTCCACCACTCGTTGTTCTGTGGTTCTGTTTCTCTCTCCACCGCTCACGGTTCTGTGGTTCTGTTTCTCTCTCCACCACTCGTTGTTCTCTGGTTCTGTTTCTCTCTCCACTCACGGTTCCGTGGTTCTGTTTCTCTCTCCACTCACGGTTCTGTGGTTCTGTTTCTCTCTCCACCACTCGTTGTTCTCTGGTTCTGTTTCTCTCTCCACCACTCGTTGTTCTCTGGTTCTGTTTCTCTCTCCACCACTCGTTGTTCTCTGGTTCTGTTTCTCTCTCCACCACTCACGGTTCTGTGGTTCTGTTTCTCTCCACCACTCGTTGTTCTGTGGTTCTGGTTCTCTCTCCACTCACGGTTCTGTGGTTCTGTTTCTCTCCACCACTCATGGTTCTGTGGTTCTGTTTCTCTCTCCACCACTCATGGTTCTGTGGTTCTGTTTCTCTCTCCACCACTCGTTGTTCTCTGGTTCTGTTTCTCTCTCCACTCACGGTTCTGTGGTTCTGTTTCTCTCTCCACCACTCATGGTTCTCTGGTTCTGTTTCTCTCTCCACCACTCGTTGTTCTCTGGTTCTGTTTCTCTCTCCACCACTCACGGTTCTGTGGTTCTGTTTCTCTCTCCACCGCTGCCCTGCGCAGGGAGATCCTGCAGGAGATCCAGCGGCTGCGGCTGGAGCACGAGCAAGCCTCGCAGCCCACGCCCGAGAAGGCGCAGCAGAACCCGACCCTGCTGGCCGAGCTGCGCCTGCTGCGGTAATGGCAACCTGGCCCAGCGGCCTGGCGACCGGGCTGCCGGGTGGGCTACTGGGCTGGGCTACCGGGCTGGGCTACTGGGCTACCGGGCTGGGCTACTGGGCTGCTGGGGTGGGCTACCGGACTGCTGGGGTGGGCTACTGGGCTGGGCTACCGGACTGGGCTACCGGTTGCTGGGGTGGGCTACCAGGCTGCTGGGGTGGGCTACTGGGCTGCTGGGGTGGGCTACCGGACTGCCAGGCTGGGTTATTGGGCTGGGCTACCTGGCTGGGCTACTGGGCTTCTGGGCAGGGATACCGGGCTGCTGGGGTGGGCTACCAGGCTGCGGGGCTGGGCTACCAGGCTGCGGGGCTGGGCTGTCTCCTTTGGGTCTGTTTCTGTAGGGTGTGTGGATTCTTTAGTTGTGGTTTTAGGGTTTTTAAATTATTTTTTCCGTTTTGGCTCTGGCCCACGCTGTCTTTAGGCAGTGAGTGTTGATGTTTGTGGTGGGTGGTTTTCTCGTGTGTTTATCGGATGTTATCTCATCTAAGCAGCTATTTTAACACAAGTGAATTTACATTAGTCATTTCCCTAAGCGTAATCAACCACAGAAATAAAAACTAGAGCGTTATAACAAAGTTGCTTTAACATATAAAATTTATTGTAATGTTTGCAAAAGCCACTACTATAATCTATTATAATTATATATTATACACTATATTATATATAGTATATAATATATATAGTATATAATATATATATAATATAATATATATACTATATAATATATATACTATATAATATATATTATGTAATATATTTTATATATTTTACCACATATATATTATATATAGTAATAATATATTATCTTATATCTAATATATATTATATTATATATAATTATTTTATCATTATATATTATATATTATATATTATATATTATATATATATATTATATATTATGTAATATTCTAATCTGTCTCTATGACACTGCAGGTGCTTTCCCACCTCAGGGATTCTGAGGTTCAGTGCCCTGGTGCCACACCAAGCACCAGCCCTGCCCCCCAAACCCTCCCTCCCTCAGGAATCCGGGATGGGATGGGAAGGGATAATGGGATGGGATGGGATAATGGGATGGGATGGGATGGGATGGGATGGGATGGGATGGGATGGGATGGGATGGGATGGGATGGGATGGGATGGGATGGGGCTGTCTGTAAGCACCAGCTGATCTCCTGCCCAGAGTTCAGGGCAAGGACAGGCCATGGAAAATCGTGTCCCAGCCCATGGAAAATCGTGTCCCTCTGCAGGCAGCCCGAGGGATGAGTCAGCTCCAGCTCTGCTGGCAGGTGTCACCTTGGAGTGGCCCTGGCTCCCTGTGCTGCACATCCTGCCTGGCACTGCGGCTGTGCCCGGCCCCTGCTGCCTGCAGCGCCACGGGAGCCTGGCATCCCACAGGCTTTGGGCTGGGAGGGACCCTAAACCCAGCCAGTGCCACCCCTGCCACGGCAGGGACACCTGCCGCTGTCCCAGGAGCTCCCAGCCCCAGTGTCCAGCCTGGCCCTGGGCACTGCCAGGGATCCAGGGTGGGCACCCTGTGCCAGGGCCTGCCCACCCTGCCAGGGAACAATTCCCAGTTCCCAATATCCCATCCAGCCCTGCCCTCTGGCACTGGGAGCCATCCCGTGTCCAGTTCCTGGTAAAAATTCCCACTTCAGCTTCCTTGTAGGTTCCTCCAGATCCTTAATTTAAGAACCACAGTCTTCAACACAGGAAAAAAGTACTGAGAGAAGCACCCAGGGTGGTTCATATCTGTTAATATCTGTTACTATTTGTTACTATTTGTTAATATCCCAGAGTTTTCTGTCCTTTAAGGAACAACTCCTGCTCAAATGCCCAGGGTGGGTTACCCAGCGTGCCAGTGGCAGCACCCAGGGCACTCAGGGGTTCACAGAGGTGACGTTCTAAGGTGGCACTGGGACATCCTGGTGTCCCTCAGAGCCCCTGCAGAGGCAGGAATGACCAAGCCTTGCAGCCTGAGGCCATTCCTCCCTGCAGGGCTGGGCTGTGTGGGGCACAGCAGCTTTCAGCTGCTCCTGTGTTACTCACTCCTTTCCTTTTGTAAAGCCCAGCCTGGCAGCCGCAGCTCCTGAAACAGCTGAGGCAGCTTCGTGCAGCCAGGGGAGGGGAAGGGAAGGTCACCGCTGCTCTGCTGCTGCTGTCACCTGGCTGCTGCTGCTGCAGGGGACGTGTCCTGGCCGCTGTGTCACTCAGGAGAGCTCGGAGTGTCCCCCACAGCTGCAGCCTGCCCTCCCCTCCCATTTCCCCCTCCCTGCTCCCGGAGCTCCTCCTGCTCTGTCTGCGCTCCGCAGGACGCCGGGCTCTGATGCTCGGAGACACAAAAAGGGGATTTTCCCCCAGGTGCTCTGCTGCTGAGCAGGGCTTCCCTCTGCCAGGGCTGTGGGGGCAGCAGGGCATTGTCACCTGCAGGTTGGTGGTGCTGAGCTTCCCTCCAGGTGTTCAGACGGGGAGCAGGACAGGGGTGGGACCCAGGGTCACTTTCACAGGGGACAATTCCCTGGGCAGGTCTGAGACACCCCGAGCTCATTTCTCCTCTCTCTCCCATGTCCCTGGCACAGGCAGAGGAAGGATGAGCTGGAGCAGAGGATGTCAGCCCTGCAGGAGAGCAGAAGAGAGCTGATGGTGCAGCTGGAGGGGCTGATGAAGCTGCTCAAAGTAAGGAACCTCCTGCAGAACATCCCTCCCTGCCTCCCTCCCTCCCTCGGGTGCTCTGGGACCCCTGCTTTGCTATCACTCCCTAAAATCCCTTCCTGAGGAGCAGCAGGAGTTTGCCAAAAGCCATTTCCATCCGTGGGGGGTGCAGGGGGTCAGTGCTTTTCCGGGTTTGTGTGGGTAAAACATCCAGAACCCGAGACCTGGAGTGGTTTGAAGGAGTTTGGTTTGGTACCTGGGGCTCAGCACTCCCCCTCTCACCGGGAAATAAACGGGGAGCAGGGCAGGGGGTGGCTGCCAGGGCAAGGAGCTGCCCTGCACAGCCCCTCACACCTGAGGCAGAGCTGCCCTGCACAGCCCCTCACACCTGAGGCAGAGCTGCCCTGCCCAACCCCTGACATACCTGGGGCAGAGCTGTCCCTGCCCAGCCCCTGGCACACCTGGGGCAGAGCTGTCCCTGCACAGCCCCTGGCACACCTGGGCTCTGTTTGACCTCAGGTTCTGTCCCTGCCCAGCCCCTGGCACACCTGGGCTCTGGCTGAGCTCAGGAGCTGCCCCAGCTCCAAGAGTCACTGCTTGGCTCCCCGGGAGGGTCCCCGGTGTGTCCCGGAGTCCCCGGGCTGAGCTGGCAGGGGGCACTGCAGGGGAGCTCTGCCACAGCTGGGCTGGGCTCGGCTCTAAAGCCCAGCAGAGCCTGGGCAGAGGCTGGGGTAAAGCCTGGCCTTGGGCTGGGGCAGAGCCTGGGCACAAGGGTGGCAGTGGCACAGGGGTGGCAGTGGCACAAGGTTGGCAGTGGCACAGGGTTGACAGTGGCACAGGGGTGGCAGTGGCACAGGGGTGGCAGTGACAGTGGCACAGGGGTGGCAGTGGCACAGGGGTGGCAGTGGCACAGGGGTGGCAGTGACAGTGGCACAGGGGTGGCAGTGGCACAGGCGTGGCAGTGGCACAGGGGTGGCAGTGGCACAAGGGTGACAGTGACAGTGGCACAGGGGTGGCAGTGGCACAGGGGTGGCAGTGGCACAGGGGTGACAGTGACAGTGGCACAGGGGTGGCAGTGGCACAGGGGTGGCAGTGACAGTGGCACAGGGGTGGCAGTGGCACAAGGGTGACAGTGACAGTGGCACAGGGGTGGCAGTGGCACAGGGGTGGCAGTGGCACAAGGGTGACAGTGACAGTGGCACAAGGGGTGGCAGTGGCACAGGGGTGACAGTGACAGTGGCACAGGGGTGGCAGTGGCACAGGGGTGACAGTGACAGTGGCACAAGGGTGGCAGTGGCACAGGGGTGGCAGTGACAGTGGCACAGGGGTGACAGTGGCACAGGGGTGGCAGTGGCACTGGGGTGACAGTGACAGTGGCACAGGGGTGGCAGTGACAGTGGCACAGGGGTGACAGTGGCACAGGGGTGGCAGTGGCACAGGGGTGGCAGTGGCACAGGGGTGGCAGTGACAGTGGCACAGGGGTGGCAGTGGCACTGGGGTGACAGTGACAGTGGCACAGGGATGGCAGTGGCACAGGGGTGACAGTGGCACAGGGGTGGCAGTGACAGTGGCACAAGGGTGGCAGTGGCACTGGGGTGACAGTGACAGTGGCACGGGGGTGACAGTGACAGTGGCACAAGGGTGGCAGTGGCACAGGGGTGGCAGTGGCACAGGGGTGGCAGTGGCACTGGGGTGACAGTGACAGTGGCACAGGGGTGGCAGTGGCACAGGGGTGGCAGTGGCACTGGGGTGACAGTGACAGTGGCACAAGGGTGGCAGTGGCACAGGGGTGGCAGTGACAGTGGCACAAGGGTGGCAGTGGCACAGGGGTGGCAGTGACAGTGGCTCAGGGGTGGCAGTGGCACAGGGGTGGCAGTGGCACTGGGGTGACAGTGACAGTGGCACAGGGATGGCAGTGGCACAGGGGTCACAGTGACAGTGGCACAGGGGTGGCAGTGGCACAGGGGTGACAGTGACAGTGGCACAGGGGTGGCAGTGGCACAGGGGTGGCAGTGACAGTGGCACAAGGGTGACAGTGGCACAGGGGTGGCAGTGGCACAGGGGTGGCAGTGGCACAGGGGTGGCAGATCAGCTGTAGGCACATCTGGCTGGTTCCAGGAAAATTGAGAGCTGCTCTGCACTCGGGAGGGACAATGGATCCCCAGAAATGATCCCCATCACTCCTCAGCTGGGCTGCCTCCATCCTGGGCAGGAATTCCAGCCCTTCCCTCCATCCTGGGCCGGAATTCCAGCCCTTCCCTCCATCCTGGGCAGGAATTCCAGCCCTTCCCTCCATCCTGGGCAGGAATTCCAGCCTATCCCCATCCTGGGCAGGAATTCCAGCCCCTGCCCCATCCTGGGCAGGAATTCCAGCCCCTGCCCCATCCTGGGCAGGAATTCCAGCCCTTCCCTCCATCCTGGGCAGGAATTCCAGCCCTTCCCTCCATCCTGGGCAGGAATTCCAGCCCTTCCCTCCATCCTGGGCAGGAATTCCAGCCCCTGCCCCATCCTGGGCCGGAATTCCAGCCCTTCCCTCCATCCTGGGCAGGAATTCCAGCCCTTCCCTCCATCCTGGGCAGGAATTCCAGCCTTTCCCTCCATCCTGGGCAGGAATTCCAGCCTGTCCCCATCCTGGGCAGGAATTCCAGCCCTTCCCTCCATCCTGGGCAGGAATTCCAGCCTGTCCCCATCCTGGGCAGGAATTCCAGCCTGGCCTCATCCTGCACCTGAGCACAACTCACTCGCCAAGTCTGGGAATTCTGGTTTTTCATGAAGCCAGTGCTTCTGCTCTGTGTTTTTCCTGCTCAGCCCATGAATGTCTGACTTCCAAAAACACAGGAATCTCGCATCCCAGACTGGTTTGGGTTAGAGGGACCCTAAACCCAGCCAGTGCCACCCTGCCATGGCAGGGACACCTGCCACTGTCCCAGGTGCTCCCAGCCCCAGTGTCCAGCCTGGCCTTGGGCACTGCCAGGGATCCAGGGGCAGCCCCAGCTGCTCTGGGAATTCCATCCCAGCCCCTGCCCACCCTGCCAGGGAACAATTCCCAATTCCCAATCTCCCACCCAGCCCTGCCCTCTGGCACTGGGAGCCATTCCCTGGCTCCTGTCCCTCCATGCCTTGTCCAAAATCCCTCTCCATGTACCCTGGAGCCCCTTCAGGCCCTGCAAGGTCCCATTTCATTTTTCCCCTTAAGGGAGAGTAAGTTTCTCTCCCTTAAGTTGCCTCCCCTCCCTGGCTGGATCTCACAGCCCAGCCCTGGGCGTGCCAGGACCCAGCACCAATTCCCAAATTCCCTGCCCTGCCCCAGGCAGCTCCGAGCTCAGGTTGGGATTTTAAGCTGCAGGTTCCCCAGCCTGCTTAGCTAAAAATATAATTTCTCGTCGATGCTTCTGACACCTTTTTTCCCGATGGGTGTCAGAGCTTCCCTGCGTGCTGCTGCAGGCTCCAGGGCCGGGGATGAGGAGGCACAGGGTCCCTCCCTCCCTCCTGCCCTGCTCGGGATCTCAGCCCCGGCCCCCTGCTGCCCCCAGGCTCCGCTTTCTTCCTGATGTTGGTGTTTATTTCCAGCTCTCGTTTTCACTGGTTTTAGCCCTGCCAGGCACGATTTTCCCTGCCAGGTTTTAGCTTCTCTCATCACTTGGAGCTCTTCAGAACGGTTCATGTATAATTTACATCAGCTGTTAAGCTTCTATGGGTTTTTTTTTCCATTTTCCTATGCAGTATTTTTTATATTTTTAATGCTGCTTTCATTTCACCATTTAGGGCTGGGTTCAGCTCACCCAGCTCTGCTTGCCTGAGAGTCTGGGGCCTCAAATCCCTCTCTGAAGGAAAGTAGAGCGAGGAAAGATCCTGGAGGTGTCAGCAGCTTCTCCTGAGGGCAGGGATCTCTGGGACGGGGACAGGACCCAGGGAAGGGCTGGGCCAGGGGATTTGGGATGGATCTCAGGAAAGGTTCCTCCCCAGAGGGTGCTGGCACTGCCCAGGCTCCCCAGGGAATGGGCACGGCCCCGAGGCTGCCAGAGCTCCAGGAGGGTTTGGACAGCGCTGCCAGGGATGCCCAGGGTGGGACTGGGGGGTCTGGGCAGGGCAGGGGCTGGGATGATCCCTGTGGGTCCCCCCAGGCCAGGACATTCCATGGTTCTGTCTGTGCCAGGCCATCCATGGCTGTCCCCTGGGGTTCATCCATTGTCCCCACGCCGTGCTGGTGGCACTGGGAGCAGGGAAAAGCCCTGGACAAGGTCCCTTCCAGGCCAAACCAGTTCTGGTTCTGTGACTTCTGACCTTCCCACTCTGTGATTTCTGCCCACTCTGTGATTTCTATCCACTCTGTGATTTCTGACCATTCCCATTCTGTGATTTCTGACCCTTCCCATTCTGTGATTTCTGACCATTCCCATTCTGTGATTCCTGACCATTCCCATTCTGTAATTTCTGACCATTCCCACTCTGTGATTTCTGCCCACTCTGTGATTTCTGACCCTTCTGTGATTCCTATCCACTCTGTGATTTCTGACCTTTCTGTGATTTCTGACCATTCCCACTCTGTGATTTCTGACCATTCCCATTCTGTGATTCCTGACCATTCTGTGATTTCTGACCCTTCCCATTCTGTGATTTCTGACCACTCTGTGATTTCTGACCCTTCCCACTCTGTGATTTCTATCCACTCTGTGATTTCTGACCATTCTGTGATTTCTGACCACTCTGTGATTTCTATCCACTCTGTGATTTCTGACCATTCCCATTCTGTGATTTCTGACCCTTCCCATTGTGTGATTTCTGACCATTGTGTGATTTCTGACCATTCTGTGATTTATGACCACTCTGTGATTTCTGACCACTCTGTGATTTCTATCCATTCTGTGATTTCTGACCCTCCCCACTCTGTGATTTCTGACCATTCCCATTCTGTGATTTCTGACCATTCCCATTCTGTGATTTCTGACCATTCTGTGATTTCTGACCCTTCCCATTCTGTGATTTCTGACCCTCCCCACTCTGTGATTTCTGACCATTCCCATTCTGTGATTTCTGACCATTCTGTGATTTCTGACCCTTCCCATTCTGTGATTTCTGACCCTCCCCACTCTGTGATTTCTGTCCCTTCCCATTCTGTGATTTCTGACCATTCTGTGATTTCTGACCACTCTGTGATTTCTGACCACTCTGTGATTTCTGACCATTCTGTGATTTCTGACCCTCCCCATCCTGTGATTTCTGACCCTCCCCATCCTGTGATTTCTGACCCTTCCCATTCTGTGATTTCTGACCATTCCCATTCTGTGATTTCTGACCCTCCCCATCCTGTGATTTCTGACCCTTCCCATTCTGTGATTTCTGACCGTCCCCACTCTGTGATTTCTGACCATTCCCATTCTGTGATTTCTGACCATTCTGTGATTTCTGACCGTCCCCACTCTGTGATTTCTGCCCACTCTGGTTGTTTGTGCAGAGTTGATTGGACCCCCCTGGGGTCCTGCCCTGCTGTCCCTGTTCCCTCGCAGGGACCTCCCCAGGCTGCAGCAACTGGGACTCAGGGTTGGGGTTTCTGGGGTTCCCCACTGATCCTCCCCGGGAGCGTTAACCCTTCTGGCTGCGGTTCCAGTTCTGGGCATTTCTGGGGTCACACACTGCACTGGGAGGGAAGCAAGGGAGGCTTGGGGCTGCCCCGCCCCAGGAGGTGTCCATGGCCAGGTTTCACAGGGCTGGAGCCCCCTGGGATGGTGGCAGGTGTCCCAAGGTGGGATTTCAGGTCCCTCCCCACCCAAACCGTGCTGGGGCTGTGTCTCCACCCAGCCCTGGCGTGGCTTTCCCTCATTCCCTCGTTCCTGCAGCCCCCTCCCGGTGCCAGGGCTGGCTTGGCTCTGGTGAGGGTCCCTGGGGACCCCCGTGTGCTCCTCCCGGGGCTCTCACTGTCAGCTCCACGGAAACGCAGCAGCCAGATCCCATCTCATCCTCCATTTCCTCCACGGCGATTTCCTGGCGGCTGCTCCGCTGATTTATCCTGCTCTGCTCAGCCCCAGCCAGCCCAGCCCTCTGAGGAGGGCTTCCCACATCTGTGCTCAATGCCAGGGCCTCGTTTTTCAAAGTAACAACCTTTTTTTTTGTGTGTGTGTGTGGGGTGGAGGTGATTGAAGATGTTTTCCCTGCCCTGGGTCCCCATCTGGTCCCGCGAGTCGCGGGTGGAGGCACGAGGGGAAGTTTGGGATGTGGGGAGGGCACTGAGCAGAGCCAGGCCCCACAGCTGCCAGACAACACCAAAGACACACCTGAAGGAACCCCAGGTCTTGGCAGAAAACCCCAAAAATATCAGCTGAAAGCCATGGAATTCTGCAGGCTGCTCTGCAGGGCTGGGTGGGAAAACAGCTCTCAGTGGTCAGCGAGGAGAAGCTGCTTTAAATTAAGGGAAAGGTTCTGGTTAATCCTGCTCAGATGGGAGATCAGCAGGGGAACGTTGACAAATGGGTTCATGGATTTCCAGGCCAGAAGGAGCTTTTATCCCGGGATTTTCATTCCATGACCTGAATTTCTGGGAGGCTGTGCTGGGCTGTGCTCCTGCTGCAGGGCCAGGGTGGAGGGAGTCACCTGAGAGGGCTGGAATTGCTGCTTTGGGATGGACGAGGGCCACCAGCACCTCCTGCAGCCCTTGTGTCACAAACAGGGTCAGACCCGTGCTGGTTCTTGTCTGAGAGAGGACAGAGTCCATGGAAACGTCTGAATTTCCAAGGGAGCTCTGCCTCAGTGACATTTTGCTCATTCCCAGCAATTCTCCTGGAGCTGAAGGCAGGACGAGCCTCCACCAGCCCAGGCCCAGTCACAGTGGTCATTTCCCTGCTTCAAAAGGGGAGAAATTCCCCTGAATTTCACCTTTTTTTTTTTTTGCACTGAGAGGTGCTGCAGGGCGGGAGCTGCTCTCCCTGCACCTCTTTCCTTGCTCAGCATCCCTGGTGGCCTCAGCGTGTGCCCTCCCAGCCCTGGTTCCCCTGCCCTGGCCATTCCCCCTGGCAGAGGTCCTGCAATGCCAGGGGGATGTTCTGCTCCTGGGGCTCTGTGCTGGCACGTTTGTGTCTTTGGACACTCCCAGAGGCAGCTCCAGACTTTAGGGGATGGATCTGGGCTCTGTGGGCTTGGAGGTCTGGAGCGGGAGGGGATCGTGGCACGGTTTGGGTGGGGAGGGACCACAAAGCCCACCCAGCTCCCCCCTGCCATGGGCAGGGCACCTTCCCCTGTGCCAGGCTGAGGCCATGGAGTCCTGCCCAAAGGAGCAGACACCCCTGGGTGTCCTCTCCTGTGCCCAGGGATCCCTGCTGGGATCCCCATCCCAGGCGCTCCCCCGTGGCCACCACCAGAGGCCATTTGAGTGGGGCGGTGGGACAAGTGTCTCCCGTGCTGCCCCACAGCCCCCGTGTCCTGATGTTCTGTCCTTGCACTGGGTGTTTTGTGTGAAGATCACCATTTTCACATGATGACTGATCTTTCCTCTCTCTCTCTCTTCACCTTTTGCCCACGTCTCTAGGAAGAAGAGCAAAAGCAGGCAGTAAGTTGACTTCACTTTGTAGGTGATCTTTTTTTTCCCCCCTTCCTGCATGAAATCCATTTTCTGTTAATTGCCTTGTATGCAAACAAACCCTGGGAATGGGCTGGGGGGCCTTTTCTGCTTGGCAGCTGGAGCACAGCCTCCCTCAGCTTCCAGCAGAGCGTGGTTTGTGTGTGTGTCCCAGAGTTTTCCCTCCCTCCCTTTCCAGGGAAGTTCATTGCCCTGGGCTGGGCTGATGAGGCTTTTGTGGAATCGTGCATGACCATGGAAACAGGGACTCTCAGCTGGCTCCATACCTGATTTGTGGGAGATCCCTGGGAGGGTTCCACGTGCTGAGAAAGCTTTCTTGTCTCTTCAGGAATCCTTTCTTTTGCCTTCTTGCCACAGACAAGTCCATGCACGAAAACTAATTAATGACTTAATATTCCGGGCATGGCTCCATCTCCTTCAGTGCTGGCAGAGGCTCCCTGAACGAGTGCCGGGGTGCTCGTTGCAGACAGGATGAGGGAAGGAACGGGAGACAGGAACGCCTGGGCTTTGTTCCCCTTTGATTCCCGTGTTCTCTGCTCGAACCCGAGCTCTGTGTGCATTTCTGTGAATTCTGTGTGAGTTTCGGGATCCACTCCAGAGGGAGCCCTCCTGCTTTCCTCGGGAGCAGCCAGATGTTCCGTGTCTGCTCCCCAGCAGAAGGCTTGCAGCATTTTCAGACGTGGTTTCCTTTACACCCGAAAGCTTTAGCGTTAATCCGCGTTCTGCGCCCTCGGGGGCTCCGTGTGCTGTTTCTGCAGGTTGGACACAGCGACTGGCAGTTCTGGGGACTCGGTTTTTGTAGGGTAATGGACATTTTGGGGCAGCACCTATTGCTGGAAACGCTTCAGCTTTACGTGGCCTTGGTGGCTCCTGGCTGGGTCTGTGCTGCTGTTCTGTCCCCAGTCTGAGGTGGTGCTCAGTGGGCAGCTTCCACTGGAGCCCAGCTCATTGCTGGGGAATCCGGGAATCCTGGAGTGGTTTGGGTGGGAAGGGGCCTTAAACCTCACCCAGTGCCACCCCTGCCATGGCAGGGACACCTCCCACTGTCCCTGGCTGCTCCAAGTCCTGTTCCACCTGGCCCTGGGCACTGCCAGGGATCCAGGGGCAGCCACGGCTGCTCTGGGAATTCCATCCCAGCCCCTCCCCATCCTGCCAGGGAAGAATTTCTCCTGTGTCCCACCAGACCCCTCAGTTTGCTGAGGCACCTGGCAGAAGGGTTTATCGGAGGGACCAGGCTGCAGCACGAGGCAGGAGCTGCTGGGAATGTCCTGGGGGATGTCCTGGGGGAAGGAGAGCCCCCCAGGCACGGCCATGCCTGCTCTGTGCCACTGGAATGGCACACGGTGTGCCCTTCCCCGGGCCAGCTCCGCTCCCAGGAATAATCTCTGCAGGGAAAGGCAGAGCTGTGTACTGGCCCCGTGCTCCTGTGCTGTGCTTTCATATGGATTGTGGGTGTGGGGAAAGGGTAAAGATGAGATCAGGGAAGAAGCTGGCCGGTTTTACGTCCCTTTTCTCCCTGGAACTCTGTGTCAGGAGGAGGATGAAGAGCCAAAACTGAAATAATGTCAGCACAGTGACATTCCATCTGGGCCCATCCCGTTGGACTCGGGAATGGGGGAGCCAAAGGTGATTTGAAGCTCAAGAAAAGCAGATTTTGAACATCCAAAGGACACGTTGCTGGTCTGTAGGAAGTGAAATTTGACATCCTTCCTTTGCATGGCCTGGAGTGGCTTGAGCTGCTCCCCCCTCGGCTGGGAAGGTGCAGCCTGGAAAGGCTGGGAATGCCAGGACAGGCTGAGAAATCCCACCTGGCTGGGAAGGTGCAGCCTGGAAAGGCTGGGAATGCCAGGACAGGCTGAGAAATCCCACCTGGCTGGGAAGGTGCAGCCTGGAAAGGCTGGGAATGCCAGGACAGGCTGAGAAATCCCACCTGGCTGAGGAGCACACACAGGTCCCAGCCTGGCTGGGCTGCAAAGGCAGCTCTGGGAGCAGCCAGGCCACCTGTGGTGTTCAGAACAGGCTGCTGGGGTTTGTCCATCGCCCTGGGAACAGCAAACCCCAGCTGGTCTGGGTGGGAAGGACCTTCAGGCTCACCTGTTCCACCCCCAGCCCCGGGCAGGGACAGTGGGGTTGGAGTTCTGGGGGCTGAGAATTTCGGACTTGCTGTGCTGGCAGACTCTGACCCCCAGGAGAGCACTGCCTTTGGCCTGAGGCCCTGGAGAAGCTTCCAAAATGGATTGAGAGCACTGGGATTACGGGTGTGGAGCTGGTTAGGAGTGTGTGATGTCACAGGGTGGAAAACTGTCTGGGTTTGAAAAGCCAGGTAAGGAAGTCAGGAGCCTCCCCTGAAATGGAAAATGCAAACCTCCTCCCTCTGAATTATTATAATTTTGAAATTAAGGGGCTCTCGGGCAAAGATATGGGAATGAGAATAAATTCATTAGGGAAGAAAATAAAAATAAAATAAACAATGCAGTCATAGAAACCAACCCTGCCAGGGTCAGAGCAGCCCTGGCAGCCTGTGGGTCAGGGGGGTGGCAGCAGTCCCATCCCATGGTGGCTCAGCCCTCCTGCAGTGCCAGCTGTGGCTCTGCTGGAGCAGGATCCTGGAGAAGGCTGGAGTTTTCCTCTGAAGCTCCAGGGCTGGTGGGGATGGGCCTGGGCTTCCTCTGGGCATGCAGTGGGGAAGAAAGCTGCTCCTCTGGGAATGCCGGGGGGAAGAAAGCTGCTCCTCTGGGAATGCAGTGGGGAAGAAAGCTGCTCCTCTGGGAATGCAGTGGGCAAAGGCTGCTGTGGTGTTCCCAAGGTCAGATTGTATCCAGGTAGGAATGCTTGGCTCCTCCCCTGGGCAGAGCTTCTCCCAGTGGGATGATGGAATTTTATCAGCCATGCAGGGACACTCAGTGGCCCATGAACAGAAGATAATTAATAATTAGTGGCCCATGAACAGAAGAGATCTCCTGGAGGGAGGATGGGTTGTGGAGGAGATGAAGAAAATGAACAGAAGAGACCTGTCCCACAGATAGGAATAGAATACACACCCCCATTTGAATCTGAGACAAAAACTCGTTTGGAGTTTTAGAACATAGTAATGTACAAAGAGCAAGATGGAGGTTCTAGAGCAGAGGCTGATCCTTCTTCTTCACCTTCTTCTCCATGGGTTTGGGTGGTATTTTGTTACTGGACAGAGAAGTCCACAACCTCCCCCTGTCCTGGGCTGTCCCAGCCTCCCCAGCCTGGCTGTGTGAGAGGGAGGATGAGGAGCAGCCCTGCAGGAGAAGGCTCAGGGGTCCCAGGGCATCCCCAGCACTCAGACAGAGGGGTGGCAGCAGAATTTCTTCTGGGGCTGAAGGTGAATAAAAAGAGCTGAAGGTGAATTAATAAAGGGCTGAAGGTGAATAAAGAGCTGAAGGTGAATAACGGGCTGAAGGTGAATAAAGGGCTGAAGGTGAATAAAGGGCTGAAGGTGAATAAAGAGCTGAGGGTGAATAAAAAGGGCAGAGGGTGAATAAAAAGGGCTGAAGGTGAATAAAGGGCTGAAGGTGAATTAATGAAGGACTGAAGGTGAGTTAATAAAGGGCTGAAGGTGAATAAAGGGCTGAGGTGAACAAAGCAGAGCACTCGGGGTCAGGCCCAGCAGCACATCGCCAGCAGCAATCCCAAAATCCACAAAAATCCTTTTGGGGTTTTCTCCCGCTGCTCTCCTCACCCCGCTGGGGCTGCAGGCCCCGTTCTGCCTGGCTCAGAGGTTCATGGCAGGCTGGAGGGAATTTACATCAGGGGAGGGACGCGACTTCTGCTCCTGGCGTTTGCAGGGAGGTGCAGTCATTGATGGGCTGTTGTTTTAAAGATGAGCTGTGTAAAGGTAAAAGTTTTTATTGTTTAAATTTTAAAAATTATTTTCATTTTTGAGAATGTAATTTTTTTTGGGAGGTACAGTATTTTTTTGTTGTTGTTCAAATTTTTTACAGGATTATAGTTATTTTAATATTGGTTTGTTTTAATATGGAGGTTTTTCTTTGATATTAATTTAATTTTTCTATTTTGAATGGTTTTTATATGTTATAGGGAAAGAAACATTTTTTATAGATTTATAAGGGGATTTTAGTTTTAAGATTCAGGTATTTTTTATTTTTTATTTGGGATTTAAATTCTTTTTATTTATTTTGATAATTTTATGGGTTTTTTATGTTTGTATTTGGGTTTTTTTATTTGAGGGAGGATTGAAGCACTGAAAGAGTTCATATTTTGTTTGGGGTTTGTAGATGGTTATTTGGTGTTTGTGGTGGGAATTGTGCTTGGGGCTGTGTTGGGATCGGTTGCATGGTTGGTTTGGGGTTTTTGTATTTAATTTTAGCTGCAGGGTTATTTTGTGTGGGTTGCAGGTTGGTTTTGGGTTTGGTTGGATGATTTTGGGTGCTGGCCGTGGTGTGGGGAAGGGATTTGGTGCCCCGTGCTCAGAGCTGATCTTCCAGCGAGGCTTGGGCAGGTTCTGTTCTGTCCTGGGCTCCTGGAGGGCCCTGGTGTGATGTCATAGCCCTGGTGTGATGTCATAGCCCTGGTGTGATGTCACAGCCCTGGTGTGATGTCACAGCCCTGGTGTGATGTCATAGCCCTGGTGTGATGTCATAGCCCTGGTGTGACGTCACAGCCCTGGTGTGATGTCACGGCCCTAGTGTGATGTCATAGCCCTGGTGTGATGTCATAGCTCTGATGTGATGTCATAGCCCTGGTGTGATGTCATAGCTCTGATGTGATGTCATAGCCCTGGTGTGATGTCACAGCCCTGGTGTGATGTCATAGCCCTGGAGGAACAGAGCCTGGTGTGACATCACAGTCCTGGGGTGATGTCATAGCTCTGATGTGATGTCATAAACCTGGTGTGATGTCATAGCTCTGGTGTGATGTCATAGCTCTGGTGTGATGTCACAGCTCTGGTGTGATGTCATAACCCTGGTGTGATGTCATAGTCCTGGAGGAGCAGAGCCTGGTGTGATGTCACAGCCCTGGTGTGATGTCATAGCCCTGGTGTCATGTCACAGCTCTGGTGTGATGTCACAGCCCTGGTGTGATGTCATAGCCCTGGTGTGATGTCACAGCCCTGGTGTGATGTCATAGCCCTGGTGTCATGTCACAGCTCTGGTGTGATGTCACAGCTCTGGTGTGATGTCACAACTCTGGTGTGATGTCACAGCCCTGGTGTGATGTCATAGCCCTGGTGTGATGTCACAGCCCTGGTGTGATGTCATAGCCCTGGTGTGATGTCATAGCCCTGGTGTGATGACATAGCTCCAGTGTGATGTCATAGCCCTGCTGTGATGTCACAGCCCTGGTGTGATGTCACGGCCCTGGTGTGATGTCACAGCCCTGGTGTGATGTCATAGCTCTGATGTGATGTCACAGCCCTGGTGTGATGTCATAGCTCTAATGTGATGTCATAGCCCTGGTGTCATGTCACAGCTCTGGTGTGATGTCACAGCCCTGGTGTGATGTCATAGCCCTGGTGTGATGTCATAGCCCTGGTGTGATGTCATAGTCCTGGAGGAGCAGAGCCTGGTGTGATGTCATAGCCCTGGTGTGATGTCATAGCCCTGGTGTCATGTCACAGCTCTGGTGTGATGTCACAGCCCTGGTGTGATGTCATAGCCCTGGTGTGATGACATAGCTCCAGTGTGATGTCATAGCCCTGCTGTGATGTCACAGCCCTGGTGTGATGTCACGGCCCTGGTGTGATGTCATAGCTCTGGTGTGATGTCATAGCCCTGGTGTGATGTCACAGCTCTGGTGTGATGTCACAGCTCTGGTGTGATGTCATAGCCCTGGTGTGATGTCACAGCCCTGGTGTGATGTCATAGCCCTGATGTGATGCCATAGCTCCAGTGTGATGTCATAGCCCTGGTGTGATGTCATAGCCCTGGTGTGATGTCACAGCTCTGGTGTGATGTCATAGCCCTGATGTGATGTCACAGCTCTGGTGTGATGTCACAGCCCTGGTGTGATGTCACAGCTCTGGTGTGATGTCACAGCTCTGGTGTGATGTCACAGCCCTGGTGTGATGTCACAGCTCTGGTGTGATGTCACAGCTCTGGTGTGATGTCATAGCCCTGGTGTGATGTCACGGCCCTGGTGTGATGTCACAGCCTGAGGAGCAGAGCTCGGTGTGGAGGTGCCATTCCGGTGCCACATGCTGTTCCTTGCCCACCTCGCTGTTCCCAGCCCTGCTGGCCCTGCTGTGTCCCAGGCAGTAAGATGCAGCAATGCAGTAAAATGCATTAAAATGCCGCAATGCCGTAAGATGCAGTGATGGCGTAAAATGCAGCCATGCGGTAAAGTGCAGCAGTGCAGTAAACTGTGGTGACATGCAGTGTTGCAGTAAGATGCAGCAATGCCGTAAAGTGTGGTGAAACGCAGCAATGCAATAAAGTTGTGGGGATAATGCAGCAACGTGGTGAAGTGCGGTGATGCAGTAAAATGCAGTCATGCGGTAAAATGCAGCCATGCGGTAAAATGCAGCCATGCAGTAATATGCTTGTAAGATGCAGTAAAATGCAATAAAATGCAATAAAATACAGCAACGCAGTGAAATGCCTTAAAATGCAGTAATGCCGTAAAATGCAGCAGTGCAGTAAAGGGCAGCAGTGCAGTGAAATGTGGTAAAATGCAGCGATGCAGTAAGATGCAGCAATGCAGTAAAATGCCGATTTACCCCAGCCCCTCTCGCTGTCCCAGCTGTGAGGGGCTTGGCAGGTCTGGGAATTGTTAACCCTCTTTGTTCTGCAGTCAGAGCAGCAGCCCTGGAGCTGCCAGGGCCAGAGCAGCGTTGCAGGATTCCCGAGGGCGTGCATCACTGCAGTGGTGTCCCTGGCATGTCCCACGGTGCCTGAACCCTCCCAGAGCTCCAGCAGCAGGGAACGGACCGAATGCCTAACAGGCACGGAAACGGCTCCGGGCAGAGGGGCTGGAACCCGGCATGGAACCTTCGGGAAGGCGCGGGCAGAGCGGAGCAGAAGGCGCAGCAGCTGCAGGCTCGTGCTGGCCAGCAGAAGCGGGCGTGTGCCAACCCAGCCAGCCCTGGGAGCCCTGGCGAGCTTTCTCCGCACCCCCGTGGAGAGGGAGGCAGGAATTTCCATTCCCCCACCATGGGTCAGATTGTTCTGTGTGAGTCAGGGATGGCTCAGGGTGTTCAGTGTTTCAGGGGTTGTTCAGGTTGTTCAGTGTTTCAGGGGTTGTTCAGGGTGTTCAGTGTTTCAGGGGTTGTTCAGGTTGTTCAGTGTTTCAGGGATGGTTCAGGTTGTTCAGTGTTTCAGGGGTTGTTCAGGGTGTTCAGTGTTTCAGGGATGGTTCAGGGTGTTCAGTGTTTCAGGGGTGGTTCAGGTTGTGTTCAGTGTTTCAGGGATGGTTCAGGGTGTTCAGTGTTTCAGGGGTTGTTCAGATTGTTCAGTGTTTCAGGGGTTGTTCAGGGTGTGTTCAGTGTGAGTCAGGGATGGTTCAGGTTGTTCAGTGTTTCAGGGATGGTTCAGGGGGTTCAGTGTTTCAGGGGTTGTTCAGGTTGTGCTCAGTTTCAGGGGTGGTTCAAGTTGTTCAGTGTTTCAGGGATGGTTCAGGATGTGCTCAGTTTCAGGAGTAGTTCAGGTTGTTCAGTGTTTCAGGGATGGTTCAGGGTGTTCAGTGTTTCAGGGGTTGTTCAGGGTGTTCAGTGTTTCAGGGGTTGTTCAAGTTGTTCAGTGTTTCAGGGGTTGTTCAGGTTGTTCAGTGTTTCGGGGGTTGTTCAGGTTGTTCAGTGTTTCAGGGGTTGTTCAGGTTGTTCAGTGTTTCAGGGGTTGTTCAGGGTGTTCAGTGTTTCAGGGGTTGTTCAGGGTGTTCAGTGTTTCAGGGGTTGTTCAGGGTGTTCAGTGTTTCAGGGGTTGTTCATGGTGTTCAGTGTTTCAGGGGTTGTTCAGGTTGTTCAGTGTTTCAGGGGTTGTTCAGGGTGTTCAGTGTTTCAGGGGTTGTTCAGGGTGTTCAGTGTTTCAGGGGTTGTTCAGGGTGTTCAGTGTTTCAGGGATGGTTCAGGGTGTTCAGTGTTTCAGGGGTTGTTCAGGGGGTTCAGTGTTTCAGGGATGGTTCAAATTGTTCACTGTTTCAGGGATGGTTCAGGGTGTGTTCAGTGTTTCAGGGATGGTTCCGGGTGTTCAGTGTTTCAGGGGTTGTTCAGGTTGTTCACTGTTTCAGGGATTGTTCAAGGTTGTTCAGTGTTTCAGGGGTTGTTCAGGGTGTTCAGTGTTTCAGGGGTTGTTCAGGTTGTGTTCAGTGTTTCAGGGATGGTTCAGGGTGTTCAGTGTTTCAGGGGTTGTTCAGGGGGTTCAGTTTCAGGGATGGTTCAGATTGTTCAGTGTTTCAGGGGTTGTTCACGTTGTTCAGTGTTTCACGGATGATTCAGGTTGTTCAGTGTTTCAGGGGTTGTTCAGGTTGTGTTCAGTGTATCAGGGGTTGTTCAGGGTGTTCAGTGTTTCAGGGGTTGTTCAGGTTGTTCAGTGTTTCAGGGGTTGTTCAGGGTGTTCAGTGTTTCAGGGGTTGTTCAGGTTGTTCAGTGTTTCAGGGATGGTTCAGGGTGTTCAGTGTTTCAGGGGTTGTTCAGGGTGTTCAGTGTTTCAGGGGTTGTTCAGGTTGTTCAGTGTTTCAGGGATTGTTCAAGTTGTTCAGTGTTTCAGGGGTTGTTCAGGTTGTTCAGTGTTTCGGGGGTTGTTCAGGTTGTTCAGTGTTTCAGGGGTTGTTCAGGTTGTTCAGTGTTTCAGGGGTGGTTCAGGGTGTTCAGTGTTTCAGGGGTTGTTCAGGGTGTTCAGTGTTTCAGGGGTTGTTCAGGGTGTTCAGTGTTTCAGGGGTTGTTCATGGTGTTCAGTGTTTCAGGGGTTGTTCAGGTTGTTCAGTGTTTCAGGGGTTGTTCAGGGTGTTCAGTGTTTCGGGGGTTGTTCAGGTTGTTCAGTGTATCAGGGGTTGTTCAGGTTGTTCAGTGTTTCAGGGGTTGTTCAGGCTGTTCAATGTTTCAGGGATGGTTCAGGGTGTTCAGTGTTTCAGGGGTTGTTCAGGGTGTTCAGTGTTTCAGGGATGGTTCAGGGTGTTCAGTGTTTCAGGGGTTGTTCAGGGTGTTCAGTGTTTCAGGGATGGTTCAGGTTGTGTTCAGTGTTTCAGCGATGGTTCAGGGTGTTCAGTGTTTCAGGGGTTGTTCAGGGGGTTCAGTGTTTCAGGGATGGTTCAAATTGTTCACTGTTTCAGGGATGGTTCAGGGTGTGTTCAGTGTTTCAGGGATGGTTCCGGGTGTTCAGTGTTTCAGGGGTTGTTCAGGTTGTTCACTGTTTCAGGGATTGTTCAAGGTTGTTCAGTGTTTCAGGGGTTGTTCAGGTTGTGTTCAGTGTTTCAGGGATGGTTCAGGGTGTTCAGTGTTTCAGGGGTTGTTCAGGGTGTTCAGTTTCAGGGATGGTTCAGATTGTTCAGTGTTTCAGGGGTTGTTCACGTTGTTCAGTGTTTCACGGATGATTCAGGTTGTTCAGTGTTTCAGGGGTTGTTCATGGTGTTCAGTGTTTCAGGGGTTGTTCAGGTTGTGTTCAGTGTTTCAGGGGTTGTTCAGGTTGTTCAGTGTTTCTGGGGTTGTTCAGGTTGTGTTCAGTGTTTCAGGGGTTGTTCAGGTTGTTCAGTGTTTCTGGGGTTGTTCAGGGTGTTCTGTGTTTCAGGGATGGTTCAGGGTGTTCAGTGTTTCAGGGGTTGTTCAGGGTGTTCAGTGTTTCAGGGGTTGTTCAGGTTGTTCAGTGTTTCAGGGATTGTTCAAGTTGTTCAGTGTTTCAGGGGTTGTTCAGGTTGTTCAGTGTTTCAGGGGTTGTTCAGGTTGTGTTCAGTTTCAGGGATGGTCCAGGGTGCTCAGTGTTTCAGGGATGGTTCAGGGTGTTCAGTGTTTCAGGGGTTGTTCAGGGTGTGTTCAGTGTTTCAGGGGTTGTTCAGGTTGTTCAGTGTTTCAGGGGTTGTTCAGGTTGTTCAGTGTTTCAGGGGTTGTTCAGGTTGTTCAGTGTTTCAGGGATGGTTCAGGTTGTTCAGTGTTTCAGGGGTTGTTCAGGGTGTTCAGTGTTTCAGGGGTTGTTCAGGTTGTTCAGTGTTTCAGGGGTTGTTCAGGGTGTTCAGTGTTTCAGGGGTTGTTCAGGGTGTTCAGTGTTTCAGGGGTTGTTCAGGGTGTTCAGTGTTTCAGGGGTTGTTCAGGTTGTGTTCAGTGTTTCAGGGGTTGTTCAGGGTGTTCAGTGTTTCAGGGGTTGTTCAGGGTGTTCAGTGTTTCAGGGGTTGTTCAGGGTGTTCAGTGTTTCAGGGGTTGTTCAGGGTGTTCAGTGTTTCAGGGGTTGTTCAGGGTGTTCGGTGTTTCAGGGGTTTTTCAGGGTGTTCAGTGTTTCAGGGGTTGTTCATGGTGTTCAGTGTTTCAGGGGTTGTTCATGGTGTTCAGTGTTTCAGGGGTTGTTCAGGTTGTGTTCAGTGTATCAGGGGTTGTTCAGGTTGTTCAGTGTTTCAGGGGTTGTTCAGGTTGTGTTCAGTGTATCAGGGGTTGTTCAGGGTGTTCAGTGTTTCAGGGATGGTTCAGGTTGTTCAGTGTTTCAGGGGTTGTTCAGGGTGTTCAGTGTTTCAGGGGTGGTTCAGGGTGTTCAGTGTTTCAGGGGTTGTTCAGGTTGTGTTCAGTGTTTCAGGGGTTGTTCAGGGTGTTCAGTGTTTCAGGGGTTGTTCAGGTTGTTCAGTGTTTCAGGGGTTGTTCAGGGTGTTCAGTGTTTCAGGGGTTGTTCAGGGTGTTCAGTGTTTCAGGGATGGTTCAGGTTGTTCAGTGTTTCAGGGGTTGTTCAGGGTGTTCAGTGTTTCAGGGGTGGTTCAGGGTGTTCAGTGTTTCAGGGGTTGTTCAGGTTGTGTTCAGTGTTTCAGGGGTTGTTCAGGGTGTTCAGTGTTTCAGGGGTTGTTCAGGTTGTGTTCAGTGTTTCAGGGGTTGTTCAGGTTGTTCAGTGTTTCAGGGGTTGTTCAAGGTGTGTTCAGCGTGAGTCAGGGATGGTTCAGGGTGTTCAGTTTATTCAGGTTTTGTTCAGTGTTTCAGGGGTTGTTCAGGTTGTGTTCAGTGTTTCTGGGGTTGTTCAGAGTGTTCTGTGTTTCAGGGATGGTTCAGGGTGTTCAGTGTTTCAGGGGTTGTTCAGGGTGTTCAGTTTCAGGGGTTGTTCAGGGTGTTCAGTGTTTCAGGGGTTGTTCAGGTTGTTCAGTGTTTCAGGGATGGTTCAGGGTGTTCAGTGTTTCAGGGGTTGTTCAGGTTGTGTTCAGTGTTTCAGGGGTTGTTCAGGGTGTTCAGTGTTTCAGGGGTTGTTCAGGTTGTGTTCAGTGTTTCAGGGGTTGTTCAGGTTGTTCAGTGTTTCAGGGGTTGTTCAAGGTGTGTTCAGCGTGAGTCAGGGATGGTTCAGGGTGTTCAGTTTATTCAGGTTTTGTTCAGTGTTTCAGGGGTTGTTCAGGTTGTGTTCAGTGTTTCTGGGGTTGTTCAGGGTGTTCTGTGTTTCAGGGATGGTTCAGGGTGTTCAGTGTTTCAGGGGTTGTTCAGGGTGTTCAGTGTTTCAGGGGTTGTTCAGGTTGTTCAGTGTATCAGGGGTTGTTCAGGGTGTTCAGTGTTTCAGGGGTTTTTCAGGGTGTTCAGTGTATCAGGGGTTGTTCAGGTTGTGTTCAGTGTTTCAGGGGTTGTTCAGGGTGTTCAGTGTTTCAGGGGTTGTTCAGGGTGTTCAGTGTTTCAGGGGTTGTTCAGGTTGTTCAGTGTTTCAGGGGTTTTTCAGGTTGTTCAGTGTTTCAGGGGTTGTTCAGGTTGTTCAGTGTTTCAGGGGTTTTTCAGGTTGTTCAGTGTTTCAGGGATGGTTCAGGTTGTTCAGTGTTTCAGGGGTTGTTCAGGTTGTTCAGTGTTTCAGGGGTTGTTCATGGTATTCAGTGTTTCAGGGGTTGTTCAGGGGGTTCAGTGTTTCAGCGATGGTTCAGGGTGTTCAGTTTATTCAGGTTTTGTTCAGTGTTTCAGGGATTGTTCAGATTGTTCAGTGTGAGTCAGGGATTGTTCAGGTTGTGTTCAGTTTCTGGCATTCTGGGATCCTGGGGTTCTGGGGTTCTGGGATCATGGGGTTCTAGGATTCTGGGGTTCAAGGATCCTGGGATCCTGGGGTTCTGGGATCCTGAGGTTCTGGGATCCTGGGGTTCTAGGATTCTGGGGTTCAAGAATCTTGGGATATTGGGGTTCTGGTATTCGGAGGTTCTTGGATTCTGGGATCCTGGGGTTCTGGGTTCCCGGGGTTCAGGCGTTCTGGGATCCCTGGATTCTGGGATCTTGAGGATCTGGGATCCTGGGGTTCTGGGCTTCTGGGATCCTGGGATCCTGGGGTTCTGGTGTTCTGGGGTTCTGGGACTCCCCAGCCTCCCGGAGCTGTGCTGGCTGTTGGGAGTGCCCTGTGCTGCCGGAGATGTGTCCCAGCAGGGAGATTCCAGCTCCTGGGCCCTGAGAAGAGCCTTGTCCCAGCGCCAGGGACTCTCCTGAGCACAGCCCAGCCTGGGTGGGACCGGGCAGAGCTCTGGAGCTGCTGCTCCACCCCCAGCTCATGTCCAGGGGTCTCCTGGAGGGAACCCCAGAGTGACCTGGGGGGGAAGGGACCTTCCAGCTCGTCCAGCCCCCGCTCCTGCCGTGGGCAGGGACAGTTCCACTCCGCCAGGTTGCCCAGCCCACAGCTGGAAGGGCTCCTGAAGGAATTTATCTGGGCTCAGGGAGCCGTGCCCAGCCCCTTCTGCCCAAGCTTGGCAGGGCTGAGAGGGTTTGAAGAGGGACTGGGGACAAGGCCTGGAGGGACAGGACCCAGGGAATGGCTCCCAGTGCCAGAGGGCAGGGATGGATGAGAGATTGGGAATTGGGAATTGTTCCCTGGCAGGGTGGGCAGGCCCTGGCACAGGGTGCCCAGAGCAGCTGGGGCTGCCCCTGCATTCCTGGCAGTGCCCAAGGCCAGGCTGGACACTGGGACACCCTGGGACAGTGGACGGTGTCCCTGCCATGGCAGGGGTGGCATTGGCTGGGCTTTAGGGTCCCTTTAGCCCAAACCATGCTGGGATGCTCGACTGGGATGGGGTCCCTGCTGGTCCAGAGGGGCTCTGGGATGGGGTTAGTCCTGCTCTGGAGCAGCAGGGAGCTCTGGGATGGGGTTAGTCCTGCTCTGGAGTGAGAGCAGGGAGCTCTGGGATGGGATTAGTCCTGCTCTGGAGCAGCAGGGAGCTCTGGGATGGGGTTAGTCCTGCTCTGGAGTGAGAGCAGGGAGCTCTGGGATGGGATTAGTCCTGCTCTGGAGCAGCAGGGAGCTCTGGGATGGGGTTAGTCCTGCTCTGGAGCAGCAGGGAGCTCTGGGATGGGGTTAGTCCTGCTCTGGAGTGAGAGCAGGGAGCTCTGGGATGGGGTTAGTCCTGCTCTGGAGTGAGCACAGAGCTCTGGGATGGGGTTAGTCCTGCTCTGGAGCAGCAGGGAGCTCTGGGATGGGGTTAGTCCTGCTCTGGAATAAGGAGACAGCCCTGGGATGGGGTTAGTCCTGCTCTGGAGTGAGAGCAGGGAGCTCTGGGATGGGGTTAGTCCTGCTCTGGAGTGAGCACAGAGCTCTGGGATGGGGTTAGTCCTGCTCTGGAGTGAGCAGGGAGCTCTGGGATGGGGTTAGTCCTGCTCTGGAGTGAGAGCAGGGAGCTCTGGGATGGGGTTAGTCCTGCTCTGGAGTGAGCAGGGAGCTCTGGGATGGGGTTAGTCCTGCTCTGGAGCAGCAGGGAGCTCTGGGATGGGGTTAGTCCTGCTCTGGAGCAGCAGGGAGCTCTGGGATGGGGTTAGTCCTGCTCTGGAGCAGCAGGGAGCTCTGGGATGGGGTTAGTCCTGCTCTGGAATAAGGAGACAGCCCTGGGATGGGGTTAGTCCTGCTCTGGAGTGAGCAGGGAGCTCTGGGATGGGGTTAGTCCTGCTCTGGAGTGAGCAGGGAGCTCTGGGATGGGGTTAGTCCTGCTCTGGAGTGAGAGCAGGGAGCCCTTGTTTGGGGTTAGTCCTGCTCTGGAGCAGCAGGGAGCTCTGGGATGGGGTTAGTCCTGCTCTGGAATAAGGAGACAGCCCTGGGATGGGGTTAGTCCTGCTCTGGAGTGAGCAGGGAGCTCTGGGATGGGGTTAGTCCTGCTCTGGAGTGAGCAGGGAGCTCTGGGATGGGGTTAGTCCTGCTCTGGAGTGAGAGCAGGGAGCCCTTGTTTGGGGTTAGTCCTGCTCTGGAGCAGCAGGGAGCTCTGGGATGGGGTTAGTCCTGCTCTGGAGTGAGCACAGAGCTCTGGGAAGGGGTTAGTCCTGCTCTGGAGTGAGAGCAGGGAGCCCTTGTTTGGGGTTAGTCCTGCTCTGGAGCAGCAGAGGCGTTTTCCAGCCTGGGCAGAGCTGTCAGGGCCCTGTGGTTTCTCCAGGCTGGGGAGCAGCCAGCAGGCAGCCCGGCCTCTGCTCCATTCATGCCTTCCCTGAATCACATTCCTGGGCCCTTACTCACCCTCTGGATCCCTAGGAACGCGCAGGAGTTTGTTCCCTCCTTGTCTCCCAAGCCCTGCCTTGCTGCAGTCCCCGGAGCCCGAGGCACAGAGCTGAGCCCGCTCTGCCTGCCTGGGCAGGGGGTGCCCTGGGGGCATTTCAGACCCAGCTGATCGTTAAAAACACGCTGAGGAGGGGCAGGGCTCCATTTCCTGAGCGGGCCCTGCCTGCCAAGGGCTCCGCTGCACCCTCTGCAGCTTTCTGCTTCGTTTTGTGCTGTTTGAGGTGTGCGAGCTGTGTGTATGTTACCTGTGTGTTACCTGTGTGCTATCAGTGTGCTGCCAGGGTGTTATCTGTTATCAGTGTGCTGTCAGGGTGTTATCAGTGTGTTATCTATGTGCTCTCAGTGTGTTATCTGTGTGCTTTCTGTTATCAGCGTGTTATCAGTGTGTTATCTGTGTGTTACCTGTTTGTTATCAGTGTGTTATCGATATGTTATCTGTTATCAGTGTGCTATCGGTGTGTTACCTGTGTGTTACCTGTGTGCTATCAGTGTGCTGCCAGGGTGTTATCTGTTATCAGTGTGCTGTCAGGGTGTTATTAGTGTGTTATCTGTGTGCTATCAGTGTGGTATCTGTGTGCTATCAGTGTGGTATCTGTGTGTTATCTGTGTGCTATCAGTGTGGTGTCTGTGTGTTTTCTGTTATCAGTGTGCTATCAGTGTGGTATCTGTGTGTTATCTGTGTGTTATCTGTGTGCTATCAGTGTGGTATCTGTGTGTTTTCTGTTATCAGTGTGTTATCAGTGTGCTATCAGTGTGCTATCTGTGTGCTATCAGTGTGTAATCTCTGTGTTTTGTGTTATGAGTGTGTTATCAGTGTTATCTGTGTGTTATCTATGTGCTATCAGTGTGTTATCTGTGTGTTACCTGTTTGTTATCAGTGTGTTATCGATATGTTATCCGTTATCAGTGTGCTATCGGTGTGTTACCTGTGTGTTACCTGTGTGCTATCAGTGTGCTGCCAGGGTGTTATCTGTTATCAGTGTGCTGTCAGGGTGCTATCAGTGAGGTATCTGTGTGCTATCAGTGAGGTATCTATGTGCTATCAGTGTGGTATCTGTGTGTTATCTGTGTGCTATCAGTGTGTTATCTCTGTGTTTTGTGTTATGAGTGTGTTATCAGTGTTATCTCTGTGTTATCTATGTGCTGTCAGTGTGCTATCAGGGTGTTATTAGTGTGTTATCCGTGTGTTATCTATGTGCTATCAGTGAGGTATCTGTGTGTTTTCTGTTATCAGTGTGTTATCTGCGTGCTATCAGTGTGTTATCTCTGTGTTTTCTGTTATCAGTATGTTATCAGTGTTATCTGTGTGTTATCTATGTGCTATCAGTGCGTTATCTGTGTGCTTTCTGTTATCAGTGTGTTATCAGTGTGTTATCTGTGTGTTACCTGTGTGTTACCTGTTTGTTATCAGTGTGTTATCGGTATGTTATCTGTTATCAGTGTGCTATCGGTGTGTTACCTGTGTGTTATCTGTGTGTTATCTGTTATATGTGAGTTACCTCTGTGATATCAGTGAGTTATCATTGTGTTATCAGTGTGTTACCTGTGTGTTATCAGCGTGCTATCAGTGTGTTACCTGTGTGTTATCTGTGTGTTATCTGTTACCTGTGTTACCTGTTATCTGTGTGTTATCAGTGTGTTATCATTATATCTGTTATCAGTGTGCTATCAGGGTGTCACCTCTGTGTTATCCGTGTGTTATCTGTTATCTGTGTTATCATTGTGTTACCAGTGTGCTATCAGTGTGTTATCAGTGTGTTATCAGTGTGTTGTCAGTGTGTTGTCAGTGTGTTATCGGTTATCAGTGTGTCACCTGTGTGTTCTCACTGTGTTATCTGTTACCTGTGTGTTATCAGTGTGTTATCAGTGTGTTCTCAGTGTGTTATCTGTTTTCTGTGTGTTATCCGTGTGTTATCAGTGTGTTATCATTGTGTTGTCAGTGTGTTATCTGTTATCAGTGTGTTATCAGTGTGTTATCAGTGTGTTACCTGTGTGTTATCAGTTTGTTATCTGTTATCAGTGTGCTATCGGTGTGTCACCTGTGTGTTATCCGTGTGTTATCTGTTATCTGTGTTATCAGTGTGTTATCAGTGTGTTGTCAGTGTGTTTTCTGTTACCTGTGTGTTATCTCTGTTTCCTGTGTGTTATCTGTGTGTTATCTGTGTGTTATCTGTGTGTTATCTGTGTGTTATCAGTGTGTTGTCAGTGTGTTATCTGTTATCAGTGTGTTATCTGTTACCTGTGTGTTATCAGTGTGTTATCTGTTATCTGTGTGTTATCTGTGTACTATTTGTGTGTTATCAGTGTGTTATCAGTGTGTTGTCAATGTGTTATCTGTTATCAGTGTGCTATCAGTGTGTCACCTGTGTGTTATCAGTGTGTTATCTGTTATCAGTGAGCTATCTGTGTGTCACCTGTGTGTTATCTGTGTGTTATCTGTTATCTCTGTGTCACCTGTGTGTTATCAGTGTGTTATCTGTTATCTCTGTGTCACCTGTGTGTTATCAGTGTGTTTTCTGTTATCTGTGTGTCACCTGTGTGCAGCTCCTGGCGGTTCTGAGGGTGCTCTGAGCTTTGCTGCGCGCCCAGGTGCTCCCGTGTGTGCCCCGGGCGTGCCCCTGTGAGGAGGAACCTTTCCCCTGCTGGGCAGGACGGGGTCCCGGGGCTGGCAGCTGGGTGGAGCTGAGGCTGATGAAGGGTTGTGATGAAGGGTTGTGATGAAGGGTTGTGATGAAGGCTGCCCGTGTGTGGCTCTGCTTAAACTCTGGAGAGGGCCCGGGGAGTGCCCTCTCCCATTAACCTGGCCCTGTGTTCACGGTTCTCCTGCTTTGGGCAGGGTGGGTGCCACGGGACAGCCTCGTGTGCCAGCAAGGGCTCCTTTGGCACCTTCAGCCCAAAGGGGCTCCAGGAGAGTTGCAGAGGGACTGGGGACAAGGCCTGGAGGGACAGGAGCCAGGGAATGGCTCCCAGTGCCAGAGGGCAGGGCTGGATGGGAGACTGGGAATTGGGAATTGTTCCCTGGCAGGGTGGGCAGGCCCTGGCACAGGGTGCCCAGAGCAGCTGTGGCTGCCCCTGGATCCCTGGCAGTGCCCAGGGCCAGGCTGGACACTGGGGCTGGGAGCTCCTGGGACAGTGGCAGGTGTCCCTGCCATGGCAGGGGTGGCACTGGCTGGGCTCTGAGGTCCCTTCCCACCCCAACCATTCCATCCTGCTGTGATCCCACACCATGCCAGGGCACTCCCCAGCACCCAAGGCCATCGTAGGCTCAGGCTGAGCTGCCCTGGGATGTGGGGGTGCCTGGAGCAGCTCTGGAGCCCCTGGGCTGAGCTGTCCCCGTGTCTGTGACCAGGGAGAGCCCCACGGGGTCAGAGCAGGGGCTGGGAGGGGTCCAAGCAGGGCTGGGGGTACCAACAACAGCTCCAGCAGCCCCCTCGGGGGGAAATTCAGCCTCTTCTCAGCCATTCGCTGCATTTGCAAAGCCCAGCTCTGCCTGCCCAGGGCTCAGGGGCACAATGAGCTGTCCCTGGCAGCAGAGCCAGCCTGGAACGTTCCCCTCCTGTGGCAGCAGCTCTGCCCGTGCTGGGCACCTGCCTGGCATCGTCCTGCTCCAACATTCCTGGGACAGGCTGAGCCAGGAGCTCCCGTGGCTGCAGCATCTCTGACCTGCCCAGATCTTTGGGAGATGCTGGTCCCGCCTGGAAGGGGCTGGGAGAGGTTCCCAGGGCTGACGGTTCTGTGTCAGCCGCTGAAGCTCCCTGGAGGAGCACTGGTGGGAGAGGGAGGGTGGGAGAGCAGGGGCACAGCAGGCCCAGACCCTGAGGAGCAGCAGGAGAGGGTGGTTTGTGGCAGAGCAGAGCAGCAGGAAGGTCCAGGAGCAGGAGGGATGTCCCAGAGCAGCAGGGATCTCCAGGAGCAGAGCAGGAGGAATGTCCCGGAGCAGGAGGAATGTCCAGGGGCAGGAGGAATGTCCAGGGGCAGGAGGAATGTCCCAGAGCAGCAGGAATCTCCAGGAGCAGAGCAGGAGAAATGCCCTGGAGCAGGAGGAATGTCCCAGAGCAGGAGGAATGTCCCAGAGCAGCAGGAATCTCCAGGAGTAGAGCAGGAGGAATGTCAAAAGCAGCAGGAATGTCCCAGAGCAGGAGGGATGTCCCGGAGCAGCAGGAATCTCCAGGAGCAGAGCAGGAGGAATGTCCAGGAGCAGCAGGAATGTCCCAGAGCAGGAGGGATGTCCCGGAGCAGCAGGAATCTCCAGGAGCAGAGCAGGAGGAATGTCCAGGAGCAGCAGGAATGTCCCAGAGCAGGAGGGATGTCCCGGAGCAGCAGGAATCTCCAGGAGCAGAGCAGGAGGAATGTCCCAGAGCAGAGCAGGAGGAATATCCAGGAACGGGAGGAAGGTCCCAGAGCAGGAGGAATATCCAGGAACGGGAGGAAGGTCCCAGAGCAGGAGGAATATCCAGGAACGGGAGGAATGTCCAGGAACAGCAGGAATGTTCTGGAGCAGAGCAGCAGGAATGTCCCAGAGCAGCAGGAATGTCCCAAAGGCTGAGGAGCAGTGTCCCTGCAGAGTCACTGAGTATGCAGAACCATGAATTCACTGCTCAGGTTTTTCTTGTAGGAATCAGCAAATCCCAGACTGGTTTGGGTTGGGAGTGCCCTCAGAGCCCACCCAGCGCCACCGCTGCCATGGCAGGGACACCTCCCAGGCTGCTCCAGCCCCATCCAGCCTGGCTCCGGGTATTTTATCAATCCCATCAAAGATCTCATTGGCGAGATCAGTGGGATTTTTATGGCGGGCCCTGTCCCTCTCCGTGGGTGCTGCCACCCTTGGTGCCCTGTTGCCGAGGGATGTGCTCCTGCTGGGATGTGTTGGTGCCGTTTCTCATTCCCTTCCACGTTGCCACGGGTCATTTGTTGCCGCAGAGATGCATTTGTTTGGGGACAGATATTCCTGAGCCCGGGGCAGCTGTGTTTCCATCGTGGGGAGGAGGCTGCCACGGCTGCAGAGATGTTCTGCGAGGATTTGCGTTTGTCTTGGCAGGGTCTGACTTTGCTCGCTGTTTGTTCAGTCCCTGGGAAGCATGACACTGCTGCCGGGTTTGGCAGGACTGGCGACAGAGTTCTGGAATGTTCTCCTCTGACGTATATTCTTTGGGCATGGGCTGTAAGTGGTTAAGTGATGGTCCTTGTGGAGTCCAGGATGTGAAATATTTATTGCTTCCCTGGTGAATCTCACAGCTCTTGTGAAGCAGTGCTTTCTTCCCTCTGCAGTCAAGCACTCCGGGAGACGGAGGAAGCGCGGGCAGCGCGCTCCTCCTCCCTCAGCTGTGACCCAGCACGCCCTGCTGACCTCCCTCCATCCCTCCCTCCATCCCTGGCTCCTCCTGCTGGCCTGGAGCACCAGCCTGGCACCCAGACACACCCGGCTGCTGCCAGGGACAGTGCCCAGCAGCAGCAGCTCCGCAGCGTTTGAACGACCCAAGCCCAGGGCTGAGCGTTCTCACGCTGCTCGCCGGGGAGTTGTTCAGGCACAGGGAGAGCCGAGGTTTCTTCAGGTGCTCAGGAACATCCACCAGGATGTTGGCGGAATCCAGGTGAGAGGCTTTGCTGGCATCTTGGCTGTCACCCGGAGAAGGGATTGCTTATAGAGCCACAGGATGGTTTGGGTAGGAAGGACCTTAAAGCTCATCCAGTGCCATGACAGGGACGCCTTCCCCTGTCCCAGCCCCAGTGTCCAGCCTGGCCGCAAGCTCTGCCCGGGGTGGCGAGTCCACAGAAACTTCTCTTTTGGTGGGCTTTAGAAGAAGTTCACAAAATTCCTTCCATCCACAGTCATGGGAAATCCAGCAGAAGGCAATTCCATCCCCCAGCACTCCTTGCAGGAGAACATCCATGGAGCTGAGCCGTGCCCACCTCGTGGGCTGGGGGTGAAGAATGCTCCTGAAGCCCAGTAATCCAATTGCAGAGAATTAATCCTAACGCTGTTTCCCTGGGTGCATCAGCAGTACTTTCCCTGGGATCATTATCCAGCCTGGAAGGGTAATCAAAGCCACGTGAAGGACATCTGGATCCACTGGTGGTTTATGTGGCACCTGGCCCTTATTAATAGTAATGAGGAAATGGCAGTTTGGGATTTCTTGACCTCACATGAAATTCATTTCTCTGGGCAAAGGTTGCTAACAGATGGCAGCAATTTGGGGCTTCGATCATCATCTGTTGCACAGGCTTTATTGCTCTGGTTTGGCCCTCGCCTCTGTTGGGAACCGTCCCTTTTTCCAGCTCGTCTCTTTATAGGGGTTGTCTTTTTCAAAGGAAGCCCTGCAACATCTTGTTGAGGCATGTTCTGTGCAGCTCCAGGGTTTAGGTACGGCCTGACACAACCAAGCCATCCTGTTGGGCATAAATCACTCTTTTACTAACTGTGCTGTAAACTTTTGTCTTTTTGAAGTCGCTGGTTCCTCCGGCGCTCTTGGCCCCTCTCCAGTTCGTTCTTTCACAAATACACTTCTGCACTCGGGCTTGGAGCAGAGGGAAGAGCTGCAGGGGGACACAGCCCCGTGACAAGAGGGGCTGGAAACCCGGGGGCTGCTCAGCTGGAGGAGAGAAGGTTCTGTGGAGACCTCACAGCACCTTCCAGGAGGTGGAGAGGGACAGTTCGCTGGGGACTGTAATGACAGGGCAAGAAGTGATGGGCCCAGACTGAAAGAGGGGAAATTTGGGTTAGATATTGGGAATCAGGAATTGTTCCCTGGCACAGGGTGCCCAGAGCAGCTGTGGCTGCCCCTGGATCCCTGGCAGTGCCCAAGGCCAGGCTGGACACTGGGGCTGGGAGCACCTGGGACAGTGGCAGGCGTCCCTGCCGTGGCAGGGCTGGGTTTGAGGTGGAGGAATTCCATGAAGGAGTTCCGTGGAGGAATTGTTCCCAGTTATTGTTCAGTTCTCCTTTGAAGACGTCCCGGGTGTGGCAGAGGCAGGAGATCTCAGTGCCCCTTGCAAGGACACTGGCTGAGGGTGTTTGGGTGTCTCCTCTCTAGCCAAGGATCTCCTTGACAAATGGGACCAATTTTGGCTCTGCTGCAAGAGCAAAACCTTTTAACTGCAGGGTGTTTTTTTGGGGTTGTTTTTTTTTTTTGTTTTTTTGTTTTTTTTTTTTTTTTTGTAGTTACAGCTGATTTGAAGCAGGCTAGAAGCAAGATAAAGAAACCCAGAAAAACGCAGGCCTGGCGCTGTTTGGCATCACAGAAATGTCATGGATTCGGGGCCTGGGGAATGCTGAGGGTGGATGTTGCTGGCTCAGACGTGGTGTCAGCCAGGGCAGCGATCCCTCCCCTGTGCCTGGTGGCTGCTGCACTGCGACATCACAGATTTACAACCTGCAGCCAGCAATCCCCGCGCTGCAGGCGGCCACGCAGCCGTGTCACAGCTCACCGTGCCACAGGAAGGGGAAAACCTGTCCCTGGAATCAATGCACCTCCAGTGCTGCAGCAGAACTGTCCCACCTCAGAGCCTGCCTCTGCCAGGGGATACCAGCTCCAGCTGCAGCTTTGGCCTCGTGTGATGCTCTCGGCCTGAAACCTCTGGGGTTGTTTTTTTACTTATCAAAGTGAAATGGAAGTTGTTCCGGCGGCCAAAATCCTCGTGTAGTCCAAAGTGGGTTTACAGAGAAGGGCTGGCGTTGTGTTTATGATTTACTGCTGGAAATACCCCTCCAGTCCCACCAGGCTGAAGCAGATGTGCTTAAATACACCAAGAATTAAAACAGCGGAGAAACAGAAAACCGTGGTGTTTTAACTGATGTCCTTCAGGGGAGGTGTCCAAGGCCAGGTTGGACACTGGCTGGGAGCACCTGGGACAGTGGCAGGTGTCCCTGCCATGGCAGGGGTGGCACTGGGTGGGCTCTGAGGTCCAGTCCCACCCAAACCATTCCATGAGTGGATGGTTCTGAGCAAACCCCGCTCGGGTGAACATCAGTTTTCTTTTCTCTGCCCCTTTCTCTGTTGAATTTCACCCAGTGCAGGTGAGGGAGGTGCTTTCAAAGAGATCAAGGTTCCCAGGCCTGGAAAATCCCCGCCAGACGCTGCCCTTCCCCACGTGGGGCTGGTCTGGAAGCACCCCAGGTTTGCTTCCAGCCAAACCTGGTCCTGCAGATCACTGGCAGCAGGAACGAGCCCAGCAGGTGAGCTGAGCCCGGCAGGTGAAGCAGGCACAGCATTCTGCACCCTGTGCCCGGGGCTGTGCCCCTCTGTGCATCAGGACCGGGGCAGGGCAGCACTGGCTGCTCAGGGTTGGAAAGGACCTTAAATCCCAGCCAGGGCCAGCCCTGCCACGGCAGGGACACCTGGCACTGTCCCAGGCTGCTCCCAGCCCTGTCCAAGCTGGCCTTGGGCACTGCCAGGGATCCGGGGGAAGGTGCCAGGGCCTGCCCACCCTCCCAGCCAGGAATCCCTGCCCTGCAGGGAAGCTCCTGGTGGGATACAGGTGTGACAGGAGGTCAGGCTCATGTCCAGAAGGTCTCTCCCAGCTCTACTGCCCTGACCAGCTGGAGCTGGCGGCAGGGTTTTGGGAGAGCCGCTGAATTTGAGACGCTGCAGGTGTGGCTGGTGGTGATCCTCTGGTGTTTGTTTTGTTTCGTAATGACTTTGAGATTGTAAAAGTCTTTGTTTCTTAGCCCTCCGCAGCCAAAGAAGGAGTCTGGGATGCCTCGGGTTGCGTTCTTAAGGTTGTTGGTTTTTTTTATTATTTATAATATTTTTTTCCTGATTTGTTGAGGTCTTTTGAATAAGTTGTTTATGGTGTTTTGCTCTGCCCTCTCGGGAGGTGTTTACTTTTTGTATCAAAAGTCACGTATAGCTTATTTATAATTTTGTGTTAACATTTATTATCTATGTTAGATAGTGAGTCTCTGCCTTAAACCAACAGAAAACTGTTACTGTCACACTAAGACATGGAGGACAAGAAGAAGGAGAAGAAGGTCAGGATACGCTTAAATTCTTCTATCTTGACCCCCTGAATCACATTTTAGCAATCTTAAAATTTTACTTTTTCACTTTTTGTTATTTTAGTTACTACACTACTCGAACTCTTTTGACTTGTAATTCCTCATACAAAATTGACAGCTTTTTCTGCAGGCTAAAATCGAAGCTGCAGATGGTTTTGACTTCATGCCAGGGTTTCTGAGCCCCTTGCTAGGGTCTCGAGCCAGCCAGGGCCCACGTGCCCAGGGCTGAGGTGGGAGCCCAGGGTGGCAGAACCTGATCCCAGCCCCATCTCCCTCTGGGGTGTGTCACTGCTCCAGGAGCTGCCCAGGTGTCGGGGTCAGCTGCTGAGACCCCAGCAGTGTGAAAGTCCTTGTTCCCCTGGCCCGGCAGCCGAAGGAGAGCTCTGGAATGCGTCCCACTGTGCTTTCAAGGTCGTTTATTTCTTCTTATCTAAACATTCTTTCTCTGACCTGCCGAGGTCTGTCCAGAAAGGCAGCCATGGCCATCTGCCCTGCCCTCTGGGCAGTGTTTACCTTTTGTGTCAAAAGTTACGGACAGACTGTTTACAACAATGCACCAGTGTCTGACATCTGTGTTGGACAGTGTGTCCCTATCCCAGACCAACGGAAAAGTGTCACCACCACACCAAGACACGGAGGGCAAGAAGAAGGGAAAGAAGGTCAGGACATGCCCAAATCCCTCCGTCTTGTACCCCCTGAACCCCATTCTAAAAACCCCAAAATTCTCCTTTTCCACCCTGTGTCAGTTCAACTACCACACCACTCAAACCCCTGTGGCTTGTAATTCCTCACACAGAGTTGGCAGCTTTTACCACAGGCTAAAATCGAATCCACAGATGTTTATGACTTCATGCCAAGGTCCCCGAGCCCCCTGCCGGGGTCTCGAGACAGCCAGGGCAGCCAGAGGGATGTCCTGGACTCCCGCACCCAGGCTCCTCTGCTGCACTGTCACACCGAGCAGACTGAAGGCAAAGGGATCTTGCACACACTCAAGAGCCAGCAGCTTTCAGAGGAGCAGCTTAGACAAGCAAACATCTCACCACGCCCCAAAATAAATTTAGGAAATGGGGGTTTTGTATAAAAACTTCCCCAAGCCTGGCAACTTCACTCTCCAAGGAGCATTTTTGTGCTCAGGAGAGAGTTACACCTGGATGCCGAAGGTTCCCACATCTCAGAAATGGGGCAGCTGTGCTGCACGTGCAGGTATGGTGCCCCAGGGTGAGGATGAGGTGAGGGACAATCTCTGACATGGGAAACGGGAGAGCAGGGGCTGAGGGTGGGCAGGCCCTGGCACAGGGTGCCCAGAGCAGCCGGGGCTGCCCCTGGATCCCTGGCAGTGCCCAAGGCCAGGCTGGACACTGGGATTGGGAGCTCCTGGGACAGTGGCAGGTGTCCCTGCCGTGGCAGGGGTGGCACTGGATGGGATTTAGGGTCCTTCTGCCATGGCCGGGTGGCACTGGATGGGATTTAGGGTCCTTCTGCCGTGGCCGGGTGGCACTGGATGGGATTTAGGGTCCTTCTGCCGTGGCAGGGTGGCACTGGATGGGATTTAGGGTCCTTCTGCCATGTTAGGGAGGCACTGGGTGGTTTCCAGGTCCTTTCCCACCCCAGCCATTCCCTGATCCCATGGCCTGGCCCCAAAGAGCCGTGCCTGCTGCTGTGAGCACAGCTAAAGCACAGCTCTTATTCCCAGATGCTTTTTCCTTTCAAAGAAGAAAAGCTTTCGTGTCAGTCCCTGGGACAGTTCCCTGTTTGCTGTGGTTCTGTCTCCAGCTCAGGGCTGCTGTGTCCCGTTCCCACTTTCCTGTGGAAAATGTGAGGAATGGGTTCCCATCATGGGGCAGGGGGGGTGCAGGGCCCTGTCTGCCCTGAGGCAGCACCAGTCTGCTGCCCGAGGCACAGCTGGAGTTCTGGGAGCTGAGCCCTGCCTGGGACGGGGGAGTGGGGAGTGGGATTTGGGGTGTGGGGAGTGGGACGTGGGCTGTAGGGTGTGAGATGTGGGATTTGGGATGTGGGGTGTGGGATTTGGGATGTGGGGTGTGGGGTGTGGGGTGAGAGATGTGGGATGTGGGGTGTAGGGTGTGGGGTGTGGGATTTGGGTGTGGGATGTGGGATTTGGGATGTGGGGTGTGGGATGTGGGATTTGGGATTTGGGGTGTGGGACATGGGATGTGGGACATGGGCCATGGGATGTGGGGTGTGGGCCATGGGCCATGGGGTGTGGGGTGTGGGGTGTGGGATGTGGGGTGAGGGATGTAGGATGTGGGGTGAGGGATGTGGGGTGTGGGGTGTGGGATTTGGGTGTGGGATGTGGGATGTGGCATTTGGGATGTGGGGTGTGGGATGTGGGGTGTAGGGTGTGGGGTGTGGGATTTGGGTGTGGGATGTGGGATTTGGGATGTGGGGTGTGGGATGTGGGATGTGGGATTTGGGGTGTGGGACATGGGATGTGGTCCATGGGCCATGGGATGTGGGGTGTGGGCCATGGGCCATGGGGTGTGGGGTGTGGGGTGGTGCAGCAGCACCCCCAGCTCGCCGCTGGCCGACGCACCGGCGCTTTTCCAGGGGCAAACAGCCCCCGAGGGGCAGAGCAGCCCGGGCTGCTCCCTGGGCTCTCTGACAGGGACGGGACGGAGCCTCTCGGAGCCGTGCCCTCCTCGGGGGGCTCCCGGAGCGCCCGGGGTGCAGGAGGGGCTCCGGGCGTGTTCTGAATTAGCGGAGATCAAAGGGGCTGCGCTGGGACACGAGGAGCTGCCTTTTACAAACAGGCCGGCAGCAGCTGCTGGAGCAGCCCCGGCACGGGGACCCGCAGCAAACGGGGGGCAGCAGCTCCCCCAGCTCCACCCCCAGGCCAGCTGCTCCTTCTGCTGCCCATCCTGGGGCTCCTGCTTCCCCAGCTCTGGAAATCCTGGGGCTCCTGCTTCCCCAGCTCTGTAAATCCTCGGGCTCCTGCTTCCCCAGCTCTGGAAATCCTGGGGCTCCTGATTCCCCAGCTCTGGAAATCCTGGGGCTCCTGCTTCCCCAGCTCTGTAAATCCTCGGGCTCCTGCTTCCCCAGGTTCCTCTCAGCTCTGGAAATCCTGGGGCTCCTGCTTCCCCAGCTCTGGAAATCCTGGGGCTCCTGCTTCCCCAGGTTCCTCTCAGCTCTGGAAATCCTGGGGCTCCTGCTTCCCCAGCTCTGGAAATCCTGGGGCTCCTGCTTCCCCAGGTCCCTCTTAGCTCTGTAAATCCCGGGGCTCCTGCTTCCCCAGCTCTGGAAATCCTGGGGCTCCTGCTTCCCCAGCTCTGTAAATCCCGGGGCTCCTGCTTCCCCAGCTCTGGAAATCCTGGGGCTCCTGCTTCCCCAGCTCTGGAAATCCTGGGGCTCCTGCTTCCCCAGGTTCCTCTCAGCTCTGTAAATTCTGGGGCTCCTGATTCCCCAGCTCTGGAAAATCCTGGGGCTCCTGATTCCCCAGCTCTGGAAATCCTGGGGCTCCTGCTTCCCCAGCTCTGGAAATCCTGGGGCTCCTGCTTCCCCAGGTTCCTCTCAGCTCTGGAAATCCTGGGGCTCCTGCTTCCCCAGCTCTGGAAATCCTGGGGCTCCTGCTTCCCCAGCTCTGGAAATCCTGGGGCTCCTGCTTCCCCAGGTCCCTCTCAGCTCTGGGGAACCTCCCGGCCCTTTCTGCAGGTGCTCTGCTGCTCTGTGGCTGGAGTGTGAGGCTGGATTCGCTGCCCCCTGCTCAGGGCAGGGAGCTGGGGCTTGTCCTGCCCTCCCAGGGCCGCGGAGCCCCAGGAGCTCCTTCTCCAAGGAGCAGCAGTGCTGGGAGGGGTGTGGGAGCCATGGGGCAGAGGGAGCCCAGGGTCACCCCCAGCCCTGGGGGCCAGGGCAGGTTCCTCCCCACAGGCCACCCCACACCGTGGCACTGCTGGAGGGTCAGTGTCACCCTCTCTGCTGCTGCTTCTTGGGCAGCAGCAGGAATTTCTCCCTGGAAAGGGAGCTCAGGCCTTGGCAGGGGCTGCCCAGGGAGGTTTGGAGTGCCCGTGCCTGGAGGTGGCACTCAGAGCTCTGGGCTGGGGACAAGGTGGGGATGGGGCACAGCTGGGGCTGGATGGGCTGGGAGGGATTTTCCAGCCTCAGGGGCTCTGGGGTTCCTCCAGGAGTGGGATGCTGCCTGCCCCGGGTGTGTGCAGAGCTCCCAGCAGCACTGGAAGTGCTGAGCAGGGAGGAGGAGGAGGAGGAGGAGGAGGAGGGTGAGGCTGGTGCGGTGACGAGGCAGCTCTGTGCCTCTGCCCGTGTCATCCCCTGACGTTTCCCTGCTCCGTGTGTGGGCCCAGCCTGGGGAGGGATGGCTCCCCAGGATTTTTGGGAAGGGTTTGCAGCTCCTCTGCATCTCGTGCTGCTGCTGCTGACAAGCCAGGAATGGCAAGAAAAGGATGACAAATTGGGAAATGCTTCGCTTTCGTAGGAAAAGCGCTGCTAGGCCCCAGCTGCTCCTCACCCGTGCAAATGTGTGAGCCCGTGGCTACCAGAGCTGGGCACGAGAGCCAAGGGCACTGCGAGCCCTCCATGTCTGCCTGAAGCACAGACATACCCAGAGAGCCACAAATGTCACCCATCCTTCCCAGCCCCCTAAATTCATATTCATTAGCCTTCCTGCAAAGGCTTTACAAAGCGTATTTTGGGAGCTGGCGGTTTCACAGCAGCACTGAGAGATGCTTTCCTTAGCTGTGCTCCTCGCTGTGCTCTGCCCTGCTCATCAAACTCCTCATTTCTCATTTAATCCCCTTTAACCACTTCATTCAGAGGAAATCTGCAGCTGCAGAAATCAAACCGTGCACACGTTTTATCATTCAGTGGTTCGGTTTAAGTTTATTGAGAGCAAAGCCCAGATTTCTTGATCCTGTTAGGAGTGCATTTATCATGCCAGGCCGTGGCCAGCGAGGGATCCATCTTGCTGAAATCTATTTTTAGTGCTCTGGCTGTGTCTGTCAGCTGTGGATGAACATCCCAGCCCTGACCAGGGTTCCCCCACTGGGGAGGAGACAGAGACTGGAGCAGCAGAACGAGGCCCAGGGGCCCAGTGGTGCTGCCCAGGACCCACCACTGGGGTTTGCCTCCTTCATTTTCTGTCATTTTATCTCCATGAAAGCAACGTTTCCTGAGAGGCTTTGTGGCCAGAGAGGTTTCCTTCTGTCCCTGCTCCCCACCCCTGTGCCGGAGCACAGGAGCATCACCCACAGTGTCTGGGATGTCCTCGGGGTTGGGGCATTGCAGGGCTCAGCACTGGCACAGGTCTGGCACTTCCCAAAATAGGGAATTGCTCAGGGCTCAGCACTGGCACGGCTCTGGCACTTCCCAAAATAGGGAATTGCTCAGGGCTCAGCACTGGCACGGCTCTGGCACTTCCCAAAATAGGGAATTGCTCAGGGCTCAGCACTGGCACGGGTCTGGCACTTCCCAGGATGGGGAATTGCTCAGGGCTCAGCACTGGCACGGGTCTGGCACTTCCCAGGCTGGGACATTGCTCAGGGCTCAGCACTGGCACGGGTCTGGCACTTCCCAGGCTGGGACATTGCTCAGGGCTCAGCACTGGCACGGGTCTGGCACTTCCCAGGATGGGGAATTGCTCAGGGTTCAGCACTGGCATGGGTCTGGCACTTCCCAGGATGGGGAATTGCAGGGTTCAGCACTGGCACAGATCTGGCACTTCCCAGGATGGGACATTGCTCAGGGCTCAGCACTGGCACGGGTCTGGCACTTCCCAGGCTGGGACATTGCTCAGGGCTCAGCACTGGCACGGGTCTGGCACTTCCCAGGATGGGGAATTGCTCAGGGTTCAGCACTGGCACGGGTCTGGCACTTCCCAGGATGGGGAATTGCTCAGGGTTCAGCAATGGCACGGGTCTGGCACTTCCCAGGATGGGGAATTGCTCAGGGCTCAGCACTGGCACGGGTCTGGCACTTCCCAGGATGGGACATTGCTCAGGGCTCAGCACTGGCACGGGTCTGGCACTTCCCAGGATGGGGAATTGGTCAGGGCTCAGCACTGGCACGGGTCTGGCACTTCCCAGGCTGGGGAATTGGTCAGGGCTCAGCACTGGCACGGGTCTGGCACTTCCCAGGATGGGGAATTGCAGGGTTCAGCACTGGCACGGGTCTGGCACTTCCCAGGCTGGGGAATTGCAGGGTTCAGCACTGGCACGGGTCTGGCACTTGCCCGGCCCTTCACCCCCCGTGCAATATCTGCTATTTGGTCCCTCCTCATCCACGTCCTGGAGAAGAGCAGAATGCTCCTCACTGCTTCCCCCCAGCCAAAGAGAAGAGAACCCAGAGCTACTCCGTTCCATGTCTGCTCCATCCCATGTCTGTCTGTCCCATTCCATGTCTGCTCTATTCCGTGTCTGCTCCATCCCATGTCTGTCTGCTCCATCCCATGTCTGACACATTCCATGTCTGCTCCATCCCATGTCTGACCCATCCCATGTCTCTCTGTCCCATTCCATGTCTGACACATCCCATGTCTGCTCCATCCCATGTCTGACCCATCCCTGCAGCTCCTGTCCCTGTCCCTCATGGATAATGTGGGATTTTCCCAGGGTTTCTCACATCCCTGCAGCTCCTGTCCCTGTCCCTCATGGATAATGTGGGATTTTCCCAGGGTTTCTCCTATCCCTGCAGCTCCTGTCCCTGTCCCTCATGGATAATGTGGGATTTTCCCAGGGTTTCTCCCATCCCTGCAGCTCCTGTCCCTGTCCCTCATGGATAATGTGGGATTTTCCCAGGGTTTCTCACATCCCTGCAGCTCCTGTCCCTGTCCCTCATGGATAATGTGGGATTTTCCCAGGGTTTCTCCCATCCCTGCAGCTCCTGTCCTGCCCTGCAAGTGGCATTTCGTGGAGCCCCTGTGCCAGGCCAGCCCGTGGGCAGCCAGAGCCCTGTTCCCGTGGCAAGCAGGCCTGGCCCAGCCGTGGCCACGGCCCAGCTCTGGCTGTTCCGGCATCCCCTTGGGCTACTGCAGCACCTGCCTTGGCAGCGCTCACCTCCAGCACACAGCTTCCCAAGCACAGCCTCCAGAGTCCTTGAGGACTGCATAAAATATCGGGAAAGTGTTCCAGGAAATGATGGAAGGCACGAGGAATTTAAATATTTTCCCGAGTTTTCTTTCCTCGCCCACATTCTGCCTTCACTGGCTCCCTCCTCTCCTCCTTTCCAGCGGGCTCAAACCTTGAGCTGCAGTTTCCAAGGTCCTGCAGCACCCTGGAGCTGCTTTCACACTTCCTCCCTGCCGTGTCAGCCCAACAGATGAGCAACCCTGTGGATGCAGGCAGCGTTTTCTCCCCTCCAGCAGCTGAGGCCACATCACTAATTAATGATTAATCCTCGGGCGCAGTTCGCTGTTTCCATCACCACCCCACAGCACTCTCCCCCAGGATGACTCCACACCTCCTTTCCTCCGCACACGTCAGAGGAGCCTCGGGGGCTCAGTTTGGAACCAGAATTACTCTTCCCCCCCTCCCTCCCCCACAGAACATCCCAAACGTGCAGCCCCTCCTGGCAAGGACTGGCCTTGCTGCTCCTCACTCCCGGGCTGGCTCTGCAGAGCTCCTGGGGGTGATCTCCTGCGGGTGGCACGGATCTCTGGAGGTCTGAACACCCCTGCAGGTGTCCAGGGCAGGCCTGGCCGTGGCACTCAGTGCCCTGGGCTGGGCACAAGGTGGGGTCAGGCACAGCTGGGACTCGGTGGGCTGGGAGGGCTTTTGATTCCTCCCCTGTCCAACCTCCTGCCCACCCCTTGCCTGGGTGGTTTCCTTCCAGCTTTGCAGTTGCAGCTCGCAGGAGTGGCAAGCTCAGGGAGCTCAGGCTGTGCAGCAATTGGGTTTTACTGTGCACAGCCTCTTCTCTCTCGAAAGGAGCAATGATGTGTAGTTTTGTCATCTTTCTTCCCATGAGCCAGGTGGTTTCCCCTCAAAGCAGCCTTTTCAAAGTGCCTGAAACATTTCCATTCCTCGGGAGCACAACTGCTCCACTACCACTGCTTTTTCTGCACTTCTCCAGTTCTGTGTAGAAATTGGACATTTCTAAACGTAGGAAGTGGGGGTTTTGTATAAAAACTTCCCCAGGCCAATTCACCTGGTCAGTTCAGGTTTTGAATCGAGTACAATTCCATTCTGTATTCACCGTCTGAACCAGAAATATCCCTGGTGCTGTTGTGAGAACGTGGTGGAACAAAGGATCCGTGGCTTTGAATTCCCGTTTCTGCACCCCAGGCTGTTGAAGATCACCTTGTCTCCAGCCCAGCCTGGTCGTGTCTGGCCTCTGCTGGCTTTGGTTTAACTCAGCTGGCTTTGGTTTAACTCAGCTGGCTTTGGTTTTACCTCTCCTGGCCCATCTCTGCTCTGCATTTCCACCCTGCTCACCTGCAGCAGCCAAGCCAGCTCCTCCCAACCTCTGGGCTGAGAAGGGGGGGTGTGCCCAGGTCATTCCAAATCTTTAATTAATGCCTCTGCTGGGCTTTTCTCCCCTCATGAGCACCTTCTCCCCTCTGCCTGTGCTCTCCAGAAGAGTTTGGCTCTGGTGTTCCCCTCTCCCCCTTGGCACCCTTGGCATTCCCAGCTCCACTTCCCTTTTGCCACAGCCACCAAGAGCTCCCGGTACCAATCCTCTGTCACAATCCTGTCGTGTTTTGCTGTTCCCATCTCCCCTAAGCTTTTCTGTCCTTTTTCCTGTTTCTCACTGATGTGAGCTTCCCAGTCATTCCCCTTTTCCTTTTATTATTATCCCGGAAAATGCAATTGTGCCACTGGAATTTCCTTGTTGCTTCAAGATTTATTAAAAATGGATGTCAGCAGGCAAAAAAAAAAAAAAAAAAAAAAACTCTTCCAGCAGCTCTCCAGGGGCTCTTAGGCCCAAGTTCCCCAGCCTGCTGCCTTTGGGAAGGAGTGCTGATACTGAGGGTCTGGGCTGCAGGAGGGCAGAAATGCTCCCTGGATGAGGATGAGTCGCCCCAGCAGCTGTGACCTCATCCTTGTCCCCATCCCGAGGCCCAGGGGCTGATCCTGAGGGGGGTTTGGGAGGAGAAAACACTTGCAGAGTTCCCTGGGGAGCTCTTGCAAACCCAGCTCGAGCTGGAATCCTCCAAAAATGCTGAGATTCACTTGGCACTCTGGAGTTTGTGCCTCAGCAGGGGCTCCTTTTCTTGCTGTGCTCCTCCATTCCACTGGCAGCCGTTGTCCATGTCAGTTATCCATGGATATCCCACAGATATCCTGTGGATATCACACGGATATCCCATGGACCCACTCCTTTTGAGGTCCTGGCAGTTATACACAGATATCCCGTGGATATCCCACAGATATCCCATGGATATCCCATGGATATCCCATGGATCCACTCCTTTTGAGGTCCTGGCAGTTATCCATGGACATCTCACGGATATCCCGTGGATATCCTATGGATATCCCATGGATCCACTCCTTTTGAGGTCCTGGCAGTTATACACAGATCTCCCGTGGATATCCCACAGATATCCCATGGATATCCCATGGATATCCCATGGATCCACTCCTTTTGAGGTCCTGGCAGTTATCCATGGACATCTCACGGATATCGCGTGGATGTCCCATGGATATCCCATGGATCCACTCCTTTTGAGGTCCTGGCAGTTATCCATTGACATCTCACAGATATCCCATGGATATCCCATGGATATCCCATGGATCCACTCCTTTTGAGGTCCTGGCAGTTATCCATGGACATCTCACGGATATCCCGTGGATATCCCATGGATATCCCGTGGATCCATTCCTTTTGAGGTCCTGGCAGTTATCCATTGACATCTCACAGATATCCCATGGATATCCCATGGATATCCCATGGATCCATTCCTTTTGAGGTCCTGGCAGTTATCCATGGACATCTCACAGATATCCCATGGATATCCCATGGATATCCCATGGATCCATTCCTTTTGAGGTCCTGGCAGTTATCCATTGACATCTCACAGATATCCCATGGATATCCCATGGATATCCCATGGATCCACTCCTTTTGAGGTCCTGGCAGTTATACACAGATATCCCGTGGATATCCCACAGATATCCCATGGATCCACTCCTTTTGAGGTCCTGGCAGTTATCCATGGACATCCCATGGATATTCCATGGATATCCTACAGATATCCTATGGATCCACTCCTTTTGAGGTCCTGGCAGTTATCCATGGACATCCCATGGATATTCCACAGATATCCCACGGATATCCCATGGATCCACTCCTTTTGAGGTCCTGGCAGTTATCCATGGACATCCCATGGATATTCCACAGATATCCCATGGATATCCCGTGGATCCACTCCTTCTGAGGTCCTGGCAGTTATCCATGGACATCCCATGGATATTCCACAGATATCCCACGGATATCCCATGGATCCACTCCTTTTGAGGTCCTGGCAGTTATCCATGGACATCCCATGGATATTCCATGGATATCCTACAGATATCCTATGGATCCACTCCTTTTGAGGTCCTGGCAGTTATCCATGGACATCCCATGGATATTCCACAGATATCCCACGGATATCCCATGGATCCACTCCTTTTGAGGTCCTGGCAGTTATCCATGGACATCCCATGGATATTCCACAGATATCCCACGGATATCCCATGGATCCACTCCTTTTGAGGTCCTGGCAGTTATCCATGGACATCCCATGGATATTCCATGGATATCCTACAGATATCCTATGGATCCACTCCTTTTGAGGTCCTGGCAGTTATACACAGATATCCCGTGGATATCCCACAGATATCCCATGGATATCCCATGGATCCACTCCTTTTGAGGTTCTGGCAGTTATACACAGATACCCCGTGGATATCCCACAGATATCCCATGGATATCCCATGGATATCCCATGGATCCACTCCTTTTGAGGTCCTGGCAGTTATCCATGGACAACCCATGCATATTCCACAGATATCCCACGGATATCCCGTGGATCCACTCCTTTTGAGGTCCTGCCCTTGAGGTTTTACTTTTGCTAAGATGGAGAACAGCGTTTGTGTCTTCCCCCCGCCATTTCTCCTTTTCCATTTCCAGTTCCTCTCTCTGGACATGTTCTGCGGGGATTTGGGGATTTGGGGATTTGGGGATTTGGGGATTTGGGGATTTGGGGGCGGGTTCGTGGCAGTGCCTGGGGCTGCCCTGCTGGCTGAGCTGGGCTCACACTCAGAGTTCTGTGGATCGTGAGTGCTCCCCACGCCAGCCCAGCCTCCAGAGCGTGTGTGAGGCTCTGCACTGCCTCTGTATTAGTGACTCATCCTAACCTTTATGTCATCAGGAAGTGTCATTAGAGCGGGGTTATTTTTGTGCACGTAATTAGAATATGAAGCGGATGGATCCCTGAGGAATTCCTCCTGGATCCTCCAGCCCGCAGGTTCTTTCAGCAGAGCCCGTTTTTCTCCCGGCTTTTTACGAGGATGCAGAGCCACAGATCACAGCGTGGCCCCGAGCTGGCAAAAACCCTCCAGGGACAAACCCAAACCCGGGCAGGTCCCTCCCTTTTCCGAGCAGGGGCTCTGTGTGCTGCGTCCTGGCAGATTTCACGCCTGTGTCTCGTGGTCCCGAGTGATGCCTTCAGACAATCCATCCTCCCAGCTGCCCCAGACCTGCTGCCCCGCCGTGTCCCCGTGCGTGTCCCCGGCCACGGCTGTCCCAACCCCTCACGCTCAGCCGGCGGCTCCTGGCCGTGTCCCTTTTGGTCTCCCCCGGCCCCCAGGAGCCCCGAGCGGTTTCTCCACGCTGTGAAGAGGCAGCAGAGCTCATCCCGGATTTCCGAGGCGCCTCTTTGTTGTGGATGTGTGGCGTTGCTCCCCGGCCGGGGCTGCTGCCTGCCCCAGCCTGCCCGGAGCTCCTTGTGCAAGCCTGTCTGTGGGCCCGAGCTCTCCGTGCCCAGGGGCAACTCCCAGTTCCAAAAGCTGGAGCTGATCAAAGGCCACCAGTTCTGCCTCTTCTCCACAGAGCTCTTTTGTGGCTGCCATCAGCGCAGGACCCCGAACCACCCCGAGTTCCGCTCCTCAGCACGGATGGGGAAAAGGTGCCCAGGGAAACAGGGCTCATGCCACGGCAGGGCAGCCAGGGCTGGCCTTCACCGTGTCACCCAAGTCCTGCCTGCCCCTCCTGCCGTGGCCGGTGCTGTGCAGCTCCTCCTCCAGCCCCGCCACTGCCTGGCATCGCTTTGCCCGGTTTTGGGGCAGTTTTCCTGAAAAACGCAGGGGAAGAGCAGCCCCTGGACACACCCAGCGTGGCTGCGGAGCCCCTCTGCTGTCACAGGACACGGGGAATGGCTCCCAGTGCCACAGGGCAGGGCTGGGTGGGATATTGGGAATTAGGAGCTGTTCCCTGGCAGGGTGGGCAGGGGCTGGGATGGAATTCCCAGAGCAGCCGTGGCTGCCCCTGGATCCCTGGCAGTGCCCAAGGCCAGGCTGGACACTGGGGCTGGGAGCAGCCTGGGACAGTGGGAGGTGGCCCTGCCATGGCAGGGGTGGCACTGGGTGGGCTCTGAGGTCCCTGCAGCCCAAACCATTCCCTGATTCCATGAATGCGAGCTCTTGATGTTTTCTGGGTGAGGGGATGGCTCCTCTGGCCCGTCTGAGCAATGGGAATGGGGACACTCCTCCCTCCGCCCCGTCCAGCCTGCTCGAACTTCCCAGGCTGCTTTTGTAGGGACAGGGAAATCGGACCCTTCCCGCATCCCCGCGGGTGCGGGGCAATCCCGGGACAATCCCGGGACACAGAAATCTGCTGCTCGCCTCGGGTGCTCCCGGAATCAGAGGTTTTGCTCCTGCCGGGGTGCGGGGGGAGAGGGGGGGAGCCCCCAGCGATGAGCCCAAGGCAGGGAAAGCAAAGCTGGGCTAATTCTCAGAGATAACGCCCGCTTTCAGCCTTTGTAATCCAAGCCGGCCGCGGCCCGGGGTGGGAATCGGAGCCGTGGGAGTCCCGGGAAGGCGGAGGGTGGGCGGCGGTGCGGATGGAACAATCTGGAGCATCTTGAGCGCAGCTCCGGGACCCCCACGCGGGGCCCCGCGGGCGGAGGGGCGGCAGCACATGCCCCAGGACTGTGGAAATGGCGGATGAAAGCAAAAATGTCAGGCTTTGAAAGGAGCCGGGGGAAAAGGCGGCATTCTGTGTGGTAACCGAGATTTTATTGTTTCCTGATCCCCGCTCGCGGTCCCGCAGCTGGGGGGATGGAGAGGAATGAAAACAAACAGCGCTCCGTGAAGGGCGAGCTCCGGCAGCTCGGCAGGGCGGGGGAGCAGGAGCTGCTCGGGGGGCTGGGGGCAGCAGGAGCCCGGCCAGGGACCCCCCGGCCCTGGGAACGGCCCGAGCTGCCGGCCCCGTCCTGCCCGTGGCGAGAAAAGGGCTCGGCTGCCCGGCCCCAGGTCACACTGCTGTCCCCAGGCAGCTGCCACCCTCCCTGGGGACACTGTGTGGTCACACTGCTGTCCCCAGGCAGCTGCCACCCTCCCTGGGGACACGGTGTGGTCACACTGCTGTCCCCAGGCAGCTGCCACCCTCCCTGGGGACACGGTGTGGTCACACGGCTGTCCCCAGGCAGCTGCCACCCTCCTTGGGGACACGGTGTGGTCACACTGCTGTCCCCAGGCAGCTGCCACCCTCCCTGGGGACACGGTGTGGTCACACTGCTGTCCCCAGGCAGCTGCCACCCTCCCTGGGGACACGGTGTGGTCACACTGCTGTCCCCAGGCAGCTGCCACCCTCCCTGGGGACACGGTGTGGTCACACTGCTGCCCTGGCAGTGGATGTACCCCGTCCTGCCCTGGCAGGGAGATGTGCTGGGTCCTGGCAGGGGGATGTGCTGGGTCCCGGCAGGGGGATGTGCCCAGTCCTGGCAGGGAGATGTGCCCAGTCCTGGCAGGGGGATGTGCTGGGTTCTGCCCTGGCAGGGGGATGTGCCCAGTCCTGGCAGGGGGATGTGCTGGGTCCTGGCAGGGGGATGTGCCCAGTCCTGGCAGGGGGATGTGCTGGGTTCTGCCCTGGCAGGGAAATGTGCCCGGTCCTGGCAGGGGGATGTGCCCAGTCCTGGCAGGGGGATGTGCCCAGTCCTGGCAGGGGGATGTGCTGGGTCCTGGCAGGGGGATGTGCTGGGTTCTGCCCTGGCAGGGAAATGTGCCCGGTCCTGGCAGGGGGATGTGCTGGGTTCTGCCCTGGCAGGGGGATGTGCCCAGTCCTGGCAGGGGGATGTGCCCGGTCCTGGCAGGGGGATGTGCTGGGTCCTGGCAGGGAGATGTGCTGGGTTCTGCCCTGGCAGGGGGATGTGCCCAGTCCTGGCAGGGGGATGTGCCCAGTCCTGGCAGGGAGATGTGCTGGGTCCTGGCAGGGGGATGTGCTGGGTCCTGGCAGGGGGATGTGCTGGGTTCTGCCCTGGCAGGGGGATGTGCCCAGTCCTGGCAGGGGGATGTGCCTGGTCCTGGCAGGGGGATGTGCTGGGTCCTGGCAGGGGGATGTGCTGGGTTCTGCCCTGGCAGGGGGATGTGCCCGGTCCTGGCAGGGAGATGTGCTGGGTCCTGGCAGGGGGATGTGCTGGGTCCTGCCCTGGCAGGGGGATGTGCTGGGTCCTGGCAGGGGGATGTGCCCGGTCCTGGCAGGGAGATGTGCTGGGTCCTGGCAGGGAGATGTGCTGGGTCCTGGCAGGGGGATGTGCTGGGTCCTGGCAGGGGGGTGTGCTGGGTTCTGTCCTGGCAGGGAGATGTGCTGGGTCCTGGCAGGGGGATGTGCTGGGTTCTGCCCTGGCAGGGGGATGTGCTGGATCCTGGCAGGGAGATGTGCCCAGTCCTGCCCGTTCTCGGGGATGTGCCAGGTCCTGCCCGGACTGGCGGAACAGGCACAGGGACTCGTCCTTTCCTTCAGCACTAATGATGGGCACTAACAAGCCCGAGCCCGGTGGCCCCGGAGGTCCCAGCCCCAGGACAAGGCTGTCCCTGTCCCCGGGGGGGGCCAGGCCTGCACTCATGCCGAGGTGGAGAAGTCCCTGTCCCCTCTCCTCCCCTCGGCATGTCCCCCGGGCTCCCAGCCCAGGCCTTTGTGTGTCTGGTCCATGACCTGCTTTTGGACAATTCCACGTGAGCTTTTGGTGGGATAGGCCACGGGTGAGTGCTGGCAGGGATCCAAAGCACAGCACAGGATCCCAGAACCAGAATCCAGGCTGGAAAATCCCTCCAGCCCCTCCAGCCCAGCTGTGTCCCACCCCCACCTTGTCCCCAGCCCAGAGCTCTGAGTGCCACCCCCAGGAATCCCCTGGACACCTCCAGGGATGGGCACCCCATTCCCTCCCTGGGCATTTCCAAGGCCTGAGCACCCTTTCCAGGGGGAAACTGCTGCTGCTGCCCAGGCAGGCGTGGCCCGGAGTGCTGGTGGTGTTTGCAGTGCAGCCCCACGGCCCCGGCCCCTCTCCCTCTCCAGCTGTGTTTCACGTGCAGTTTGTCTGTCCCTGTCCCTGTGCGTGTCAGGGTGTCACAGCACACTCAGCTCTTCCCACCCCGTGTCCTGCAGCAGCTGTGCCTCTGGCTGTGGGGAGCAGGAATGCTCCATCCTCATCCTCTGGCTGTGGGGAGCAGGAATGCTCCATCCTCATCCTCTGGCTGTGGGGAGCAGGAATGCTCCATCCTCATCCTCTGGGAGTGAGGAGCAGGAATGCTCCATCCTCATCCTCTGGCTGTGGGGAGCAGGAATGCTCCATCCTCATCCTCTGGGAGTGGGGAGCAGGAATGCTCCATCCTCATCCTCTGGCTGTGAGGAGCAGGAATGCTCCATCCTCATCCTCTGGGAGTGAGGAGAGGAATGCTCCATCCTCATCCTCTGGCTGTGGGGAGCAGGAATGCTCCATCCTCATCCTCTGGCTGTGAGGAGCAGGAATGCTCCATCCTCATCCTCTGGGTCACACAGGGATGGGGTTCATCCTCATCCTCTGGGAGTGGGGAACATGATCCTCATCCTCTGGGTGTGTGTCCCCACCCCACACGGGGGGACAGGGATCTCTAGGATCTGGGGGATCTCTGGGATCTGTGGGATCTCTGGGATCTGAGGGATCTGTGGGATCTGAGGGAGCTGTGGGATCTTGTAGGATCTCTGGGATCTGTGGGATCTGAGGGATCTGTGGGATCTGAGGGAGCTGTGGGATCAGAGGGAGCTGTGGGATCTTGTAGGATCTCTGGGATCTGTGGGATCTGAGGGAGCTGTGGGATCTGAGGGAGCTGTGGGATCTTGTAGGATCTCTGGGATCTGTGGGATCTGAGGGATCTGTGGGATCTGAGGAGCTGTGGTATCTGAGGGACATGAGGGAGCTGTGGGATCTTGTAGGATCTCTGGGATCTGTGGGATCTGAGGGAGCTGTGGGATCTTGTAGGATCTCTGGGATCTGAGGAGCTGTGGTATCTGAGGGACATGAGGGAGCTGTGGGATCTGAGGGAGCTGTGGGATCTGGGGAGCTGTGGGATCTTGTAGGATCTCTGGGATCTGTGGGATCTGAGGAGCTGTGGGATCTTGTAGGATCTCTGGGATCTGTGGGATCTGAGGGATCTGTGGGATCTGAGGGAGCTGTGGGATCAGAGGGAGCTGTGGGATCTTGTAGGATCTCTGGGATCTGTGGGATCTGAGGGATCTGTGGGATCTGAGGGAGCTGTGGGATCAGAGGGAGCTGTGGGATCTTGTAGGATCTCTGGGATCTGAGGAGCTGTGGTATCTGAGGGACATGAGGGATCTCTGGGATCTCTGGGAATGGGGCCAGGACGCCCTGCCTCCCTGGCTCTGTTGTCCCTGCGCTGGGGGATGTCATTAATGCCTCGCAAAGGTGATTAGCCCTCCCCGCTAATGAGCCTCTCATGTGCGGGCTGGAGCCGGGAGCCCACGGAGCACGGGGAAATTCAATTTCCCTGCAGCAATCGGGTTAAGAGCCCCGGCTGGGGGGGCCGGTGCAGGGGCCTTGTTTTCTGCTTTAAATATTTCCCTCACAGAGTGTTCGCAGGGAGGGGGCTGGATTATTTTTAGCGCACGCTTCGATCGAGCTGGAATTATTCAGGCGGCAGCGGCAGCAGCAGCGGCAGCAGCAGTTTCATGTGCAGCTCTGGAAGGGCCTCTCCTCCCTTCCTGGTGAACGTAAATAATTGTTAAATTACGGATGGGAAACAAAACAAAACAAAGGGGGAAAAAAAAAAAAAAAAAGGCAAATGGCAACGCAGCCCCAAATCCTGGAGAAATCCCTCGCAGGGAAGCTGCAGCCCCGTGACTGCACTCGTGATGTGCAGGGCCAGAGGCTGTGGGGCGGGGAGGGGATCCCAGAAATGGGATGGGATCCCAGAAGTGGGGTCTGGGAACCCAGAAATGGGATGGGATCCCAGAAATGGGGTCTGGGAACCCAGAAATGGGATGGGATCCCAGAAATGGGGTCTGGGGATCCCAGAAATGGGATGGGATCCCAGAAATGGGGTCTGGGGATCCCAGAAATGGGATGGGATCCCAGAAATGGGGTCTGGGATCCCATAAATAAACGGGGTCTGGGGCTCCCATAAATAAATGGGATCTAGGGATCCCAGAAATGAGATCTGGGGCTTCCAGAAATGAGGTCTGGGCTCCCAGAAATCGGTGGGACCTGGGGCTCCCAGAAATGGGGTCTGGGCTCCCAGAAATCGGTGGGACCTGGGGCTCCCAGAAATGGGGTCTGGGCTCCCAGAAATCGGTGGGACCTGGGGCTCCCAGAAATGGGGTCTGGGCTCCCAGAAATCGGTGGGACCTGGGGCTCCCAGAAGCGGGCTCTGGGCCCCGCAGGGGTGCTGGCCTGTGCCCTGTGCTGTCACTGTGTCCCAGCAGCGCCCCGAGCCTGGCAGAGCTGCAGGGCCAGGAGCCAGCCCTGCACAGACCGGCCCAGCAGCATTCCAGCTTTTGTGGCAGCCTGGAGCTGTGGAGTCACTGTTGGAGGGAAAGGCGCCCAGGGGGAGCAGCCCCTGCCGCAGACACTCCAGAGCAAGCTCTGCTCCCTCCCGTGCGGCGTGGGCTGCATCAGCCTCATGCAATTTTATTTTTTTCCCCCCCAAAATCAGCTGTCAAGGGTTTTCTGTTAAAATAGAAAGACGTGTAAATTGAAATTCCTCCGTAGTTCATTATTTCTGTCCTGAATTAATTACTATTCAGCCTTCCTGCGAGGGACTCGGATTTGCTCGCGGCGTCAGGCAGGAGGAGATTGCTGGGCCTCTGCAGATGGGGATGGGAACGCAAAGCTGAGGTGTTTTCCAGCCCAAACTGCTGCCAGGTTCCAGGAGAAACGGCAGGGACATTTGGAGGAGAAGCGTGGGTGCTCCATCCCTGGCAGTGTTCGGGGCTGGGGCCGTGCCAGGTGGCCCTGGCAGGGCTTGGAGCAGGATGAGCTTTAAGGTCCCTTCCCACTCCAGCCTTTTTGGGGTTCCGTGAAGTCCCAGGGAGGCTGGTGAGGAAGCTCACCCCGGCTGAAGCTCGGGCTCACCCCGGCTGAAGCTCGGGCTCACCCAGCAGTGCTGGAGGACCCGGAGCAGGGGGTCAGAGCAGCTTTAGGCATCTCCAGGCACAGGCAAAGCTGCTGGCAGAGGAGGGAGGAGCTGCCCTCTGCTCCCCCGGTGCTGCACACCCACTGCAGGGCTGGGGATGCCCGGCCTGGGACAGAGCTGTGGGGGAAACCTCTGCCAGGAAGGCTCTGAGGAGCAGCTCTGGAGCAAACCTCTGCCAGGAGGGCTCTGAGGAGCAGCTCTGGAGCAAACCTCTGCCAGGAGGGCTCTGAGGAGCAGCTCTGGAGCAAACCTCTGCCAGGAGGGCTCTGAGGAGCAGCTCTGGAGCAAACCTCTGCCAGGAAGGCTCTGAGGAGCAGCTCTGGAGCAAACCTCTGCCAGGAGGGCTCTGAGGAGCAGCTCTGGAGCAAACCTCTGCCAGGAGGGCTCTGAGGAGCAGCTCTGGAGCAAACCTCTGCCAGGAGAGCTCTGAGGAGCAGCTCTGGAGCAAACCTCTGCCAGGAGGGCTCTGAGGAGCAGCTCTGGAGCAAACCTCTGCCAGGAAGGCTCTGAGGAGCAGCTCTGGAGCAAACCTCTGCCAGGAAGGCTCTGAGGAGCAGCTCTGGAGCAAACCTCTGCCAGGAGGGCTCTGAGGAGCAGCTCTGGAGCAAACCTCTGCCAGGAGGGCTCTGAGGAGCAGCTCTGGAGCAAACCTCTGCCAGGAGAGCTCTGAGGAGCAGCTCTGGAGCAAACCTCTGCCAGGAGGGCTCTGAGGAGCAGCTCTGGAGCAAACCTCTGCCAGGAAGGCTCTGAGGAGCAGCTCTGGAGCAAACCTCTGCCAGGAAGGCTCTGAGGAGCAGCTCTGGAGCAAACCTCTGCCAGGAGAGCTCTGAGGAGCAGCTCTGGAGCAAACCTCTGCCAGGAGGGCTCTGAGGAGCAGCTCTGGAGCAAACCTCTGCCAGGAGGGCTCTGAGGAGCAGCTCTGGAGCAAACCTCTGCCAGGAGGGCTCTGAGGAGCAGCTCTGGAGCAAACCTCTGCCAGGAGGGCTCTGAGGAGCAGAGCCAGCTGGGGTGGCCCAGGTGTTTCCTTCCACTGCGTTCTGCAGTGGCTCTGTCCACTCTCGAGCTCCCACAGCTCTGCCCCCGAGCAGGAACAGCCCCCGAAACTGCAGGGAACACCAGCTTTGGCATGGTTTCAGTGGCAAGAACTGTGAGTTTTCTGTAGCCCTCCAGAGTGTTGGTTCTGTGGTCACAGAGTCAGCGAATCCTGGAGTGGTTTGGGTGGGAAGGGATCTTAAATCTCATCTCCTTCCAGCCCTACCCTGGGCAGGGACACCTTGCACTGGCCCAGGGTGCTCCAGGGACACCCTTGGACACTTCCAGGATCCAGGGGCAGCCACAGCTGCTCCCCAGCCTGCCAGGGAAGGGTTTTTTTCCCCATGGAAAGCCCGAGGGCTGAGCCAGAGGAGCCATGGAGGAAGCCAAGGGCAGAGCAGGGGCTGGGGCTGGGCTCTGAGTGTGTCCCCCAGCCCTGGGCACGGGGAGAACGCCTGGGCCAGAAGCTGCTGCTGTTCCTGGGGAAAGCGCCTGGAATATTCACTGGATATTCCAGTGTGATAAAAGCTCTCCAGCCGGGCCTGCTGACTCCTGGCGTGAGCTCAGGGGCTCAGGACCTGTGTGAGATGTGCTCGAGGAACCCTCAGCACTGCCCTTGCTGCTGGCCAGCCCTGCTTCCCTGGGGCTCCCTGCCAGGACCCCTCTGCGGGGCACACAGATGAGAGGCACAGGCCCTGTGCTCCTCTTCTCTTTGCTCTGTGTGTGCTGTGTTCTCTGCAGTATTTGGGCCGTGATGAGATGTTTGCTTGTCTAAACTGCTCACCTGAAACCTGCTGCCTCTTGGGTTATGGTGTGTGCAAGGTCCCTTTGCCTTTGATCTGCTCCTGGGAAGAAGCTCCGTATTGAAATGGAGTAGAGCAGCTGGGGCTGCCCCTGGAGCCCTGGCCGTGCCCAAGGCCAGGCTGGACAGGGCTGGGAGCAGCCTGGGACAGTGGGAGGTGTCCCTGCCATGGCAGGGCTGGCACTGGGTGGGCTCTGAGGTCTTCTCCCACCCAAACCAGTCTGGGACGTTTCTGTGGTAAAATCAGCGTCTGTGGATTTCTGAGTTCCTCAGGGAACATCTGTGGGTTCAGGGACTTCTGGGGGTCTTTGGTTTAACCTTCTGCTTGAAGCAGATGAACCCGATGGTTGCACTCAACTGAGGTCTTCTCCAGTCTAAACAGTTCCCTGATTCCAAGCAGGACTGCTGCTGGAGCTAGATCCAGTTGGTTCTGGCTTCACATAGCTTTGGAAACCTCCAAGGGCTTTGGGTCCTGTCCCTCTCTGGGGCAGCTTCTCTGCTGGCTCTGGGCTTCTTTATTCTGCCTCTGTCGAGGTCGGGATTGAAGCTCTTGAGACAGAATTTCACGTTCAGACTCAGGTGTTTATTATTTCTTATCTGTTTTACAAGTCCTGAGTTCTACACCGTTCTACTAACCAGCTACAGAATGGCTAACTAGCATTCCCTACAAGGTCTTTAAAGGCTAAGCTATCCAATTAAGAAATGACACCTAAATTATTTTCACTTTTAACCCAATAACTGATCCCTCAAAGTCTGCAATGTGGGCTTTTCTGTGCAATTACAAAATACCACCCAAACTCGTGGAGGAGAAGGTGAAGAAGAAGGAGCAGCCTCCACCCTAAAACCTCCATCTTGCTCCATATTTATTACTGCATTCTAAAACCCCAAACTCTCAGTTTTCCACCCTGTGGCATCACACACTCCTAACCAACTCCACACCCGTAATCCCAGAGCTCTCACTCAGTTTTGGAAGCTTCTCCAGGGCCTCAGGACACACGCAGTGCTCTCCTGGGGGTCGGAGTCTGCCAGCACAGCAAGTCTGAAATCCCCAGCACCCAGGGCTCCAGCACTTTTCCAGTGCCCTTGTCCCACACACCCCTTTTCAAGGTGGTGCAGGAGAGGAGGAGGAGGCAGAGGGGAAATAAAAGGGGAGTCCAGCTGTGCTCACCTGCCTGCTCCTGCCCCAGGAGGGAGCAGAGCCAGCACCTTTTCAGATGTGCATGGTCACACATCAGCTGGGGCTCCTGGCTGGGTCTGGGACAGGAATTCCCATGGAGCAGCTGCCCACAGGGGTGGGGAGGCCTCCTTGGGGAGCCTTTCAAAGAGCAGCTCAAGAGGAGCCTGAGCAGCACCTGAGCCTTGCTTTTCCTTTTCCTTTTCCTTTTCCTTTTCCTTTTCCTTTTCCTTTTCCTTTTCCTTTTCCTTTTCCTTTTCCTTTTCCTTTTCCTTTTCCTTTTCCTTTTCCCTTTTCCTTTTCCTTTTCCTCTTCATCTTTCCTTTCCTTTCCTTTCCTTTCCTTTCCTTTCCTTTCCTTTCCTTTCCTTTCCTTTCCTTTCCTTTCCTTTCCTTTCCCTTTCCCTTTCCCTTTCCCTTTCCCTTTCCCTTTCCCTTTCCCTTTCCCTTTCCCTTTCCCTTTCCCCAAAAAGGTGCTCCAGAAACCCCTCAAGACTCCTTCCAGCCCAACGTTTTGAAGGCTTTTTCCATCCCGTTCTCCTTTAAAGCTTTCCTCTGTCACAGTGGTTGTAGAAAACTTGGCAGCAGCTCCCCAGAGGGTGGGGGGACCTGCAGCTGAACTGCTGGGCTGAGGGAGGGGATGCTCAAACACCTCTTGGAGAGCTGCTGAAGGCTCCTGTGGGCACTGCTTCCCTTCATCCCACCCTTCCCCTGGAGCTGATCCCTGCCCAGGGCACAGCTCGGCCTCTTCTCCCTGGAAATGTCATTTTAGGTCAAACCTTAAAGCTCTTGTGTGCAAGACTCGATAAGCCAGGGACAATAAATCGAAGTTGGCTCCCAAACATTTCAGGAGCCAGGTCAGAGGTTCCCTTGGTGGTTTTTCTAAATTGAAATCCATCTTCTGTGTCCTCCCGGAGCAGTTTCCAGGAAGGACACACAGTGAGCCAGTAATTCCTGGGTTTTCTGGGACTGCAGCTCCAAACCAGAGCCAGAGAGGAGTTCACAAACCTGTTCAGCTCCACCTCAGCTCTGTTCCCAAAAGGCATCCCCGAGTTTCCCACCCTGGCAGCTCCGTGGAGGAGCAGAGCCCAGCACAGCTGTGCCAGGGAAGGGGGACAGTGAGCCCAGAGCCCTGGCACAGGCTGGCCCCAACAGCCCCAGAGCCACAGGGACCTCAGCTCCAGGGGTTGCTGCACCAGGGCACAGCTGGCTTGGATACTGGGATCAGTTCCCTCATGGAAAGGGTGCTCAGACCCTGGCACAGCTGCCCAGGTCAGGGGGGCACTCCCCATCCCTGCAGGGATTTAAAGCCCTGTGGATGTGGCACTCTGGGGACAGGGGTCACTGGTGGCCTGGGCAGGGCTGGCATGGTTGGGCTCCATGGTCTGGGAGGTGTTTCCAGCCTCAGTGGCTCCATGGCTCCACAACTCCAGCCTGTCTTCGGGAGGATGCCACAGCAGTTTAGTGCTGCTGAGGGTGGCGCTGGCCACCCAGGAGCTGCTTTGTCACCGCCCTCGGGGTCAGGAGTGAGGGCTGCTGGGGCCGGGGAGCTCCAGCTGGGCCAGCACGTGTTTCTAGGAAGGCGACCTTCAAGGCTCCGCTGAACCCACAACTTTCAGATCCCCCTTTGAGCCCCGCGTGGCTCAGTCACCCCGGGAGCTGCACGGGGAGGGAGAGCAGCCTGTCCTGTCGCCGTCCCCATGCCCGTCCCCGTCCCATCCCCCTCAGGATGTGCCGTGACCTCACGGGCTGCTCTGACGGCCACGGTGTTTTCCAGGAGCCGTGTCACCCGAGGGTGAGGACGTTCCCAGCCCCGCTGCTCCGCTGGCCGTGGAATGCAAATCAGCCCAGCCAGCTGCTGCCAGGCGCTGAAAAACGATTGAAATGAAACATTCAGCTCTTGGGGCACTTTCTCGAAGAATATCGGTGTAGGTGGTGTGTCTCAAAGACGAGTGCTGGTGACAAAAAGATTTCCTCTCGCCCGGGTGTGACGGGAGTGGGCACTGCCAGCCTGGGGGTCATGGGTGTCCCTTGGTCCGAGGAGTGAGCACACCTGGAGTGGTGGGACAGGGGGACAAGGGGCAGGGCTGGATGGATCTTGGGAATTAGGAATTGCGCCCTGGCAGGGTCAGGAGGGTGCCCAGAGCAGCCCCTGGATCCCTGGCAGTGCCCAAGGCCAGGCTGGATGAGGCTGGGACCACCTGGGACAGTGGCAGGTGTCCCTGCCGTGGCAGGGGTGGCACTGGGTGGGCTCTGAGGTCCCTTCCCACCCAAACCAGGCTGGGATTCCATGATCTGCACAGCCCACTGTGGCCAAGGTGAGCTGGGCTGGGCTGGTCAGGCGCTGTAAAATCTGTCCCCTCGCAGTTGAGGCAGATGTTTTGAGGCCCAGAGTGAGCCCTGAGGTCTGACTCCAGGAACTGAGCTCTCACCTCTCCACCTGGAACGTGCTCAGGCCTTGGCAGGGGCTGCCCACGGAGGTTTGGAGTCCCCAGAGCAAAGTCCAGGGAAGGCCGGGATGTGGCACTCAGTGCCCTGGGCTGGTGACAAGGACCAGGCACAGCCTGGACCTGCTGATCTTGCAGCTCTCTTCTACCCTCAGTGGTTCTGGGATTCCAAACCACAAAAGCTCTGTGACTTTTCCTTTCCTCACACCTGCCACCACCCGGAGTCTCCAGGGCTAAAAGGAGCACGTGCTGAGGTCCCAGGAGACAGGATGAGACCTGGGGGATGAGCTCAGAACCAGAAAACATTCGAACCAGAAAACATTCGAACCAGAGAACATTCAAACTAGAAAACATTTGAACCAGAAAACATTCGAACCAGAGAACATTCAAACTAGAAAACATTCAAACCAGAAAACATTTGAACCAGAAAACATTCGAACCAGAGAACATTCAAACTAGAAAACATTTGAACCAGAAAACATTTGAACCAGAAAACATTTGAACCAGAGAATATTTGAACCAGAAAACATTTGAACCAGAGAACATTCGAACCAGAAAACATTTGAACCAGAGAACATTCAAACTAGAAAACATTCAAACCAGAAAATATTCGAACCAGAAAACATTCGAACCAGAAAACATTTGAACCAGAAAACATTCGAACCAGAGAACATTCAAACCAGAAAACATTCGAACCAGAAAACATTCAAACCAGAAAACATTCAAACCAAAAAACATTTGAACCAGAAAACATTCGAACCAGAGAACATTCAAACCAGAGAACATTCAAACCAGAGAACATTCAAACCAGAAAACATTCGAACCAGAGAACATTCAAACCAGAAAACATTCAAACCAGAAAACATTTGAACCAGAAAACATTTGAACCAGAAAACATTTGAAACAGAAAACATTTGAACCAGAGAACATTCGAACCAGAAAACATTCAAACCAGAAAACATTCAAACCAAAAAACATTTGAACCAGAAAACATTCGAACCAGAGAACATTCAAACCAGAGAACATTCAAACCAGAGAACATTCAAACCAGGGAGCATTCAAACCAGGGAACATTTGAACATAAAGACATGTGAACCTGAAACATTCAAACCAGAAAACGTTTCAACCAGAAAACGTTCCCAGCCCCTCCTCGGCTCCCTGGTGGGGAAGGACAGCTCTGGCCCTGGCCCATCTCTGATGCCGGAGTCAGGGCCGGGTTTTCTCCCTCTTTTCCTCCTTCATGGGCTCCTTTCCCTCCCCTGAGTGGCTGCTGAGGCTCAGGCTGGGAGGAGGAGGAGGAGGAGGAGGAGGAGGAGGAGGAGGCCAGAGCTGGTTCCTCCAAACCCGAGCCATGGGACAGGTGACAGCTGCCATTGTCCCCATCTGTGTCCCATGGGCTGCACTGGGAGCCCTCCAGGCGTGGGCAGATTTTGCCACAAATTTATGCAAATTCAGACACTCCTGCCTTTCTGTGTGCGTTTTGGGGTGGGTGTTGCAGGTCGGGTTTTGTGTTCCGGTGCGTTTTGGGGTTTCAGGTCTGATTTGGTGTTTGGGTGCATTTTGGGGTGGGTGTTCCAGGTCTGATTTGCTGTTTGGGTGTGATTTGGGGTGGGTGTTCTAGGTCTGATTTGGTGTTTGGGTGTGTTTTGGGGTGGGTGTTCCAGGTCTGATTTGGTGTTTGGGTGTGTTTTGGGGTTTCAAGTCTGATTTGGTGTTTGGGGTGGGAGTTCCAGGTCTGATTTGGTGTTTGGGTGCGTTTTGGGGTGGGTGTTCTAGGTCTGATTTGGTGTTTGGGTGTGTTTTGGGGTTCCAGGTCGGATTTGGTGTTTGGGGTGGGTGTTGCAGGTCGGATTTGGTGTTTGGGTGCATTTTGGGGTTTCAGGTCTGATTTGGTGTTTGGGTGCGTTTTGGGATTCCAGGTCGGATTTGGTGTTTGGGGTGGGTGTTCTAGGTCTGATTTGCTGTTTGGGTGCGTTTTGGGGTGGGTGTTCTAGGTCTCATTTGGTGTTTGGGTGTGTTTTGGGGTTTCACGTCTGATTTGGTGTTTGGGGTGGGTGTTGCAGGTCAGATTTGGTGTTTGGCGTGGATGTTGCAGGTCAGATTTGGTGTTTGGGGTGGATGTTGCAGGTCAGATTTGGTGTTTGGGGTGGGTGTTGCAGGTCGGATTTGGTGTTTGGGGTGGATGTTGCAGGTCGGATTTGGTGTTGGGGGTGGATGTTGCAGGTCGGATTTGGTGTTTGGGGTGGGTGTTGCAGGTCGGATTTGGTGTTTGGGTGCATTTTAGGGTTTCAGGTCTGATTTGGTGTTTGGGTGCGTTTTGGGGTTCCAGGTTGGATTTGGTGTTTGGGGTGGGTGTTGCAGGTCGGATTTGGTGTTTGGGGTGGGTGTTGCAGGTCGGATTTGGTGTTTGGGGTGGGTGTTGCAGGTTGGATTTGGTGTTTGGGGTGGATGTGGCAGGTCGGATTTGGTGTTTGGGGTGGATGTTCCAGGTCGGATTTGGTGTTTGGGGTGTATGTTGCAGGTCAGATTTGGTGTTTGAGGTGGGTGTTGCAGGTCGGATTTGGTGTTTGGGTGCATTTTGGGGTTTCAGGTCTGATTTGGTGTTTGGGTGTGTTTTGGGGTTCCATGTCGGATTTGGTGTTTGGGGTGGGAGTTCCAGGTCTGATTTGCTGTTTGGGTGCATTTTGGGGTGGGTGTTCTAGGTTTCATTTGGTGTTTGGGTGCGTTTTGGGGTTTCACGTCTGATTTGGTGTTTGGGGTGGGTGTTGCAGGTCAGATTTGTTGTTTGGGGTGGATGTTGCAGGTCGGATTTGGTGTTTGGGGTGGGTGTTGCAGGTCGGATTTGGTGTTTGGGTGCGTTTTGGGGTTCCAGGTCGGATTTGGTGTTTGGGGTGGGTGTTGCAGGTCGGATTTGGTGTTTGGGGTGGGTGTTGCAGGTTGGATTTGGTGTTTGGGGTGGATGTTGCAGGTCGGATTTGGTGTTTGGGGTGGATGTTGCAGGTCGGATTTGGTGTTTGGGGTGGGTGTTGCAGGTCGGATTTGGTGTTTGGGGTGGGTGTTGCAGGTCGGATTTGGTGTTTGGGTGGGTTCTGGGGTTCCAGGTCAGATTTGCTGTTGGCTGCAGGGAAGGGAAGCTGCTGTGTGGCACACGCAGCTTTGGGGGACATTTCCTTGGAGAAGTGCTGCTCCCCCCTGCAGCCGTGCCCCCTGGAGGACGTGGCACAGGGACGTGTGACTCCCCAGTCACTGATGCAGTTCCAAAATGACAATTTTCCACACGGCCGGGTTTTTGTGTTCACACAAACATCGGCCTGGGGCAGCGGGGGACAGGGGACGAGCTGGAGCTGTCATCGAGCAGCGACTGGACCTGGCGCTGCTGTGGCACCGGCACTGGGCACTGGGTGCCACCGTGTCTGTGGTGCTGGCAGTGTCACCGTGTCTGTGGTGCTGGCAGTGTCACCATGTCTGGGTGTTGGCAGTGTCACCGTGTCTGCGGTGCTGGCAGTGTCACCGTGTCTGGGGTGTTGGCAGTGTCACTGTGTCTGGGTGTTCACAGTGTCACCGTGTCTGTGGTGCTGGCAGTGTCACTGTGTCTGTGGTGCTGGCAGTGTCACCGTGTCTGGGGTGCTGGCAGTGTCACCGTGTCTGGGTGCTGGCAGTGTCACCGTGTCTGCGGTGCTGGCAGTGTCACCGTGTCTGGGGTGCTGGCAGTGTCACCGTGTCTGCGGTGCTGGCAGTGTCACCGTGTCTGCGGTGCTGGCGGTGCCACCGTGGTTGGGGTGCTGGCAGTGTCACCGTGTCTGGGTGCTGGCAGTGTCACCGTGTCTGCGGTGCTGGCAGTGTCACCGTGTCTGCGGTGCTGGCGGTGCCACCGTGGCTGGGGTGCTGGCAGTGTCACCGTGTCTGGGTGCTGGCAGTGTCACCGTGGCTGGGGTGCTGGCAGTGTCACCGTGTCTGGGTGCTGGCAGTGTCACCGTGTCTGGGTGTTGGCAGTGTCACCATGTCTGGGGTGCTGGCAGTGTCACCATGTCTGGGTGCTGGCAGTGTCACCATGTCTGGGTGTTGGCAGTGTCACCGTGTCTGGGGTGCTGGCAGTGTCACCGTGTCTGCGGTGCTGGCAGTGTCACCATGTCTGGGGTGCTGGCAGTGTCACCGTGTCTGCGGTGCTGGCAGTGTCACCGTGTCTGCGGTGCTGGCGGTGCCACCGTGGTTGGGGTGCTGGCAGTGTCACCGTGTCTGGGTGCTGGCAGTGTCACCGTGTCTGCGGTGCTGGCAGTGTCACCGTGTCTGCGGTGCTGGCGGTGCCACCGTGGCTGGGGTGCTGGCAGTGTCACCGTGTCTGGGTGCTGGCAGTGTCACCGTGGCTGGGGTGCTGGCAGTGTCACCGTGTCTGGGTGCTGGCAGTGTCACCGTGTCTGGGTGTTGGCAGTGTCACCATGTCTGGGGTGCTGGCAGTGTCACCATGTCTGGGTGCTGGCAGTGTCACCGTGTCTGGGGTGTTGGCAGTGTCACCGTGTCTGGGGTGCTGGCAGTGTCACCGAGTCTGGGATGCTGACACTGTCACCATGTCTGGGGTGTTGGCAGTGTCACCGTGTCTGGGGTGTTGGCAGTGTCACTGTGTCTGTGGTGTTGGCAGTGTCACTGTGTCTGGGTGCTGGCAGTGTCACCGTGTCTGGGGTGTTGGCAGTGTCACCATGTCTGGGGTGCTGACACTGTCACCGTGTCTGGGGTGTTGGCAGTGTCACTGTGTCTGCGGTGCTGGCAGTGTCACCATGTCTGGGGTGTTGGCAGTGTCACCGTGTCTGGGGTGTTGGCAGTGTCACTGTGTCTGCGGTGCTGGCAGTGTCACCATGTCTGGGGTGTTGGCAGTGTCACCGTGTCTGGGGTGCTGACACTGTCACCATGTCTGGGGTGCTGGCAGTGTCACCATGTCTGGGGTGTTGGCAGTGTCACCGTGTCTGGGTGCTGGCAGTGTCACCATGTCTGGGGTGCTGGCAGTGTCACCATGTCTGGGTGCTGGCAGTGTCACCATGTCTGGGGTGCTGGCAGTGTCACCGTGTCTGGGGTGCTGGCAGTGTCACTGTGTCTGGGGTGTTGGCAGTGTCACCGTGTCTGGGGTGTTGTTGGTCACTGCTGTGCAGGAAGCCAGGGGTGTCACCACTGTGAGAGGTGCTGGGGGTGTCACCATGCACAGGTCCTGGCTGTGTCACTGTGCACAGGTCCCGGCTGTGTCACTGTGCACAGGTCCTGGCTGTGTCACTGTGCACAGGTCCTGGCTGTGTCACTGTGCACAGGTCCTGGCAGTGTCACCATGCACAGGTCCTGGCTGTGTCACTGTGCACAGGTCCCGGCAGTGTCACCATGCACAGGTCCTGGCTGTGTCACTGTGCACAGGTCCCAGCAGTGTCACTGTGCACAGGTCCTGGCAGTGTCACTGTGCACAGGTCCTGGCTGTGTCACTGTGCACAGGTCCTGGCAGTGTCACCATGCACAGGTCCTGGCAGTGTCACTGTGCACAGGTCCTGGCTGTGTCACTGTGCACAGGTCCCGGCAGTGTCACCATGCACAGGTCCTGGCTGTGTCACTGTGCACAGGTCCCGGCTGTGTCACCATGCACAGGTCCTGGCTGTGTCACTGTGCACAGGTCCCAGCAGTGTCACCATGCACAGGTCCTGGCAGTGTCACCATGCACAGGTCCTGGCTGTGTCACCGTGCACAGGTCCTGGCAGTGTCACCATGCACAGGTCCTGGCTGTGTCACTGTGCACAGGTCCCGGCTGTGTCACTGTGCACAGGTCCTGGCTGTGTCACTGTGCACAGGTCCCGGCAGTGTCACCATGCACAGGTCCTGGCTGTGTCACTGTGCACAGGTCCTGGCTGTGTCACCATGCACAGGTCCTGGCAGTGTCACCATGCACAGGTCTTGGCAGTGTCACTGTGCACAGGTCCTGGCTGTGTCACTGTGCACAGGTCCTGGCTGTGTCACTGTGCACAGGTCCCAGCAGTGTCACCATGCACAGGTCCTGGCAGTGTCACCATGCACAGGTCCTGGCTGTGTCACTGTGCACAGGTCCTGGCTGTGTCACTGTGCACAGGTCCCGGCTGTGTCACTGTGCACAGGTCCTGGCTGTGTCACTGTGCACAGGTCCTGGCAGTGTCACCATGCACAGGTCCTGGCTGTGTCACTGTGCACAGGTCCTGGCAGTGTCACCATGCACAGGTCCTGGCTGTGTCACTGTGCACAGGTCCCAGCAGTGTCACCATGCACAGGTCCTGGCTGTGTCACTGTGCACAGGTCCTGGCAGTGTCACCATGCACAGGTCCTGGCTGTGTCACTGTGCACAGGTCCTGGCAGTGTCACCATGCACAGGTCCTGGCTGTGTCACTGTGCACAGGTCCCAGCAGTGTCACCATGCACAGGTCCTGGCAGTGTCACTGTGCACAGGTCCTGGCAGTGTCACTGTGCACAGGTCCTGGCAGTGTCACTGTGCACAGGTCCCAGCAGTGTCACTGTGCAAAGGTCCCAGCAGTGTCACTGTGCACAGGTCCTGGCTGTGTCACTGTGCACAGGTCCTGGCAGTGTCACCATGCACAGGTCCTGGCTGTGTCACTGTGCACAGGTCCTGGCAGTGTCACCATGCACAGGTCCTGGCTGTGTCACTGTGCACAGGTCCTGGCAGTGTCACCATGCACAGGTCCTGGCTGTGTCACTGTGCACAGGTCCTGGCAGTGTCACCATGCACAGGTCCTGGCAGTGTCACCATGCACAGGTCCTGGCTGTGTCACTGTGCACAGGTCCTGGCAGTGTCACTGTGCACAGGTCCTGGCTGTGTCACTGTGCACAGGTCCCAGCAGTGTCACCATGCACAGGTCCTGGCTGTGTCACTGTGCACAGGTCCTGGCAGTGTCACCGTGCACGGATCCCAGGAGTGTCACCATGCACAGACCCCGGCTGTGTCACCCGGCCCTCTGTCCCCCGTTACCGGGGATTTTCACTGGTGCCTTTGAACGTCGCTGAAACGAGGCTGCAGTGACAGGGGACAGCAGAGCTGGGAGCAGCGGGACAGGCTGGGAGAGCTGGGGCTGCTCACCTGGAGAGGAGAAGGATCCAGGGAGAGCTCAGAGCCCCTGGCAGGGCCTGGAGGGGCTCCAGGAGAGCTGCAGAGGGACTGGGGACAAGGCCTGGAGGGACAGGAGCCAGGGAATGGCTCCCACTGCCAGAGGGCAGGGATGGATGGGAATTGGGAAAAAGGAATTGTTCCCTGGCAGGGTGGGGAAGGGCTGGGATGGAATTCCCAGAGCAGCTGTGGCTGCCCCTGGATCCCTGGCAGTGCCCAAGGCCAGGCTGGACACTGGGGCTGGGAGCTCCTGGGACAGTGGCAGGTGTCTCTGCCGCGGCAGGGGTGGCACTGGCTGGGCTCTGAGGTCCCTCCCAGCCCAAGCCAGTCTGGGATTCTGGGATTCTCTCACAAAGGTCCCTAAAGCCCAGCCAGGGCCGATGGGCAGCACACAGTGGGTACAAACCAGAGCTCATGGATTTGGGAGCACAGAGCCAATAAGCCCGTGTCAGTCTGTCCTGCAGCCCTGTCCGTGCCATCACCCCGTGCCAGCCCAGGCTGGCCCCACGGGCCCCGTGGTAGCCAGGGGAGCCCGGCCAAGTGAGCCTGGCAGAGTTCCCCGAGCCCTGCAGCAGCCCGGGGTTTTTGGGATTTTGGCGCTCGAGGCCGTGGGCAGCACTGGCAGAGCCCTGGGCTGCCCCGCAGCACTGAGGGGACACCCCCAGCCCAGCTGGGGACAGCACCGTCCCCTCTGCTGCGCAGCTGCTCCGGAGGCTGACCGGGTGGCACGGCATCCGTGCGACGGGGTGGGCTGCACTGGAGGAAAATGAAAAACGAGATCTAAACATTCGCTCTTTCAGCAGTAACTCAAATTATATGGATATATCTAAAATATACAAGAGTGAAAATTTAAAAAATCTATTAAGATACATAAAATATCTATATATGTAATACATTAACTATCTACATCTGTGATATACAAATATATATTTATGTAATATATACATTTCTATATATAAAATACATATATAAATAAAACATAAATTTACAGATAAATATGCATAATATATATAGATGTATATTTATATAAATATACTAATATATATTATATATTATATAACATATATTATATATTATAATAATATATGTTATATATTATTATTATATATATTATATATTAAAATAATATTCTAATATATATTTAATATATTTAATATATAATTTTATATATGTAATATATGCATAATTATATATTTATAGTTATATTTATATTTATAGTCATATATAAATACATATTCATATATAAATTTGTATGTATAAAATATATAAATTATATATCAATATGTACAATAATATTTAAATAAATAAATTAATTGTTATTTATATAAAAATATATTTTATAATTATTATTTTATATATTATATATATTAGATATTAAATATAAAATATATAATATATAAAATGTATTTATAGTATATAAATACTATATGTATTACATATGTAATATATAAATATATGCATGTCAAATTTATATAAATATATGTAATATAAAAATATATATTATAATAATATATAATATATTAAAATATATCTATAAATATATATAGATAAAGAAATATATAAAGCTTTATAAATAAATATATAAATATCTACATATGCAATATATTAATACACAAATGCTTGCATAAAACATGAAAAGCATGTGATTTTATCGACAACATCTCAAAACAGATAAAAATAGATAAAACCACATAAAATGCATCAAAATTTAAAAATAAGTTAATGAAGTTCTGCGCCCGCTGTGCCAGCACCTCCCACAGCAGCCCCCACTCGTGCATCACATCCCATAACAACCCGTCCCATCCCATCCATCCCGTCCCATCCCATCCCATCACATCCCATAACAACCCGTCCCATCCCATCCATCCCGTCCCATCCCATCCCATCACATCCCATAACAACCCGTCCCATGCATCCCATCCCGTCCCATCCATCCCATCCCGTCCCATCCCATCCCATAACAACCCGTCCCATCCATCCCATCCCATCCCATCCCATCCATCCCGTCCCATCCCATAACAACCCATCCCATCCATCCCATCCCATCCCATCCCATCCATCCCATCCCATCCCATAACAACCCGTCCCACCCATCCCATCCTGTCCCGTCCCATCCCATCCTGTCCCATCCCATCTATCCCATCCCATCCCATCCCATCCCGTCCCATCCCATAACAACCCGTTCCATCCCATCCCATCCCGTCCCATCCCATCCCATCCCACCCATCCCATCCTGTCCCATCCCATGCCATCCATCCCATCCCATAACAACCCGTCCCATCCATCCCATCCTGTCCCGTCCCATCCCAAACCATCCCGTCCCATCCCATCCCATCCCACCCTGCCACAGCCGGGAGCATTCTGGACCGGCGGCTGTCCCTGCTTGTTGCCCCGTGTGTGTGTGTCTGTCTGTCTGTGTGTCTCTCTCCGCAGGGCCGTTGCCCGCTAGCCAAGGGCTCTCTGTGTTGCTAGCCGTGCCCTGCAGCCCGTTGCCCGCTAGCCAAGGGCTCTCTGTGTTGCTAGCCGTGCCCTGCAGCCCGTTGCCCGCTAGCCAAGGGCTCTCTGTGTTGCTAGCCGTGCCCTGCAGCCCGTTGCCCGCTAGCCGAGGGCTCTCTGTGTTGCCAGCCGTGCCCTGCAGCCCGTTGCCCGCTAGCCTAGGGCTCTCCGTGTTGCTAGCCGTGCCCTGCAGCCCGTTGCCCGCTAGCCAAGGGCTCTCTGTGTTGCTAGCCGTGCCCTGCAGCCCGTTGCCCGCTAGCCAAGGGCTCTCTGTGTCTCCGCAGGCGCAGGCCGCGGGCTCGGCCCAGCCCTCGCCCACCCACGGCCGCCCCGGGGCCGTGCCCGCGCGCTCGGCTTCGGCCGGCTCCACGCCCACGCACGGCGCCCAGGACGCGCTGGCCGGACTCGGGGGCGACGTGCACGAGGCCTTCGCACAAGGTGACCGCCCCGGGGCCGGGCCACCGCGGCGAGGAGCGGGAACTGCGGGATGGTTTGGGGTGGGAATTGCGCCCTGGGAAGGCGGGCAGGACCTGGCACAGGGTGACCACCGTGGATCCCTGGCAGTGCCCAGGGCCAGGCTGGACACTGGGGCTGGGAGCACCTGGGACAGTGGCAGGTGTCCCTGCCGTGGCAGAGGTGGCACTGGGTGGGCTCTGAGGTCCCTTCCCACCCAAACCAGTTGGATCCTGTGACCCCAAGATGCTGCTGGCTGGGATGGCTCCGGGCTGGGCTTCTGATTCTCTCTCTGGGGAGAGCAGATCCGGGGGATTAAAGGGGAAAACGGAACTCTGGGGTGGTCCTGGAGCCCCTTGCAGGGCCTGAAGGGGCTCCAGGAGAGCTGCAGAGGGACTGGGGACAAGGCCTGGAGGGACAGGACCCCGGGAATGGCTCCCAGTGCCAGAGGGCAGGGATGGGTGGGATATTGGGAATTGGGAATTGTTCCCTGGCAGGGTGGGCAGGCCCTGGCACAGGGTGCCCAGAGCAGCTGGGGCTGCCCCTGGATCCCTGGCAGTGCCCAAGGCCAGGCTGGACACTGGGACACCCTGGGACAGTGGCAGGTGTCCCTGGAGGTTCTGGAACCAGGTGATCTTTAAGGTCCTTCCCACCCAAACCATTCCCTGATCCCGTGTTCATCACACACGGAACTCACCATTGTCAAGGCACGCATCACAAACCCCTTTCTTGTGCCCTGGACCAAATCTGGGGGCACATTTTGAATATTTTGAACTTAATGAAGTTGATTTCTGTGAAGATGATCTTCCCTGATGGGAAGTTACACCGTCAACGGCTCCTTGCTGCCTCTCCCTAAGGACTGCCCTTCCTCTGAAGCTGCTGAGATCCCCCTTTGTGGAACCTCGTGGTTCTCCCAGGTGTTTAACACCTGGCAGCATCCCAGACATGTGATGCAAGGAACCAGGTGTGGGTAAGGAGCAAAACAAACCCACAGGCACCCCTCAGCACACTGATTCTTCTTCAACACAAACATCTCCGTTACTCCTGCTGCTTTTTGCATATCACAGAATCAAAGACTGACAGAATCACGGAATCACGGAATCACAGAATGATGAGGTTGGAAGAGACCTCCAAGACCATCGAGTCCAACCCAGCCCCAACACCTCAACTAGACTACAGCACCAAGTGCCATGTCCAGGCTTTTTTTAAACACACCCAGGGATGGTGACTCCACCACCTCCCTGGGAAGACAATTCCAGTACTTTTATTCTTTCGGTGAAACATTTTTTCCTGATATCCGACCTGCTCCTTCCCTGACGCAGCTTGAGGCTGTGTCCTCTTGTTCTGTCAGTGCTGCCCGGTGGAAGAGACCGACCCCACCTGTCCACAGCCTCCCTTCAGGGAGTTGTGGAGAGCAATGAGGTCACCCCTGAGCCTCCTCTTCTCCAGGCTGAACAACCCAAATATCCACCAGACGCTGAAAGATGAGATGGTTCCACCTCTCGCTGTGGTGAGGGCACAGAGGACAGGGACACCAAGGGCTCACCTTTCCTCTCTCCACAAGCTGCCCCATTCGTGGGGGGAATGCTGGAGCAGGAAAGCTTTGAAGAACTGAGTCCCTGAGATCTTTCAGTCTTGAGATTAGAAAAGTCTCCTCCTCAGATGATCTCTGGATCTTCCACTCAGTAGAGGATTACCAAGACTGGCACTGGGACGATGACAGGTTTAGAATAAAACACCCTGATGGTTTCTGGGTGAAATGCTCGGATGCAGAGGCCACCATCTAATTAGAAAATCGATTCTGCTGTTGACCACCTTGGAAGAGAGGAAGACAGTCCCTGGGGAATCCTCGGATCCGCCACTGCCCACAGCAAGGGGCAGTTCCTCTCGAGATAACCACGGTGGGGCTGATTCTCGTGCAAGAGGAAAACCTGCTGACCAGACTCTGCAGTCATTTTCCTGGAACGATCCTTCCGGAAAGGCAATCTGCACAATTAGTGCTATTTCATATTAATCACCCAAAATCAGGCAAAGCCGAGGCCGACGGCGAACACAGGAAACAGAATAAAACATCAATTTTTTTCACTTAATAAAATAACTGAGTGTCCCAGCCAGGAGATGTCTGGGTGGGCTTGGTGACATTGTCCAGCTGTTCCACAGCAGAGACACTACCCCAGGTTGCTCCAGCCTGGCCTTGGGATTCCAGGGATGGTGGTGGCCTTCAGGAGGCCCCGAGCATCGTCCTCCACGCAGCCCTGTGGGCTGATCCCTGTGCCAGTCGTGTGCCCGGGCTCTCCTGGCTCTTCTGGCACAGCCGTGGCCCTGATGGGGCCTCTGGTGGTCACTGGTGCTGCTGGCCAGCAGGGCTGACCAGGGAGTGTCCCGGCAGCTCGGGGTCACCAGGGGCCAGCGCAGAGCCGTGCCCTGAGGAAGAGGATTCCTTCCTCCAGCCATGCAGGAGGGGGAGAATTCCAACAGCCTTGGATGCCACCTGGAGCTCGGCAGCTCTCAGGGTGGCTGTGCCCACGGGAGGAGCAGCCAGGGGCTGCCACTGCCACTGCCACTGTCACAGGCTGGTCAGGGCACGGGGCAGAGTTCCAGGGTGAATCCCCATCTCCATCCCCCTGCTTTGGGAGCCACCCCAGGTGGGGACAGTGAGGCTGGGGGGGGACAGAGGCCGCAGGGCAGTGGCAGTGCAGCCCCTCCTGACCCTGTGTCTGCCGCTCCCAGGTACGAGGAGGAACCTCCGCAACGACCTGCTGGTGGCAGCTGACTCCATCACCAACACCATGTCCTCGCTGGTGAAGGAGCTGCACTCAGGTGAGGGCTGAGCCAGGGCGTGCCAGGAGGAGAGCTGGAAGCCACAGGCTGAAGATTTGTCCTTGGATTTGTCTTCTGTTAAAACTGTTGTCCTATTAACTATTGTTTCTCTTAAAACTAGGTTTGTTTTCTGTTGTTTTCTGCAATGTGAGGCAGTGTGTCCACGTTCTCAATGAAAAAATCACTTTTATAGCCAGCATCAGTGGCCTGGGCAGTGCTGGGTGATGATCTTAATGACACAGTCACAAGCCAGAGCAGGTTTTTGGAGTGAGTGTCCCCAAATTCCTGCTTAGTCCTGCAGTACCTGGGCAGCAGAGACCCTCTGCTGTGACTCTCCATCAGATGATGCAATCATGCCTCAATAACTGTACAGGAGGCCAATTTCATCCCTTGTCGTTAAACAGTGATGAGGAAAACAGATAATTACTCCCTCTGTGTCTCTTCCCTGTGCCAGGGGAGCTGGACACCCCTCTGGGACCGAGGCAGGTCCTGCATCTCCCAGGGAAGTGTCCCCTGGCCCTGCAGCCTCGTCAGCAGCAGGGCTGGGAGCATGTGGTGCTCCAGCTTTCAGGAGGGATTTCTTCATGGAAAGGCTTGCCAGGCTTTGAGAGGGGCTCTCCAGGCTGCAATCCCCATCCCTGGAGGTGTCCAGGGAAAGACTGAGCTCAGTGCCCTGGGCTGGTGACAAACAGGGGAGCAGTGACAGGTTGGACTCTGTGGCTGCCCTTTGGCAAGGTGAAGGATCCTGTGGTTCAGTTTCTGGGCTGCCTTTGCTGCTGAGGAAAAAGAGCAGTGTCCTGTGTCTGCTCCTGCTCCCTGCTGGACCCGGCAGCTGTGGCACCAAATTCCCCAAAATGTCTCTCCCTCGGTGGCCCTCGAGGCTCTGCCGTGCTGGAGCCCCCTGGGATGGATGGGGGGTGTTTCAGTGGCCAGCAGTAAATCCCCGCTGCCAGCCCCGTGTCCTGGCAGCAGCGGCAGCTGGGAGTTAATAAAGTTGTCCATGGATGACACAGCACCAGCAGGGCCATGGCAGGGCCACCAGCTCCCCCATAAATCACCTCAGCTCTGCCCCCGAGGCTCAAACACAGAGAGCAAACCTCTGTCCAGAGCCTGCACTCGTCCCTTTTTGCTTTCCAGAGCACAGCAAGTGTTGTAGAATCACAGAATTGTGGAATAACCCGAGTCAGACCCACAGGGATCTTGGAGTCCAGCTCCTCACCCTGCCCAGGACACCCCAACAATCCCAGCCTGTGCCTGAGAGCACTGTCCAAAGCTTTCCCTGATCTCCATCCCAAACCCCCCTGACACAGCTCCAGCCGTCCCCACGGTCCATCCCTGGCCACCAGCCGTGCCAGGGACCCCAAAGCTGTGTGGATCACCAGGGAGTGGGAATGACATGAAAACGGGGCTGCTGACAGGCTCGTGCTCGGGGAGGTGCAGAGACCGAGGAAGGCTCCCCTGGAAATGTCTGAAGTGTAAATGAGGAGGAGCATGAGTGATCCTCAGCTGATGGCAGCCAGCAGCGTTTCACACCTCGTGTCCCGAGGGGAGCGGTGGGAGCAGACAGCTCCTGCAGCGAGGGGAGGGTGGGGATGCAGCGGGGCTGCGGCTCCCAGCCTGCCCTGCCCTGCCCCTGCCCTGTCCTGCCCCGTCCCTGTCCTGTCATTCCCTGCCCTGTCCTGTCCTGTCCCTGCCCTGTCCTTCCCTGCCCTGTCCTGCCCCTGCCCCTGCCCTGCCCTGTCCCTGCCCTGTCCCTGCCCTGTCCTTCCCTGCCCTGCCCTGTCCCTGCCCTGTCCCTGTCCTGTCATTCCCTGCCCTGTCCTGTCCCTGTCCCTGCCCTGCCCCTGTCCTGTCCTGTCCTGTCCCTGTCCTGTCATTCCCTGCCCTCTCCTTCCCTGCCCTGTCCCTGTCCTGTCCCTGTCTCTGCCCTGCCCTGCCCTGTCCCTGTCCCTGTCCCTGTCCTTCCCTGCCCTGTCCTGCCCTGTCCCTGTCCTGTCCCTGTCTCTGCCCTGCCCTGCCCCTGTCCTGTCCTTCCCTGCCCTGTCCTGTCCTGTCCCTGTCCCTGCCCTGTCCCTGCCCTGTCCCTCCCTGCCCTGCCCTGTCCTTGTCCCTGACCTGTCCTTCCCTGCCCTGTCCTGCCCTGTCCCTGTCCTGTCCCTGTCTCTGCCCTGCCCTGCCCTGTCCCTGTCCCTGTCCTTCCCTGCCCTGTCCTGTCCCTGTCCTGTCCCTGTCCCTGTCCCTGTCCCTGTCCTGTCCCTGTCCTTCCCTGCCCTGTCCTGCCCTGTCCCTGTCCTTCCCTGCCCTGTCCCTGCCCTATCCCTGTCCCTGTCCCTGCCCTGTCCCTGCCCTGTCCTTCCCTGCCCTGCCCTGTCCCTGTCCCTGTCCCTGTCCTTCCCTGCCCTGTCCTGCCCTGTCCCTGACCTGTCTCTGTCCTGTCCTGTCCCTGTCCCTGTCCTGTCATTCCCTGCCCTGTCTCTGTCCTGTCTCTGTCCTGTCCTGTCCCTGTCCCTGCCCTGTCCTGTCCCTGTCCCTGTCCCTGTCCCTGCCTTGTCTCTGCCCTGTCTCTGTCCCTGTCCTGTCCCTGTTCCTGCCCTGTCCTTGTCCTGCCCAGGGCAGAGGGTTCCCCAGGAGGGGACACAGGCAGCAGCACCCCCTGTCCTCCCGGGGCTCCCCAGGGTGCCCTGATGGCCCCAGCCACCTTCTCCTGCCATGGTGTCAGGGAGGGGTGGCTGGAGATCAGGAAAGGATCTTCCCCAGAGGGTGCTGGCACTGCCCAGATCCCCAGGGAATGGGCACAGCCCCGAGGCTGCCAGAGCTCCAGGAACCTTTGGACAGCGCTGCCAGGGATGCCCAGAGTGGGATTTGAGGGGTCTGGGCAGGGGCAGCAGTTGGACTCCATGATCCCCATGGGTCTCTTCCAACCCAGGACGTTCCATGGTTCTGTGTGGAGTTGTGGAGTCACAGAATTACAGAATCACAAAATCACTGAGGGTGAAAAAGATCTCCAAGCCCGCTGAGTCCTGCTGTTCCCCCAGCACTGCCAAGGCCACCAGTGCCCCACAGGTGCCACATCCACACAGAAGTGCCACCCTCATGCTCCCAGTGCTGCTGGGGAAACGCTGATCCCGTTTTTACTCCATTTTCACTCCATCTGAGCTCAAAAGGATGTGCTTCAGGAGGCGCTGCTCTGCAGAGAGCCGAGGCAACGCTGGCTGTTCCTGGCCCAACGCTGAGCCCCAGGTCACAATTCTGGTTATTCCAGAGGTGTCTGCCTTTGTCCCTGATCTCCTCAGCTCTCCCTTCAAGGACCCAGTGCAGCTGAGTGCCCCCCATGTGTCACCGTCCTGCTCTCAAAGCCACCAAGGACGTGTCTGCGAGGTCCCCTCTGGTCAGATCCACTGCAGACGCCTCTGGTTCTCCAGCTGTTCTGTTTCTCCAGCTGCTTTAGCCCACCTAAAACGAATGTTTGGGTGACTTTAGCTAATGCTTCAGGTTTAGACACCATATGTTTGTCCAACACGACCCCCAAGAAAGCGTTTTCCACCTGTTTGGTTGCTGTGCCAGTGGATGTTTGTCCAATCCCAAGAGATACTCAAAAAGCTGTATCAGGCACATTTATGGGATCACTCCCAAGTAACCTTTAGATTATGGGAACAGCGGGTTCCTCATCTTCCCATGGCATCTTCCAGACCTCAAGAATTGCAGATCCCTGGCTCTATGCACATGACCTATTGTGCCGAATTTAATTATGCAGGGGAAAATCAATCTTTGGTTGAAGATGTTACTCCCTATCACAGTAAATTCAAAAATCAGACCTCATGGTGCAACCACACTTCTTCAGTTCAGTCTACATTTGACATTGCCCTCCAATTACCACGCGGCATGTTTTTCATTTGTGGAGATGGGGTTTGGCCTGCTGTCCCAGCACACATCCCAGCTATGCCTTTCACTGGGGGGTTCTCCCTGCCTTTGCTCTCACACCTCGTGCAGCAGTGACACCACCCTCAGGATAACCATCAGCTGTTTGCATAGGTCTCAGTGAAGTGCTGGAATGAGATAAGAGCCACCGCCTGCAGGAGAATGTGACCTTCTGCTGCACAAATGCCCTGCCAGAAACTCACCTGGGCCAAACAGAGCACGCCCACAGCTCTCGGCAGGAAACAGCTGAAACTCGGGAAGGATTTCTTCATGGGAAGGGCTGTCAGGCATTGGAAGGGGCTGCCCAGGGAGGTGATGGAATCCCCACCCCTGGAGGGGTTTAAAGGCCCTGTGGATGTGGCACTTGGGGACATGGGGCAGTGGTGGCCTTGGCCGTGCTGGGGGAACAACTGGACTCGATGGTCTGAGGGATTTTCCAACCCAAACGATTCCACGATTGCCTCTCTCCTCTCACCCACCTGTCTCATGTCTGCTTTTTCTCTTGTTGTTTTTTCCTGAAGCAGAGGAAGAAGACGAAGAAGAAACAGAGAAGCTGCAGAACGGGAAGGACCGAGGTGAGGGGACAAACCCATCTCAGAGCTCTGCAGCATTTTCTGATCACTCCTCTGTGGGTTCACTGGCTCCCTTTGCAGCCCCACGAGGGCCTCTGGGTGCAGGTGGATGGCCCTGGGTGCAGGTGGCTCTGGATCAGGTGGATGGCCCTGGATCAGGTGGATGGCTCTGGGTGCAGGTAGATGGCTGTGGATCAGGTGGATTATTCTGGATCAGGTGGCTCTGGATCAGGTGGATGGCCCTGGATCAGGTGGATGGCTCTGGGTGCAGGTGGCTCTGGTGGAGCAGGTGGCTCCAGGTGCAGGTGGATGTCCCCTGGTGCAGGTGGATGTCCCTGGTGCAGGTGGATGTCCCTGGTGCAGGTGGCTCTGGTGGAGCAGGTGGCTCCAGGTGCAGGTGGATGGCTCTGGTGGAGCAGGTGGATGTCCCCTGGTGCAGGTGGATGTCCCTGGTGCAGGTGGCTCTGGTGGAGCAGGTGGCTCCAGGTGCAGGTGGATGGCTCTGGTGGAGCAGGTGGATGTCCCCTGGTGCAGGTGGATGTCCCTGGTGCAGGTGGCTCTGGTGGAGCAGGTGGCTCCAGGTGCAGGTGGATGTCCCCTGGTGCAGGTGGCTCTGGTGGAACAGGTGGCTCCAGGTGCAGGTGGATGGCTCTGGTGGTGCAGGTGGATGTTCCCTGGTGCAGGTGGATGTCCCTGGTGCAGGTGGCTCTGGTGGAGCAGGTGGCTCCAGGTGCAGGTGGATGGCTCTGGTGGAGCAGGTGGATGTCCCCTGGTGCAGGTGGATGTCCCTGGTGCAGGTGGCTCTGGTGGAGCAGGTGGCTCCAGGTGCAGGTGGATGTCCCCTGGTGCAGGTGGCTCTGGTGGAACAGGTGGCTCCAGGTGCAGGTGGATGGCTCTGGTGGAGCAGGTGGATGTCCCCTGGTGCAGGTGGATGTCCCCTGGTGCAGGTGGCTCTGGTGGAACAGGTGGCTCCAGGTGCAGGTGGATGGCTCTGGTGGTGCAGGTGGATGTTCCCTGGTGCAGGTGGATGTCCCTGGTGCAGGTGGCTCTGGTGGAGCAGGTGGATGTCCCTGGTGCAGGTGGATGTCCCTGGTGCAGGTGGCTCTGGTAGAGCAGGTGGCTCCAGGTGCAGGTGGATGTCCCCTGGTGCAGGTGGCTCTGGTGGAGCAGGTGGCTCCAGGTGCAGGTGGATGTCCCCTGGTGCAGGTGGATGGCTCTGGTGGAGCAGGTGGATGTCCCTGGTGCAGGTGGATGTCCCTGGTGCAGGTGGCTCTGGTGGAGCAGGTGGCTCCAGGTGCAGGTGGATGTCCCCTGGTGCAGGTGGCTCTGGTGGAGCAGCCCCACATGGGTGCCGTGGCTGTGCCCTGGCACATGTCACCTCCCAGCCCCAGTCCCTGTCCCCAGCAGCTGCCACAGGCCAGTGTCACAGCCCTGTCCTGTGCTCGGCTTTTCTCACAGCAAAGGTCACACACGGGAATGTGAGTGAGGAGGAGAAGGAGCTGCTCCAGGGGCTGCGAGAAATCCAGCTCAGAGGGGTGACAGAGGCCAGAGTTGGGGCATGCACCAGGGCAGCCTCTGAGCGGTGCCACTGTCACCTGCCCAGCCCCTGCCCATGGTGACCTCGGCTGGACAAGTGTCCCTGTGCCGATGGGGATCCTAAAGTGACCTCAGCTGGACAAGTGTCCCTGTGCCAATGGGGATCCATCCCATGGTGACCTCAGCTGGACAAGTGTCCCTGTACCAATGGGGATCCATCCCATGGTGACCTTGGCTGGAAAAGTGTCCCTGTGCCAATGGGGATCCATCCCATGGTGACCTTGGCTGGAAAAGTGTCCCTGTGCCAATGGGGATCCATCCTAAAGTGACCTCGGCTGGACAAGTGTCCCTGTGCCGATGGGGATCCTAAAGTGACCTCAGCTGGACAAGTGTCCCTGTGCCAATGGGGATCCATCCCATGGTGACCTCGGCTGGACAAGTGTCCCTGTGCCAATGGGGATCCATCCTAAAGTGACCTCGGCTGGACAAGTGTCCCTGTGCCAATGGGGATCCATCCCACGGTGACCTCAGCTGGACAAGTGTCCCTGTGCCGATGGGGATCCATCCCATGGTGACCTCGGCTGGACAAGTGTCCCTGTGCCAATGGGGATCCATCCCATGGTGACCTTGGCTGGAAAAGTGTCCCTGTGCCAATGGGGATCCATCCCATGGTGACCTCAGCTGGACAAGTGTCCCTGTGCCAATGGGGATCCCACAGAGGCAGTGCCATCCGTGTCACAGGAGGTCCCTCCCTTTCATCCCAGTGTCCCTGGTGTCCCAGGCTTTCCCTCTGGGAAAGCTGAGGAACCCGTGGCACATTCCAGGAGTTATCCCAGAGCTCAGAGGGATCCTCGTGGCCTCAGGATTTTCAGGCACCGGAGCAGGGCAGCGTGAGAGAGGGAATGCCAGGATCTGCTCCTCACCTTCCAGGAGCCTCCCAGGGACAGGACCTCACTCAGGGCTCTCTTGGCTTCTGCTTTCCATGTTTCAAACCCAAACAGAGGAGCAGCCTTGGCTGGGTGTGAATCAGCGCCGGCATTTCTCTCGCTCGAGCCAAACCCAATTCCAGCATCAACAAAGCAGGACTTTGAGCCTGGTTTTGTTACACGCACGTTTCCTGCTGGCTCAGCTGCTGCGGCGCTTCTCCCAGAAGTCGTTTCCCTGAGTTTTTCCATCTGCTGGCTGCTGCAGAGCACCCAGGTGTTTGGAACTGCTCCGTTCTTTGCCCACCAGTTCCTGAACCTGGCGGGAAGGAGCGCGGGAAGTTCGATTTTGGCTGAAACGGGAGTTTCCAGAGCAGAACCGCCTCGGCTCCAAGTCACAGGACCCTCTTTGCCCCAGAACATTCCTCATCACTGGAATATTTGAGATGCTTACCAGATGACCCGCATGGCTTTTTCCAAATATGCGTGGTGTCTGGCATGGGAAACGGGGAGAGGGGCAGTCCGAGGCACGGAGGATTATGGAAGGGAGCAGAGATGGAACACAAACTCTCCCCGTTACTCATCGCCGCAGCACGAAGCCGGCAGGGGACGGCCCAGACGTGTCCAAGAGCAGAGCTGGGTCCAAGAGGCTCCGTGTGGAATGTAAATATTATCCCTGCCAGGGAAAAAGCAGTTTATTGCAGTCCCAGAGCCGGTGAGGTAAACCCCTGGCAGGGAAATCGAGGAATGATCAATATGGAAGTGCAGGGCTGGAGGAGCTGCTCCAGACCCCGTGGCGAGGGGACAGCAGGGATGGGTGACACCAAAGCCAGGTCACCGGCAGGGAGCTGTGGCCAGGATGCTCCAGGGGTGGGGGCCTGACCCCGTGCCCACAGCGAGCCCTGGGTTATCTCTGGCAGCAGCCTTGGCCCAGCAGCATTGTCCTTCTGGGGTGAGCAAGAGGAAAAAGCAGCTCAGGTGTTGCCCAGCTCCTGCACCCCAGGGCAAGGGAGGGGCTGGTCCTCACAGGGGCTCCACTGCCACGGATTCAGAACCATCCCAGAATGGTTCGGGTGGGAAGGGACCTCAGAGCCCAGCCAGTGCCACCCCTGCCATGGCAGGGACACCTGCCACTGTCCCAGGTGCTCCCAGCCCTGCCCAGTCTGGCCTTGGGCACTGCCAGGGCTGGGGCACTTATCTGGGCACCCTGTGCCAGGGCCTCAGCACCCTCCCAGGGAACAATTCCTGCCCAATATCCATTCCAAATCAACCTTCTTTTGATGTAAAGCCGCTCCTGGGGACAGCATCATCCTTGGGCTTCCTCACCAGTTTCTTCATGTAGTTATTTCCTATTTCCCTGCTATGTTTTTATCTTATCCCCAGTTAATGAACCCCAGCACTCCCCTCCCTGCTGGAGAGGCTGACCTTGGATGGGTCAGGCGTGGCTTTGGGGGATTAAATCCTCCGGGAGGAGGATTTCTTACACTCACACACTTCCTGCTTTGATTTGTGTAACAAATCCCCCTCAGCCGCATCCCCCGTGGCTGGGATCACACAGCAGTGTCCCCAGAGGTGTCCCCGAGGTCTCCAGGCTCCGGAGGGCACAGCTGGCAGAGCCTCCTCCATGCCATCCTGGGGGTGACACGCCGTGGCAGCTCAGCCTCGGGGTGCTCCCTGTGTTTCCCCCTGTGGATCCTGGTGCCTCCACACCTTCCCCTCTGCCAGGTGTTATCCCAGGTGGGAGCAGCTGTGCCAGGGCCACCCTGCAGTCCCTGCTGGCCACGTCCTGCTGCTTCTCCCCCAGGCACCACGTTCCTCTAGGGCCAGGATGATGTCACCTGAGGCTCGCCACGTCCTTGTCCCTTCCTCACTGCCCATTTGGGTTTTACAACCCTGAGACCACTGCAAGGGGGGCCAAACACCTGGGCTCGGCTCAGACTGCTGGGAACGCAGAGTTTTCTGATCCATTACATTTCCTGGACAAAAACACCCAGTTTGAAGTGGGGTTCCAGCACTGGCACAGGGTGCCCAGAGCAGCTGGGGCTGCCCCTGGATCGCTGGCAGTGCCCAAGGCCAGGCTGGACACTGGGACAGTGGCAGGTGTCCCTGCCATGGCTGGGGTGGCACTGGGTGGGCTCTGAGGTCCCTTCCCACCCAAACCATGCTGGGATTCCATGGAATGCGCCTGCCCATCCTGGCCAGAACTGAGGTCCTGCATCCCCCTGCCCCCAGAGGACTGTCCCTGGCAGGTTTGGGGTGGCACCGAGCTGGGAGCGGTGGCTGTGCCCCTGGCACCTCAGCAGCCTGGAGAAACGCCCTGTGAGACCCTCGTGCAGCTCAGCAAGGACAGGGCCAAGCCCCGGGAACGTGCCCAGGTGCCAGGCTGGGGCCACCCCCACACAGCCTGGCAGGGACAGCCCGGGCCGGGGACACCGTGGTGGCCCCGCAGCAGCGACGTGCCCTTATCAGGGTCCGTGGTTCCTGGGCTGGCACAGCATTCCTGGCGAGGAGGGGACGGTCCTGCCCCTGTGCCTGGCACTGGCGAGGCCACCCTGGGCTCAGCAGAGCTGCCCAGGACAGCAGGGACAGGGCAGGACCATGGAGGTGACACCTGGAAGGGCTGAGAGCAGTGGGATCAAAGCCAAGTGTGTGAATAACTCCTGGGACAGACTCAGGGAAACTGAGGTATGATCTTCTCCGTGGTGCCTGGGGAGAAGACAAGGGACAGGAATAAAGGGAATTGTCTTTGGACATAAAAAATACCTTTTTACCCCAAGGCTGGTCAAGCACAGCTTGACCCAAGAGGCTGTGGAGTGTCCACCCCTGGGGACCCTCAGGACTCCCAGGAGGAGCTTCTGGGTAGCCCGTGGGGCTGGCCCTGCCCTGGGGGCTGGGGCTGGGTGACCCCCAGGGTCAGGAGCAGGTTCCTGCCTGCCCGGATGTGCAGAGGAGCTGCTGTACCTGTGCAGGTGTGCAGTCCTGGGGCAGATCCTTCATTGGTGGGAAATGAAACGCTCCCCTTGCCAACCCAAAGGAAACGTTCCATTGCTAACCCAAAGGAAACCTTCCCTTGCTAACCTAAATGAAACACTCCCCTTCCCAACCTAAATGAAACGCTCCCCTTGCCAACCCAAAGGAAACGTGCCCTTCCTAACCCAAAGGAAACCTTCCCTTGCTAACCTAAAGGACACGTTCCCTTGCTAACCTAAATGAAACACTCCCCTTCCCAACCTAAATGAAATGCTCCCCTTGCCAACCCAAAGGATACGTTCCATTGCTAACCCAAAGGAAACCTTCCCTTGCTAACCCAAAGGACACGTTCCCTTGCTAACCCAAAGGACACGTTCCCTTGCTAACCCAAAGGACACGTTCCCTTGCTAACCCAAAGGAAACCTTCCCTTGCTAACCCAAAGGACACGTTCCCTTGCTAACCCAAAGGACACGTTCCCTTGCTAACCCAAAGGAAACCTTCCCTTGCTAACCCAAAGGACATGTTCCATTGCTAACCTGCTCTCCCCTGTCTGCAGGTTAGGAGGGGCCGCAGGCTGGACAGCAGCTCAGGTAAGGACGGACACGTGTCCCATCCCCAGCAGCTCCTGGGGCTCCTGTCACCTCCTGCTCCTGTCCTGTTTCTGCACCAGGGAGGTCCCAGCTGCCCACCCCCCCCCCCCCGCAGGGCTCACTGGGATGTTTTCCACAGAATTATGGAATGGGTTGGGTGGGAAGGGACCTCAGAGCCGTGCCCCCTGACACCTCCCACTGTCCCAGGAGCTCCCAGCCCCAGTGTCCAGCCCGGCCCTGGGCACTGCCAGGGATCCAGGGGCAGCCCCAGCTGCTCTGGGAATTCCATCCCATCCCTTCCCCACCCTGCCAGGGAACAATTCCTAATTCCCAATCTCCCACCCATCCCTGCCCTCTGGCACTGGGAGCCATTCCCTGGGTCCTGTCCCTCCAGGCCTTGTTCCCAGTCCCTCTGCAGCTCTCCTGGAGTCCCTTCAGGCCCTGCCAGGGGCTCTGAGCTCTCCTCAGAGTGGGAAAACACCGACACCAGCTCTGCCAGCCTTATCTCCCATTTTATTGTCACTTCTGTAACAGGAAACAGGAGCCCGTGGTGATGGACACTGTCCAGACAAACCAAAAATCCATTGTGTGCCCCCCAGAAAGCCGGGGCCCTGAGTTAATAACGAGGCACAACAGATGGACAGACAGACAGGTGCACTGAGAGCAGGAGGGGCAGGGCTGGAGCCTGGAGTGTCTCCAGGGAGATCCTTATCTCCCCCACCTGAAAAGCTGCGAGGAGCAGGCTCGGGTTTCCACACCCTCTGGAAGTTTGCCATAATGCCCATCACCGCCCACTCCCGGTGGGCAGGAGGCAGAAAATCCTCCCCTGGTGGAGGCAGAAAATCCTCCCCTGGGTGCACCCGGGCCAGGAGGGGATGGGGACAGGAGGGACCTTCCTCTGGGACCTCTTCCCTCTCCCCGGGTGATTGCAGGGAGCAGGCAGGAGAAATCCTTTCCCCTTTGACTGCCCCCCTGCCCAAGGTGGCCATGGGCCAGGAGAATCACTGGTGGATCCAAAGCAGGATTTTGCGGGATAAACCCAGCAGCAGTTCCCACCCAGCGCCCTCTGCAAAGTGAGAAAAGGGGATTTGCCCTTCCCGCCTCCCGGCCGCTCCAGCAGCGCAAGGAGAGAGCCCCAGAGGGGCTCGGGAGTCTCTCTGACAGTTTTCACATTAGAAATTCAAGTCCTGCCTCATCTGGGAAACAATCTGGTAACTCAAGAAGGAGTGAAATTGCAGCGTTGGAAGGGCAGCGGGCAGTGCCACAGGGGGAGGCTTTTCCTCACACCCCTGAAAGGCTTTGGAGAAAGGGACGGGAGTGACCCTGCCACCCCCAGTGCTGGACGGGACAGGAGGAGCCCCAGTTCCCCCCCAGAGCCCAGCGGGGCCCCAGCACCAGCGAGGAGCAGCACCGAGTGAGAGCCCACTGAGAGATAAGGGAGAGGAACCAGCCAGGCCTCTTGATCCTACAGAAAGAATGGGAAAGGACAAAGGAAAAGCAGAAATAATCCTTTACACTGCGGTGGCTCTTCCACCAGGGAGGATTTCCCCATGGAAAGGGTGCTCAGGCCTTGGCAGCGGCTGCCCAGGGAGGTCTGGAGGTGTCCAGGGAAGGCCTGGATGAGGCTCTGGGCTGGGGACAAGGTGGGGATTGCGCCCGGTGACCCTGGAGGTCTTTCCTACCCTCAGTGAATCCTCAAGTTCCTCCCCGTCCCGTGTGTGGTGCCAGGAGCAGGGCGTGCTCCTGAGCCTCCTGCTGGAGGGGGTGTCCAGCTCTGGCCACCCTTGGGCAGCAGCACCAGGGGCTTTCAGCCAGCAGATCCTGGGGGGGGCAAAGCCCCCAGCCCCGACCTCACCTGAGCTGGCAGAGTCACCCTGGGAACCTGCCCTGGCCTCAGGAGCTGCAGCTCCCTGTCCCCTGCTCCGAGGGGAGCAGGTCTGGGCTCAGCAGGACACTCGGTGGGCGCCACACTCGGGTCTGGCTGGGGGGGACACAGGGGGACACAACCCCGGGCAGGGGGCTCAGGGGTCACGGAGCCACTGAGGCTGGAAAAGCTCTCTGGGACACCGAGCCCAACCATGCCAGCAGTGCCCAGGCCACCAGTGCCCCCTGTCCCCAAGTGCCACAGCCACAGGGCCTAGAAACCCCTCCAGGGATGGGGACTCCAACCCTGCCTGGGCAGGACAGCCCTCTCCAGGTGGGAATTGTTCCCAACATCCACCCTGAGCCTGCCCTGCCCAGCCTGAGGCCATTTCCCCTTGTCCTGTCCCTGTTCCCTGGCAGCAGAGCCCGAACCCCCCGGCTGTCCCCTCCTGTCAGGAGTTGTGCAGAGCCACAAGGTCCCCCTGAGCCTCCTTTTCTCCAGGCTGAGCCCCTTCCCAGCTCCCTCAGCCCCTCCTGGGGCTCCATTCCCTTCCCAGCTCCCTCAGCCCCTCCTGGGGCTCCATTCCCTTCCCAGCTCCCTCAGCCCCTCCTGGGGCTCCATTCCCTTCCCAGCTCCCCCAGCCCCTCCTGGGGCTCCATTCCCTTCCCAGCTCCCTCAGCCCCTCCTGGGGCTCCGTTCCCTTCCCAGCTCCCTCAGCCCCTCCTGGGGCTCCATTCCCTTCCCAGCTCCCCCAGCCCCTCCTGGGGCTCCATTCCCTTCCCAGCTCCCTGGAGAGCAGCGGTGGCTCCGGGGCAGGCGGGGTCTCTGTGGGATTTCTGTGGGATCACTGCAGGATTGCTGTGGGATTTCTATGGGATCTCTGTGGGATTGCTGTGGGATCTCTGCAGGATTTCTACGGGATTGCTGTGGGGTCTCTGTGGGATCACTGCGGGATCTCTGCAGACCCTGACGGGGCTCCTGGTGCCGCAGGTTCGGAGGTTGCTCTTCTCTTGCCATCGAGGGATGTCTCCCCCCTCAGAAGAGGCCGTTCCAGCCCATCCATCACCATCGTGCGACTGTGACCGATGTCCACCACGTGCTGCCACCACAGCTGCCCTGACAGCAGCGGGAGCGTCCCGAGGACCCTCCACGGGCACTGCCCCTCAGGCCATTGCATGTCCCCTCGGTGTGCTTCCTAACGGTGACCAGACCTGTCCCACCCGGCTCAGCCACTCACGGGAGGCTTAAAAAACAAAAAAAAAACAAAACAAAACAACAAAAAAAAGAAAACCTGAAAGGACACTGCTGGTGGCTGTTCCCGCTCTGTGTGCCGCTCCATTCCACAGTGCCACTGTCACTCGCCACGCTGGTCACTGCTCCTGCCTTCTGTCCCCCCCTCCCCGTGCACGGAGCAAAGGGCTGCAGGCCCTCCAGGGCCCCTCCTGCGCGGCACCAAGGGGATTCAGCTCTCAGAAACCCGCCTGGAGCCAGGTGTGCTCCCGGGGTGCATGGTGGGATGCAGGGATGGGGCTGTGGTGGGCCACCAAGCTCTGGCGTTCCCGTGCCAAGCCGGGAATTGAGGGAGGAGCGTGGCCAGGCTGAGAGGAGCACCGGCATCAGCAGCTGGGCTCAGCTTTGGTGGCAATTAGGGAAATAAGGGAGCAGGGGTGGCAGCTCCTCCCGCTCCATCACCGCTCCCACAACACGGCCAGCAGTCCGGCCAGCGGCAGTGCCAGCGCGTTGTCCCGCTGCTCGGGAATGTCATTTTGAGTGCAAGGAGCCGAGGGCCCTGACGCATCTGTAAATATTTTTGGAGGGTGATGGATGAAGGGAGCCGCGAGCACCCCCGGCTCTGCCGCCTCCCCACAGCGAGCCGGCCCCGGGAGGGCTCCCCCTCACCGGGCGGGGACGGGGACAATAAACACCTTGGTGGCCGCGGGCCTGGCTGGATGGAAGTGCTGGCAACGAGCCGCGAGGGGAGGGGAGCCAGGAGAACCTGGAGGGGAGAGCAGCTTCAGCTGGAAAAGGGGGGACAGGGATGGGGACGGGGACGGGGATGGGGACAAGGACAGGGATGGGGAGAGAGATGGGAGATGGAGACAGGAATGGGGATACAGACAGGAACAGGGATGAGGATGGGGAGATGGGGACCAGGACAGAGACAGGCACCACCTCACGTGGGTTTTCAGCTGAACTTGCTGCACTCGGGCATGCAGCATCTCCGGCTGTGTCGTGGGCCCAGGCACAGAAAATGGGGATGTTTTCCTGATGGCCCAGCTGGGGTGGGGGCGGCCACCAGGAGCTGGGGGTGTCACAGCTGCACGGGGGTCGGGGTCTGTCCCCCAAGCAGAGCTGAGAGGGGCTGGGGGGGTCTCCCAGCACCTCCTGTAGGCAAGAGGCTGGGGGTGCCGACCCGGGCCCTGCTGGGGGCACTGCCAGGGCAGGGACGGTGGCACAGCAGGGCTGGGGCAGCTGGGCTTGGTGTGGGAAGCCAGGTGGGATCCATGGCTTGGAGGGGATGGGAAGGAAGCTGCAGGGCCTCCCCAGCACCCCTGACACCCAGGAGAGCAGGATTGGGGTGCCCAGGGCCTTGTTGTGCCATGTCACCCAGGGGTGTCACTTAGGGAGGTAATTAACCCCGTTTTTAATTGCCCCCTGGGCTGAATACAGGCTGGGGCAGAGCCATGGGGCTCACGCCAGGTGCACCCTGCAATTCCCTGGGGCAAAACCAACCCGAAGGAAAACGCACCTGAGAGCGTTTTCCCACGGGCAGTCCCGGGGCAGAGCCATGTCCCGGCTCTGGCATCCCCGGGTTAATGCCAGGACAGGGACATCCCAATTAATCCCTGGTTAATGCCAGGACAGGGACATCCCAGCTGCCACGGGCAGGGAACGGGCACGGCAGCCACCTGGGGTCCCACAGCGGCTGCTCTGTGGGTGACACGCACAAGGACAGGGCTGCTCCTGCCACTCCTGGCTCCCCAAGCCCCGGCGGTGCCCACACAGCCGGGGTGTCCCTGGGGGCCACACCAAGCTCCGGTGCCATTCCCTATTCCTGCAGGGAGCGCAGGATTGTCCCTGGGATCGGGATTGTCCCCGGGACCAGGACTGTCCCCGGGACCAGTTCTGTCCCCGGGAGCGGCTGGCGACGCCGCAGCCGATGCCGTAAGCACGGGGAACGTTTCCAGCCGCAGCCTGTGAGCAGGGAGACATGTTCTGTCATCCGCCAAATATTTAATAAATCCATCTCCTCCCTGCGGGGTGTCTTGTCCCTTCGCCATGTGGAAAAGGCCGGGATTCAATGAGAAAAGGGAAGCGAGGTTTTCCTGGGAAGCGCCTGCTCGGAGGCGGGAGCAGCTGCGGGCGCTGCAGATCCGGAGATCCCGCATTGGTCATGGCCGCGGTCACCGGGAGCGCACAGAGCCGCCAGTGTTCGGCCCCGGCACAGCTGCCCCGCCGCCAGATGTGCCCCACCGCACAGCCGCACATCTGGCAGGCGAGAGCAGGCTCGGGGGCATCAAGGTGCTGACAGAACCCCCAGCGCCTGCGGGCACAGCCCGGGCTCAGGGCCACCAAGGTGGTGACACCCTGAACAGAACCCGCAGCACAGCCTGGGCTCGGTGTCACCAAGGTGGTGACACCCTCAGCAGAACCCGCAGCACAGCCCGGGCTCGGTGTCACCAAGATGGTGACACCCTCAGCAGAACCCGCAGCACAGCCCGGGCTCGGTGCCACCAAGGTGGTGATACCCTGAACAGAACCCGCAGCACAGCCCGGGCTCGGTGTCACCAAGGTGGTGACACCCTCAGCAGAACCCGCAGCACAGCCCGGGCTCGGTGTCACCAAGGTGGTGACACCCTCAGCAGAACCCGCAGCACAGCCCGGGCTCAGTGTCACCAAGGTGGTGACACCCTCAGCAGAACCCGCAGCACAGCCCGGGCTCGGTGCCACCAAGGTGGTGACACCCTGAACAGAACCCACAGCACAGCCCGGGCTCGGTGCCACCAAGGTGGTGACACCCTCAGCAGAACCCGCAGCACAGCCTGGGCTCGGTGTCACGAAGGTGGTGACACCCTGAACAGAACCCACAGCACAGCCCGGGCTCGGTGCCACCAAGGTGGTGACACCCTGAACAGAACCCGCAGCACAGCCCGGGCTCGGTGTCACCAAGGTGGTGACACCCTGAACAGAACCCACAGCACAGCCCGGGCTCGGTGCCACCAAGGTGGTGACACCCTCAGCAGAACCCGCAGCACAGCTTGGGCTCGGTGTCACCAAGGTGGTGACACCCTGAACAGAACCCGCAGCACAGCCCGGGCTCGGTGTCACCAAGGTGGTGACACCCTGAACAGAACCCGCAGCAGAGCCCGGGCTCGGTGTCACCAAGGTGGTGACACCCTCAGCAGAACCCGCAGCACAGCTCGGGCTCGGTGTCACCAAGGTGGTGACACCCTGAACAGAACCCGCAGCACAGCCCGGGCTCGGTGCCACCAAGGTGGTGACACCCTGAACAGAACCCGCAGCACAGCCCGGGCTCGGTGCCACCAAGGTGGTGACACCCTCAGCAGAACCCGCAGCACAGCCCGGGCTCGGTGTCACCAAGGTGGTGACACCCTGAACAGAACCCGCAGCACAGCCCGGGCTCGGTGCCACCAAGGTGGTGACACCCTCAGCAGAACCCGCAGCACAGCCCGGGCTCGGTGCCACCAAGGTGGTGACACCCTGAACAGAACCCGCAGCACAGCCCGGGCTCGGTGTCACCAAGGTGGTGACACCCTGAACAGAACCCACAGCACAGCCCAGGCTCGGTGTCACCAAGGTGGTGACACCCTGAACAGAACCCGCAGCACAGCCCGGGCTCGGTGTCACCAAGGTGGTGACACCCTGAACAGAACCCACAGCACAGCCCGGGCTCGGTGTCACCAAGGTGGTGACACCCTGAACAGAACCCGCAGCACAGCCCGGGCTCGGTGCCACCAAGGTGGTGACACCCTGAACAGAACCCGCAGCACAGCCCGGGCTCGGTGTCACCAAGGTGGTGACACCCTGAACAGAACCCGCAGCACAGCCCGGGCTCGGTGTCACCAAGGTGGTGACACCCTGAACAGAACCCGCAGCACAGCCTGGGCTCGGTGTCACGAAGGTGGTGACACCCTGAACAGAACCCGCAGCACAGCTTGGGCTCGGTGTCACCAAGGTGGTGACACCCTGAACAGAACCCGCAGCACAGCCCGGGCTCGGTGTCACCAAGGTGGTGACACCCTGAACAGAACCCGCAGCAGAGCCCGGGCTCGGTGTCACCAAGGTGGTGACACCCTCAGCAGAACCCGCAGCACAGCTCGGGCTCGGTGTCACCAAGGTGGTGACACCCTGAACAGAACCCGCAGCACAGCCCGGGCTCGGTGCCACCAAGGTGGTGACACCCTGAACAGAACCCGCAGCACAGCCCGGGCTCGGTGCCACCAAGGTGGTGACACCCTCAGCAGAACCCGCAGCACAGCCCGGGCTCGGTGTCACCAAGGTGGTGACACCCTGAACAGAACCCGCAGCACAGCCCGGGCTCGGTGCCACCAAGGTGGTGACACCCTCAGCAGAACCCGCAGCACAGCCCGGGCTCGGTGCCACCAAGGTGGTGACACCCTGAACAGAACCCGCAGCACAGCCCGGGCTCGGTGTCACCAAGGTGGTGACACCCTGAACAGAACCCACAGCACAGCCCAGGCTCGGTGTCACCAAGGTGGTGACACCCTGAACAGAACCCGCAGCACAGCCCGGGCTCGGTGTCACCAAGGTGGTGACACCCTGAACAGAACCCACAGCACAGCCCGGGCTCGGTGTCACCAAGGTGGTGACACCCTGAACAGAACCCGCAGCACAGCCCGGGCTCGGTGCCACCAAGGTGGTGACACCCTGAACAGAACCCGCAGCACAGCCCGGGCTCGGTGTCACCAAGGTGGTGACACCCTGAACAGAACCCGCAGCACAGCCCGGGCTCGGTGTCACCAAGGTGGTGACACCCTGAACAGAACCCACAGCACAGCCCAGGCTCGGTGTCACCAAGGTGGTGACACCCTGAACAGAACCCGCAGCACAGCCCGGGCTCGGTGTCACCAAGGTGGTGACACCCTGAACAGAACCCGCAGCACAGCCCGGGCTCGGTGCCACCGCTGCCGCCCCGGACACGGAGCTGCTGCTGGGCCCCACCCGGCCCCGGCCCCGGCTTGCAGACGGGTCAAGCCGGCACCGGCTCCCCGGGGGATGCCCGGCGGCCGCTGCCGGCCCCAGCAGCGATGCCCGACACCCGAAGCCTCCCCCAGCCTCCCAGCATCCCGGCAGAAACCTTATCCCTCGGAATCCGCGGGCTCCCGGGCACAGGTGCGTCCTCTCCGCTCCCCAGCCCCAGTTTGGCACAGCCCTGCGCCCTTCCCGGCGCTCATTTGTTTTTTGAGTTAAACATCCTGGTGGGAAAGATCCAGAGCCTTCCCGAGCCGGGGGCTCCCTGCGCCGGGGCTGGGGCAGCTTTGTGCTCCTCGGCCCGGCGTGAGGAGGGGGGAAACCCGGGCAAGGCCGGGCAGGGACGGGCAGGGCAGGGCAGGGTCCGCGGGCTGAGCGCTGCCGTGGCACTCTCGGGACACCGGGGCGCTCCGGGACACCACCACACCGCCCACCCGTGCCCAGCACCACGCTGGGGGCCGCCTGCCCTGTCCCGTCTGTCCCACCCAACCCCTGCCAGGCTCCGTTTGGGGACACGAAGCCACCGCGGTGCCGGTGCCCAGCCCGGGACCCCCTCTCACGGTGAGGGGCCCCCACCCGCCCTGTCCCCTCCCAGGGGGACGTGGGTGCCGTGCAGGCTCGGCCAGGCCCGACGTCCCTGCCCGCCGCTCATCCCACAGGCCGGAACCCTTTCACACCTCATTAGAGCCGTAATTAATCCCCATTATTCCCGGCTGCGGGGGGAGGGGCGGCTCCCGCTCAGAGTGGGCTCAGCCCCACGAAAACCCCAGGAACCCCATGGAGACCGCAGGGACCCCACGGAGACCCGAAAGACCCCAAGTGCCCCACGGAGAGCCCGGGAAGCTCAAGCACCCCAAGGAGACCCCGAATGCCTCATGGAGGCCCCAGGATCTCTGTGCACCCCAAGGCGTCCTCAGGGACCCCCTGTACCCCAGGACCTCCACTGGCGTGGGGAGAAGGCCGGCCCCAGCTGGCCCCGTGCCCATGCGGCTCCAGCACCCGCAGCCAGCCCCGGGGCAGGGGGCACAGCCGGGGGAACAGCCGGGGGGCACGCGGTGTCCCCTCGCACGGGGCCGGGGGCTGCTCCCCGAGCCCCCCCGTCTGTCCCCGGATGGATCCCTTCATTGCTGACCCCGCTGCCCTTCATCCCAGCCCTCCGCCTCCTCCTCCTGCCCACCGAGGAGGTGGCCGCAGGTGCCGGCAGCCCCAGGCTGTGCCCCCCGGGGGTCCGGGCCCCGCCGAGCCCACCCCCCGCTCCGTGTGGCACCCGCCGTGTCCCCGGGGACAAGGCACCGCCACGTGCTGCCAGTGCCACCAGCGCTCCCCCGGCTCCCTGGCTGCCGCGTGCCAGGGGGGTGGCACAAGCCCCGGTGGCACCGGGGGACGTGGCCCGCGCTGAGCCCCTTCCAGCGGGCCCCTCCCGCGGGCTCGGGGGGCCCGCGGTGCCCGGTCGGGCGGTGCCCGGGCTGCCGGTGCCCGGGCTGCCGGCCATCTCCACTGTGCAGGAATTGCATAACCAGGAGCCCTCGGAGCTGGAAACGAGGTCAGGCGGGAGGGGACAGCGGGGACAGCGGGGACCGGCCGCAGCTGCTCACCCTCCCCAGGCGGAGGCAGCGGCAGCCACACGCCGGGAGTGGCACCGGGAGTGGCACCGGGAATGGCACTGGGAATGGCACCGGGAGTGGCACCGGGAATGGCACCTGGAATGGCACCGGGAGTGGCACAGGGAATGGCACCGGGAATGGCACCACGACCTCGCCCAGCAGTGACAGTGCCAGGAGCTCGGGGCTCCCTCGGGCCACTGTGCCACCACATCTGCGTCTCTCGGGATCCCTCTGGCTGTGGGACCATCACAGCTGTGTCCCTTGGGTCACTTGAGCCATGGTGGCACCATGCCTGGGTCCCCTGGGGTCCCCCGACCACGGTGACATCACACCTATGTCCCTGTGAGGTCCCTCAGGCCGTGGTGCCATCACACCTGCATCCCTCGGGGTCACCAACCCTTGGCCACCACCGCTGCCACCCTCACTGCCCCATGTCACCCCTCAGCTCGCCAGCCATGTCCCCACACCCCGTGTCCCCAGGACCTGGCAGAGGTGGCTGGGGAGGGTCACCCCCACCCTGGCACATGGTGACACCGCCTGGCACACGGTGACACTGCCTGGCACACGGTGACACTGCCTGGCACGGCAGTGCCACCCTGGCACACGGTGACACTGCCTGGCACACAGTGACACTGCCCAGCACGGCAGTGCCACCCTGGCACACGGTGACACTGTCCAGCACAGCAGTGCCACCCCGGCACACGGTGACACTGCCCGGCACACGGTGACACTGCCTGGCACACAGTGACACTGCCCAGCACGGCAGTGCCACCCTGGCACACGGTGACACCGCCTGGCACACGGTGACACCGGCTCTCCCCAGCTGCTCCCTGGGCTCACCGCCCTGCCGGGGCCGTGTCACCAGCACCGGCTTAATTTGGAGCCCGCCCTCCAGGCGAGATTAATTAATCCGATCCCCGCCCCAGGGAGCTGCCTGTGCCCCGGCAGCTGCCACCCTGTCACCCTGTCACCGTGTCACCAGGCCGTGTCACCGGGCCGCGGTGACGAGGCTGAGCTGCCGGGGGGTTCCGGCAAGGGGGGACCCCGGGGACCCCCGGCTCTGCCGGGATGTGGGGTGGGGAGCAGCGGTTCCAGGGGACGCACCCTGCCCTGGCATGTGGGGACAGGGCTGGAGACGCCGCTCGCTGGAGGCTGAGCTGCTCAGAGGCCTCGGAGCTCCCTCGGGGCCACGGCCCCGGCCACGGGGCTCCTCAGCCTGGCATGGCTCTCTGGAGCCTGGAGGGGACGGGAGCTGCGAGCCCCCGAGGAGCAGGATGGCTCTGCAGGAGCCTGGGGACACCAGGGCCTGCTCTGAAGGTGGATGAGCCGTGGCCATCCTCCTCCTCCTCCTCCTCCTCCTCCTTCTCTGCCCAGCCCGGCCCAGCCCAGCCCAGTGTGGGACTGCTCGGGCGCCCCAGCATGGGATCTGGGGGTAAATCCCACTCCCATCCCAGCAGGACCCTGCCCATGGGATTTGAGTGTTTAATTCCAGCCCAGCAGGACCCAGCCCATGGGATCTGGGGAGTAAATCCCAATGCCAGCCCATGGGATCTGGGGAGTAAATCCCAATGCCAGCCCAGCAGGACCCAGCCCATGGGATCTGGGGAGTAAATCCCAATGCCAGCCCATGGGATCTGGGGAGTAAATCCCAATGCCAGCCCATGGGATCTGGGGGTAAATCCCACTCGCAGCCCAGCAGGACCCTGCCCATGGGATGTGAGTGTTTAATCCCAGCCCAGCAGGACCCTGCCCGTGGGAATTGAGGTTTAATCCCAGCCCAGCAGGACCCTGCCCGTGGGAATTGAGGTTTAATCCCAGCCCAGCAGGACCCTGCCTGTGGGATTTGGGGGATCAATCCCAGTCCCCTGCTCTGGTCCAGGACCACCTGCCCCTTTCCAGCCAGGATCCCCAGCACGCACAGGAGGCTCCTGCAGGACACCCATGGCAGTGAGCAGGGCCTATCCCAGCAGGGAACATGCCATTAATTAGCATTGTTAATTAATGCGTTATTTTGCAGTGCCCCCCTGTGCCCCAGGAGCCTTCCAGCACGGAGGGCGAGGGGAGCTCTGCCCAGGGGGCCCCTCTCGGGGCTGCAATCCTGGCACAGCCAGGCAGGAACAGGGCTGCCAAAGCACAGCCAGCTGCTGCTGGGCCCTTCCGTGCCCGTGCTGGGCTCTGTGGCACAACCCTGGGCACCCAGACAGTGCCCAGGCAGTGCTGGATGCTCCGAGGGTACCCCCAAAGTCACCCCATCCTCAGCACCTGCCGTGGCCTGGATCAAGCCCAGGATTTTGTGGACTGAAAGCAACACCTGTGCCAGGTGTTGGGAGCAGCAGTGTGAGCTCCCCATGGTCCCCCCCACCCCCACCCCCCGGCTCCTCTGGAGTTTCCAGAGCTCCCCAAGCCCAGCTCTGAGCCCCCAGAGTCTCCAGAACTCCCCAGGCCCAGCCCTGAGCCCCCTGAGCACCCAGCTCCTCCAGAGCTCCCCAAGCCCAGCTCTGAGCTCCCTGAGCCCCCAGCTCCTCCAGAGCTCCCCAAGCCCAGCTCTGAGCCCCCTGAACCCCCAGAGTCTCCAGAACTCCCCAGGCCCAGCCCTGAGCCCCCATAGCCCCCATAGCCCCCTGAGCCCCCAGCTCCTCCAGAGCTCCCCAAGCCCAGCTCTGAGCTCCCTGAACCCCCAGCCGCTCCAGAGCTCCCCAAGCCCAGCCCTGAGCCCCCTGAACCCCCAGCTCCTCCAGAGCTCCCCAAGCCCAGCCCTGAGCCCCCTGAACCCCCAGCTCCTCCAGAGCTCCCCAAGCCCAGCCCTGAGCCCCCTGAACCCCCAGAGTCTCCAGAACTCCCCAGGCCCAGCCCTGAGCCCCCATAGCCCCCATAGCCCCCTGAGCCTCCAGCTCCTCCAGAGCTCCCCAATCCCAGCTCTGAGCCCCCTGAGCCTCCAGCTCCTCCAGAGCTCCCCAATCCCAGCTCTGAGCCCCCTGAGCTCCCAGGCCCCCCAGAGTCTCCAAAGCTCCTCAATCCCAGCCCTGAGCCCCCAGCTCCTCTGGAACTCCTGAGGCCCAGCCCTGAGCCCCTGAGCCCCCCGAGCCCCCAGCTTCCCTGGCTCCCCCGGCTGCCCCGGCTCCCAGCAGCCGCTGGGCTCTCCTGGCAGTGCCCGGCTCTCCGGGCAGTGCCCGGCTCTCGTGGCAGTGCCCGGCTCTCCTGGCAGTGCCTGGCTCTCCTGGAAGTGCCCGGCTCTCCTGACAGTGCCTGGCTCTCGTGGCAGTGCCCGGCTCTCCTGACAGTGCCCGGCTCTCCTGGAAGTGCCCGGCTCTCCTGGCAGTGCCTGGCTCTCGTGGCAGTGCCCTGCTCTCCTGGCAGTGCCCGGCTCTCGTGGCAGTGCCCTGCTCTCCTGGCAGTGCCCGGCTCTCCTGGCAGTGCCCGGCTCTCCTGGTAGTGCCCGGCTCTCCTGACAGTGCCCGGCTCTCCTGGCAGTGCCCGGCTCTCCTGGTAGTGCCCGGCTCTCCTGGCAGTGCCTGGCTCTCCTGGAAGTGCCCGGATCTCCTGGCAGTGCCCGGCTCTCCTGGCAGTGCCCGGCTCTCGTGGCAGTGCCCTGCTCTCCTGGCAGTGCCCGGCTCTCCTGGCAGTGCCCGGCTCTCGTGGCAGTGCCCTGCTCTCCTGGCAGTGCCCGGCTCTCCTGGCAGTGCCCGGCCCTCGTGGCAGTGCCCTGCTCTCCTGGCAGTGCCCGGCTCTCCTGGTAGTGCCCGGCTCTCCTGGCAGTGCCCGGCTCTCCTGGCAGTGCCCGGCCCTCGTGGCAGTGCCCTGCTCTCCTGGCAGTGCCCGGCTCTCGTGGCAGTGCCCTGCTCTCCTGGCAGTGCCCGGCTCTCGTGGCAGTGCCCTGCTCTCCTGGCAGTGCCTGGCTCTCCTGGCAGTGCCTGGCTCTCGTGGCAGTGCCCGGCTCTCGTGGCAGTGCCTGGCTCTCGTGGCAGTGCCCGGCTCTCCTGGCAGTGCCCGGCTCTCCTGGCAGTGCCCGGCTCTCGTGGCAGTGCCTGGCTCTCCTGGCAGTGCCCTGCTCTCCTGGCAGTGCCCGGCTCTCCTGGCAGTGCCTGGCTCTCCTGGAAGTGCCCGGCTCTCCTGGCAGTGCCCGGCTCTCCTGGCAGTGCCTGGCTCTCCTGGCAGTGCCCTGCTCTCCTGGCAGTGCCCTGCTCTCCTGGCAGTGCCAGGCTCTCGTGGCAGTGCCTGGCTCTCCTGGCAGTGCCCAGCTCTCCTGAAAGTGCCTGGCTCTCGTGGCAGTGCCCGGCTCTCGTGGCAGTGCCCGGCTCTCGTGGCAGTGCCCAGCTCTCCTGGAAGTGCCCGGCTCTCCGAGCCCAGCCCCGCTCCCGCTGCTCCAGCAGCCCCCACCGGGCCTGCCAGAGGGAATTAAAGTCCCCCTCCCCAAAGAGCCCCTGCTCCCCGAGGCCCTCGGTGGATGCTGCTGTGGATCTCTGCCCGCTGGAATTCCCGGGGCTCCGTGCCCCCCACCCAGTTCGGGGCGCCCCGAGGGACGCAGGCCAGCGCCCCACAGGCATCGGGGTCACTCTGGTGTCCCCCTCAGCCCTGGCACCCCCTGCAGCCCCGGTGGGGGGTACCCCGTGGGCAGAACCCCCGAGATATCCTGTCAGGGCCCAGGGGTCGTGCTGGCACCAGGGACAGGGACACAGCTGGCACGAGTGTGGGGAGAAGGGACGGGGCAAGGAGGGATGGCCTGGCCTGGCATGGCTTGAATTGGCCTGGCATGGCTTGAATTGGCTTGGATTGGATTGGCTTGGATTGGATTGGATTGGATTGGATTGGATCGGATTGGATTGGATTGGCATGGCATGGCATGGCACGGCATGGCTTGGCTTGGCTTGGCATGGCATGGCCTGGCTTGGCTTGGTAACACACATCTCTTGACCACACTTGGCTTGGCCCAGCCTGGCTTGGCACAGTACAGCTTGGCTTGGCTTGGCTTGGCTTGGCTCAGACCAGCCTGCCCTGGCTTGGCACGGCACAGCTTGGCACAGCACAGCATGGCTTAGCTTGACACTGTACAGGCCTTGACTGTGCTTGGCCTGGCCCTGCCTGGCCTGGCATGACTCAGCTTGACATGGAACGGCTTGGCTTGGTTTTAGCATGGCAGAGCTTGGCATGGCATGGCATGGCATGGCATGGCATGGCATGGCATGGCATGGCTTGGCTTGGCATGACACTGCACAGCCCTCTACTATCCCAGCTTGACTCAGACTGGCCTGGCCTGGCTTGGCACAGCTCAGCATGGCACAGCTTGGCTTGACATGGCACAGCCCTTTGCCACACTTGGCTCAACCCGGCCTGGCTTGGCACAGCACGGAATGCCTTGGCATGGCTTGGCACAGCAAGACTTGGTTTGGCACGGCAGGGTTTGGGATGGCACACCATGTGTTAGCACCGGGCTCTGTCCCTGCCTCAGCCCAGGAGCTCAGCTCTGTGCCATGCCGAGCCGTGCCGTGCCGTGCCGTTCCATGCCCGTGCCCGTGCCCGTGCTGTTCCGAGCCGTGCCCGTGCCCGTGCCCGTGCCGTTCCGAGCCGTGCCCGTGCCGAGCCGTGCCCGTGCCGAGCCGTGCCGTTCCGAGCCGTGCCCGTGCCGAGCCGTGCCCGTGCCGTTCCGTGCCGAGCCGTGCCGTTCCGAGCCGTGCCCGTGCCGAGCCGTGCCCGTGCCGTTCCGTGCCGAGCCGTGCCCGTGCCGAGCCGTGCCCGTGCCGTTCCGTTCCGAGCCGTGCCCGTTCCGAGCCGTGCCCGTGCCGTTCCGTTCCGAGCCGTGCCCGTGCCGAGCCGTGCCCGTGCCGTGCCGTGCCGTTCCGAGCCGTGCCCGCGGTGCCGGTGCGCGCGGCCGGCGGGCTCTAGGACCGCGCGGCGGGCTCGGTGCTGCAGTGGAGGCGGCGGCGCTGCGGGAGGAGGCCTGGCCGGGCAGCGCAGCGGCGGCGGCGGCTCGGCGGGGCTCGGCACGGCTCGGCGGGGCTCGGCGGGGCTCTGCGCCGGGCCCGCACCGGCCCAGGTAACCGGGACAGCGGGACACCGGCACCGCCGGGACACCGGGACCGGCACCGCCGGCCCGGCTCGGGCGCGCTCGACTCCGCTCGGGCACGCTCGCGTCCGCTCGGCTGCGTTCGGTTCAGTTCGGCTGATGCGTTCGGCACGGTTCGGCTCCGCTCGGTTCCGTCCAGCTCCGTCCGGTTCGGTTCGGGCGGTGCCTTCGGAAGGGCTCGGGCCCATCCGGAGAGGGTTCGGGTTCCTCCGCAGGGGTTCGGGTCCCTGCGGCTGAGGTTCGGGTCCCTACGGCCGAGGTTCGGCTCCCTCCGGCGGACTTCGGCTCCCTCCGGCGGGGTTCGGCGGGGCTCGGCCCGGGCCGGCGCGGCCCCGGTGACTCCGCCGTCCCGGGCCCGCGGCAGGAAAACACGGCAGGGCCGGGCCCGCCGGGCCCCCCCGGCCCCGCGCCGCCCCCGCCCGACCCGGCCCCGCTCGGCCCGGCCGAGCGAGCGGGGGTGGCTGCGCGGCCCGGCCGGCCCGGCCGCCGCGGCGCCGCCGTGTCCTTGAGCGCGGCGCGGGCGGCTGAAGGGCAGCGGGGCCCGGTGGCACCGCCGGCTGTCCCCCCGGTCCCCTCCCGGCCCGCGGTGTCACCACCGCGTGCCCCCCGGGGAGACGCGGGCCCGCGGCCGCCCCTGCCCTGCCCGCGGCGGGGCCGCCCCGGGGAGCGGCGGGGCCGGCCCTGCCCAAACTTGGGCGATTTTGCACCAAAAATCCCCCCCGGGGGAGGCGCGGGGCCCGCGGGAGGGGGCGGCGGGCCGGGCCCTGGCGGGGCCGGGGGCTGCCCGTCCTGTCCTGCCCGTCCTGCCCGCTCCGGTCCCCCCGCCGGGCCCGGCTCGTTCCCCCTTCCTTCCCTCCCGCTTCTCCCCCTTCCCTCCCGCTGCCCTCTCCGTGCTCCGCTGCCCCTGCCTGTGCATCTCCCCTTGCTTCCCGCTGCCCGCTCACTGCTTCCTCATCACTTCCCCCTTCCCTTTCCCTCTCACTTCCCCCTCCCTGCTCACTTCCCACTCCCCCTGCCCCTCTGGTTTCTTATCTCGCTCTTCCTTCCACCTTCCCCATCGTTTCCCTTTCCTTTTTGCTTTCCCCTTCCTTCTTGCTTCTCGCCCTTTCCACTCACTTCCCCCTTCCCACTGGCTTTCCACTTCCGATTCACTTCCCCCTGCTGCCTCCCTTCCCCCTCACTTCCCCTCTCCCCTCCCTTCTCCTTCCCCCTCTCTCCCCTTTCCCTCCCACCGCCGTTTCCTCCCCCCGCTTTCCGGGGTGTTTCGCCTGCGCAAACCTGTGGGCAAATGAGATTTTCCTCTTCGCTCAGTTCCTCTTTCTGTGCTTCTGCCCTTTGTGTGACGTCGCCGGTGTCACTGCGGGACCGGCCAAGTTCCGTGCTGGCCGCCACACCGGGCAGCCACATCCCGCGGTGGCCGTGACTGCCGGGAGCCCCCCGGGAGCCCCGGCTGAGCGCGGGAGCCGACCCTGCTGCTCCGGCAGCTCCGGCCCCTCGTGCTGAGTCAGCTCCAAACTTCCCCGCGGAGCAGCTTTGGTGACACCGAGCAGCTTCTGCTCCCTCGAGGAACGGCGCCATGCCGGTGCCCACCGGCGTGTCCCGGTGTGTCCCGGTGTGTCCCCCGATGACCCTGGCTGGCCATGCCCACGCCCCTGAAACCCGGTGGCAGCCGCCGCCGTGCCCCCAGGCCCCGCGCCATGCCGCGCCACGGCAGACACCCGCAGACCCTCCGGCGGCGTTTTTTGCGCAGGGAGTTTTATTCTGGCACATCCCTGCCCCGCGCCTTCCCACGGGCCGTGCCCCAGCAGGCCGCGGTGCCCGAGGGGAGCGCGTGGGCCCGGCAGGTGCCGCGGGCGCGTGCCGGGCGCACTCGTGCCACGGCGGCTCCCACGCGGGTTTGGCTTCGCTGGGCTGGCTCCAGGCCGCGGGTGGGATTGGGCTCCCGGCACAGGAGGAGCCCGCAGCGGGCTCCACTCTCCTGGCACCGCCACGGCGCCGCCCCGCCGCGGGGCCCGGCACGTGCCACGGTGTCGGGCCCGTTCCCGCGGTTAACCGCCATTCCCGGCTCCCGGCCCAGCCCGATCCTGCCGTGCTCCTCCTGCCCCAGCACAGCTCCCGGCCCTGCTCGGGGTCCCCGGGGGCTCAGGGCTCTGCTCGTTGGCATCAGGTCTCTCCCGGGTTTTCTCCCTGGTAACGGAGCATGTGGAGCTCCTGGGTGCTCCCGGTGAGACCTTCCCGGTGCTGCGGCAGCCCCTTCATTGTCCCCTGGCTCCATGCACACTGTCCCACCTGGAGGGCTGGCCGCAGCCTGGCGCTGGGGTCTCACACAGGTCACTGTCCTGTCCCACCCCATAACATCCCATCCCATCCCATCCCATCCCATCCCATCCCATCCCATCCCATCCCATCCCATCCCAACATCCCACCCCCTAACATCCCATCCCACCCCATCCCACCCCATAACATCCCATCCCATCCCACCCCATCCATCCCATCCCACCCCATAACATCCCATCCCATCCCGTCCCATCCCATCCCATCCCATAACATCCCATCCCATCCCACCCCATCCATCCCATCCCATCCCATCCCATCCCATCCCATCCCAACCCATCCATCCCATCCCATCCCATTATCCCATCCCATCCCATCCCATCCATCCCATCCCATCCCATCCCATCCCATCCCATCCCATCCATCCCATCCCAACCCATCCATCCCATCCCATCCCATCCCATCCCATCCCATCCCATCCCATCCATGGGCAGGTTGCTCCTGCCCTGGCAGACCCGGCTGTGGGGCAGTGCCCGGCTTTGGCTGTGCTGTGGAGCAGGGCAGGGCCTGGTGTCGGTCCCTGGGGTGCCATGGGGTGCCGGAATCACTCCCTGGGGTGCCATAGGGTGCAGGAATCACCCCCAGGTGTGCCATGGGGTGCCGGAATCACCCCTTGGGGTGCTGTGGGTGCAGGAATCACTCCCTGGGATGCCATGGGGTGCAGGAATCACCCCCAGGTGTGCCATGGGGTGCCGGAATCACCCCTTGGGGTGCTGTGGGTGCAGGAATCACTCCCTGGGATGCCATGGGGTGCCGGAATCACCCCTTGGGGTGCCGTGGGTGCAGGAATCACTCCCAGGTGTGCTGTGGGTGCAGTGACTCCATCCTTGGGGTGCACCACGGGGCTGGCTCAGCGCTGCTGAGCACCCCAGGGTCCCCCCTCCAGGCCAGGTCTATTTTTAGGATCACCCCAGCTCTCGCTGGCACCTCGCCCCCCCGTGTCCCCCAGATGCCGGTGGCTCCCTGGGCTGTGGCACGTGTGGCCAGGCGCTCCTCCCGCAGAGGCCAAATATTTCACCCCTAAATTACAGCTCGGGAGATGAGGTCAAGGCCACGGTGGTTTCGGCGCAACCATCTGTCGGAGGCGAAATTGCGTAGCCCGGGGACGCCCACCGTGTTCCTGCCCCCCCTCGGCAGCAGCCCCCAGGCTGAGGGGGGCTCGGGGGGCCCCCCCCGCCGTGAGTCAGGGGTGGGGGGCGCAGAGGGTGGGGGTGACTCACGGCCGCCGCTCCTGTCCCCTCTGAGTCAATCCCGGAGTTGTTCCCTGCTGCTGGGAAGGAGGAGGAGAAGGAGGAGGAGGAGGAGGAGGAGGAGGAGGAGGAGCGCGGTGGTGGCAGTGACTCAAAGTGACAACAACAATAATAATACGCTGCGGCACTTGTCACGGGAGAGGCGCTTGGCCGGGGTCCCTCGTGCGTCCCCACCGCCGCCGGCGCACGAGGGACCCCGGCCAAGGCGGGGGTGTCACCGCCGCACGCGGGGTCACCTCAGGACGGGGCGGGGGGGGCGGACTGCGGTGACGGTATCCCCCGCTCGCCACCGGCACGGGGGGCTGCGGGGGACCCCGCTCGCCGTCACCTAAAATGGCCGGTTAGGTCCCCGCAGGCTCCCGGCTGCGGCACGGCACCGCCGAGGTCCCTAAATATATATATATATATAAAAAAAAAAAAAAAAAAAAAAAAAAAAAAAAAAAGGCGGGATTTCGGGTGGGTTTTCCATTTTCGTGCCGGTGGCTGCCGCGTGTCTCGCCCAGCCGGCGCAGGTAACCTACTTCGGAACGCCTCTGCCGCCGCGGCGAGCGTGACTCGCCGGTGCTGCCGTGCGGGAGCGGCACCGGCAGCTGGGCCGGGGCCGCCGCTCGCCCGGCCCGAGCCGCGGGGCCAGCGCCGCCGGGGACACAGCGGCCGCGGGGGCCGGCGGCCGGTCCCTCCCCGCCGGAGCGCCGGGAGCGGGTCCGTGACCGCCGCCGAGCCGAGCGGCGGCCGGGGGATGCCGCCAAGGACGGTCCCGGCGGCCTGAGGCGAGGGCACGGTGCCGAGCCCCCCGGCCCATCCCGTCCCGTCCCGCACCGCCGCGGCGGGCGAACGCAGCCGGGTAAGAGCGCGGGGAGCGGGGCCGGGAGCGCCGCCGGGTCCCGTACGGCCCCTCCGGCGGGGCCCCGCGGGGTGGGCAGCGGGAGGCGGCCGGGCCGCGGCGGCTCCCCGGCTTTGTTCGGCGGCCGGGGCTGCCGCGGGGTTTGTGCGCAGAACAACTATTTTTAGAGCATTTGGAGACCATGTTGGCTGGAAGCGAATCAAAGCCGCGAGCTGCCCCTTCGTCAGCGCCAACCGGGCTCGGCCGCCGCCGCACCGGGCGGCCGGGGGGGCTCGGCCGCCCCCCGGGGCTGCCGGAGGGACCCCGCTGCCGTGGGGGGTCGGGGGCTGCGGGCGGTGCCGGCGGCACGGCGGGGACCCCCGGCTGCGCGACCCCCGCGCCCCGCGGCGCCTCCGGGCGCGGGGGATCCCCCGAGGTGCCCGGTGCAGCCGCGGTGTCCCCGGTGCTTCCCGCTGCACGTGTCCGGCCGTGCCGTGCCGTGCCGTGCCCGCCCCGGGGCTGTGCCGAGGCGCGGCGGGACCAGGGGTTCGGGGGTGTTGGGGGGCTCCGCCAGCGGCACCCCGGGAGGCGACTCGCGGAGAACGGGGGGCCGAGGTGCCGTGCCAAGCCGTGCCAAGCCGTGCCGTGCCGTGGGGCTGGTGGCACAGCCGCTGACAGGGGGGCCAGTAGCGGTGGCCTGGGGCTGCGGGGGGTGCGGGGTGCCAGCCGAGACCCCTCACAGACGGGCATCGCGGTGCCCAGGGGCCAAGCGCCGGGCCGGGGCCGAGTGTGCCCGCGGGGAGCTGGCGTGGGCACCCCTGTGCCACCAAGGGGCTGGTGCCAGGGATGGGTCCGGGGCTTCCCCGGGGGCTCCCCGGGCTGGTGAGGGAAGGGCCCGGGGAGTCCCTCCCCAGCGCCCGCTGGTCGGCACAGGGCTGTGCCTGGGGGTACAGCGTGCACCCCACAGCCCCGTCTGGCATCCTGTACCCCCTGGTCCCACACCCCAAGCCTCCACCCCCAGCCTGGAGCCACCCCCCACTCCCCCTGCTCACATCCTCCCCCCAACCCAGCCTGCGAGAGGGTCAGGGAGGGCTGTGCTCCCCCGTCTGTCCCCCAGCCCCCGGCCCAGCACCCCAAATCCCGGGGGTCCCCGTGCCTGTGTCGGGGGGCGGCTGCAGCCCCCCGGCCCCCCAGCAGCCCCCGCCGCTCCGGCCGCGGGCCGGGGGGATGCCTTGGGGTCGGAGAGGTGCCGGGAGCGGCGTCCTGCCCGCCCCGGCCCCCCCGAGCCCCCGCCCGAGCCCCCCGCCCGCCGCTGGGAACGGCTGCGGCTGGAAAGCTCTAGAAACAAATTGCAGCTCCGGTGCCAAAGGCAACAGCAGCCCCGGCCATGGCGAATGCAGCGTTTGCCATAGCAACAGGTGCCGGCTGGAGCCTCCCCCCCGGCCCCCCGCAACCGGCCCCCGGCCCCCCGCAGCCGGCACCCCGCACCCGGGACCCCGCAGCCTGCACCCCACAGCCTGTCCCGTACACCCAGCACCCCCCCGGACCCCACGGCCAGCATCCCCCAGCTCCCCACAACCAGCACCCACAACCTGCATCCCCCGGCCTCCCGCACCCCCAGCCAGCACTCGGCCACCCCCGGTCCTGCACCCTTTGCACCCCACAAACCTAGCCCTGATGGCCCTGCCAGCCCCCTCACTGCCAGCACCCTATGCCCTGCAGCCAGCACCCCGCGCATCCTGCACCATGCACACCCTGTACGGTACCCCACAGCGTGCACCGCACACACCCTGCACCCCAAACCCTGCCCTGTGCCCCCTGCAGCACGTCCTGCACCCCGCATGCCCCTTGCACCCAGCACCCTGCACCCCACAGCCCTGCTGTCCCTGCACCCCACAAAATGCACATTGCACCCCTCGTACCCCACACTGCACGCCCCCCTCCATGCACCTCACAAGGTGCACGATGCACCCCAAAACATGCACTGGGCACCCCGTGCAGGGCAAAGGGCACCCCACACTGAGCATTGTGTGCTGGGTGCCCCGCACCACACCGTGCACCCATCACCCTGCACCCTGTGCCGTGCGCCCTGTACCCACACCCTGCACCCCACAGCATGGGCCCTGTGCCCCACAGCATGGGCCCTGTGCCCCACAACTGCACCCCACACCATGGGCCCTGTGCCCCACAACTGCACCCCTGTGGGCTCCCCACGCCTCACACCGTGCCCCCTGTGCCCCACATCGCTCCACACGCTGCAGCCCATGCTGTGCACCCCTTACCACGCACCCTGCGCTGACACTGCACCCCACACCCTGCACCCCTCACCCACACCGTGCCCCCCCTGTGCCCCCGCGGCCGGGGCGGGCCGGGGCTCGGGCACCTGCGGGGCGATGGCGGGGCAGGAGCCCAGCCCGGCCGAGTCAAGGCTGCGGCACGTTAATAATTGCCGGGGCTGGGGCCGGGCCGGGGGCAGCGGGGCGGGAGCACCCCCTGATCCCCGTCCCTCTCCGCTCCCCGCAGGGGCAGGAGGATCCAGGCAGCGGCGGGGGACGGCTCCCGGACCCCTCCTCGGCGCAGCGGGGTCCGCTCAGGTGCTGAAGAGGCGGCGGCCGCCCGGCCCCACGGCCCCACGATGCCGTCCAGCGGGAGCCTGGACGCCGGCAGCCCCGCGCCCAGCCGCGAGGCGCTCGACACGCACAAGGTACGGCCCCGTCCCGTCCCGTCCCGTCCCGTCCCGTCCCGCGGGAGCCGGGGGCCTCGGGGCTTTGGCTCCTTCACGGCCGCCAGGAGAAGGGGGTGCGGGGCTCTCTCTGCCGCAGGGCGGGGGGGACGGGAGAGGCCTGAGCCGCGGGCGGGATTAGCGCGGATTGAGCTATTCCTGGCGCTGGGGAGCGCGGGGAGTGGACGGGGACAGACCTGCTGTCACCTCCCGGCTGCGGGCAGAGCTGGGCCAAGGCGGCTGGCAGGCCGGGGGTGTCCCCAGGAGGGTTGTGTCCCCCAGGATGGGGGATGTCCTGGCCCTGGAGCGTGTGCTGGGTTCGTGCTCTGTGCTGGTGGTGGCCTGTAAGCCTCGTGCCAGCCCTGCTCCCCCCTCGGGGGGTCCTGCCTGTTCTGGGGGTCCCTGCGCTTCCTCGTCGTGTGACACCAGGCTCAGGAGGGATGCCCCCAGCCACGTACATGCTGGGCCAGAGTGGCCACTCCCAGTGCCAGGGCTGGCAAAGCCGTTGCTCTTCCTGTGGGGCAGAGTGTCCAGCAGGGCAGGGCAGGGCTGGTCATGGCGTGGGTATCGGGGCTGCAGCCAGCTGGACACCGTCCCACTGCGGGCACCGCCAGGTCGGGGTCATCCCCGTTCCTGCTGGCCGGCTGGGTCACACTGTTCTCGCCTGTCGGTGCTCTCCATCCTCCAGCCACTCCTCCCGGTGGCCAGAGGGGCCGGCCGGTGTGTCCGCTGGGATGCGGCCATGTGTCTGCTGGGATGTGCCTGGCACGTTCTTGGCATGGCTGGGGGCACGGATACCCGGGGTCAGGTCGGTCTTGCCTGACAGTTTTGCCGGCAGGAGCCAGGAGTGGGGAGAATGTGCAGCCCCCGTGCTTTGGGGCGGTTCTGGGGGCATGCAGGGCACAGGGCAGAGCCGGGGCAGTGCCCGCTGCAGCCTGGTGCTACCAGGAGCCGAGCAGAGCCGGGGCAGTGCCCGCTGCAGCCCGGTGCTACCAGGAGCCAAGCAGAGCCGGGGCAGTGCCCGTTGCAGCTCGGTACTCCCGGGAGCAGGGCAGAGCCGGGGCAGTGCCCATTGCAGCCCGGTACTCCCGGGAGCCGAGCAGAGCCGGGGCAGTGCCTGCTGCAGCTCGGTACTCCTGGGAGCCGAGCAGAGCCGGGGCAGTGCCTGCTGCAGCTCGGTACTCCTGGGAGCCGAGCAGAGCCGGGGCAGTGCCCATTGCAGCCCGGTACTCCCGGGAGCAGGACAGAGCCGGGGCAGTGCCCATTGCAGCCCGGTACTCCTGGGAGCCGAGCAGAGCTGGGGCAGTGCCCATTGCAGCCCGGTACTCCCGGGAGCCGAGCAGAGCCGGGGCAGAGCCCGCTGCAGCCCGGTACTCCCGGGAGCCGAGCAGAGCCGGGGCAGTTCCCGCTGCAGCCTGGTACTCCCGGGAGCCGGGCAGAGCCGGGGCAGTGCCCGCTGCAGCCTGGTACTCCCGGGAGCTGAGCAGAGCCGGGGCAGTGCCCGCTGCAGCCCGGTACTCCCGGGAGCCGAGCAGAGCCGGGGCAGTGCCCGCTGCAGCCCGGTACTCCCGGGAGCCGAGCAGAGCCGGGGCAGTGCCCGCTGCAGCCCGGTACTCCCGGGAGCGGGCCCGGCCGGGGCAGAGCCCGGCGCTGGCAGCGGCGCTCAGCCGGGCGCTGTCCCGGGCTGACCCCGCGGGATGCGGCGTCGCCTCCCCCGCGGCCACGTGCCGAGGTCACCCTGCCGAGGGCGGCCGCTCGCTGCCCGCGGGGCCGGCGGGGCGAAGCCGCTCCCGGCGCCTCCGGCCCCGCGGGTCGGGCCGGCGCCGGGGCCGGGGCCGGTGTCTCCCGGCGCAGCCCCGGCGGGGCCGAGCCCCGCTCCCAGCCGGGGCACGTCTCCGCAGTCGGGTTCCCCCCGGGGCCGCGGGCCGGGCAGCGGCGGCGGTGCCGCGGAGCGGGGCTGGCGGCGCAGCCAGCACTGCGTCATGCCGCAGCTCAGCCCGCCGCGCTCGGCCGCCGTTCCCTCCGGGCTGTTGCTTGGCAGCGGAGCAGGAGCAGCACCGGGGACGTGCCACGGAGCGCCGCGCTCCGGGGGACGGGCACGGGGTGATGGATGGGCCATGACTCAGCTCCCGGCGGGATGCGGGCGGCGAGGGGCTGCGGCACCGGCCCCCATGCCGGGCTGGGGGGGCAGAGCCCCCTGGAGTCCTCTGCCAGCCCTGCTGCTGCCCGGGCTGCACCCTCACCCCTGCCCTGCTTTTGGGGTGCCGGCTGTGCCCCCGGGAGGGTTCCCTGTCCTGATAGGTGCTGGGAGCATCTCCCTCGTTCCACAGCAGGGACTCTGCTGTCCCCCCACCGTGGCAGCCCTCGAGCCAGCTCTGTCTCTCCTGCTTCTCACCCTGGAGCCCCCCTGGCCTCTCTGGCACCCACTGGCCATGGGAGCAGCATCCCCTCCTGGCCATGGGAGGCCTGGCTAGCACCTGGTGCACATGACACCCCCAAATCTTTCATGTACATCCACTAAATGCTGCCAGCACCTGGACGGATTGAACTGTGGTGAGGGACAACTGGCGGTGCCAGCAGCCAGGGGCAAAGGGACAGGTGCCAGGGTCTCCTTGGGGCTGGCCTGCACCCCTGGCCTCCTTGGTGCTGCCCTGGCTTTGCAGCACAGTGAGGTACAGGGGGCCTGTGGGGCAGGGACCCCCAGAATCCCCCTCAGGGACTTCTGCACCAGGATGGCGCTGGATCTGGGATCTTGACATCGTCCTTGGACCTGTCCCAGACCTTTCCCGCAGGATGCCATGGGGAGCGGGGCCCAGCCCTGGTAGAGCCCCTGCGTGCTGTGGTGTCCCCTGCCCTCATTCAGCGCTGGCCGTGCTGGCAGGTGCCAGGGCTGGGGGGGGGTCCCTGCACAGGGCTGGGGGGTCCTTGTGGGGCTGGGGGGTCTGTGCAGGGGGCTGGAGGCTGCCCGGCCCCACAGGCAGGCGAGTGGGGCTGGGACAAGCACGGTTCTGGAGGGACACCATGGGCCTGGGGACAGACCTACACGTGGCTCCCGTGCATCCCACGTGCACCAAGACCAGGCAGGGGAGACAGGCGGCAATGGGCACAGGGCATGCAGCTGAGTCTGGGGCGGGTGGCACAGAGGGAGCTGGTCTGGGGACCACGGCTGGGGCCACCACGGCCATGGGGCACCACGGCCATGGGGCACCAGAGCCACGGGACACAGTGTGTCCCAGTGCCGTGGGATCTTCGTGCTGGACCCACGGGGATGTCCCAGCCGCATGCCGATGGCGCGGCTGCCCCAGCTCAGGGGGCGCAGGGCAGGAATGTGGCAGTGCTGGCGCCCGCCAGGGTGCGGGGCCGCGCGGCTGCAGCTGGATGCCGGCGCTGTCTGGCTGCCAGCCCCATCCCCTCCCTGGCCTCTCCCTCACCAGCCCCCCACCGGCCTCTCCTCCTTCCCCTGCTCCCCCTCCGTGGCCTCTTCCTGCTTGGCTGCTGCCGCCGGGATCTTCTGGGGCTCAGGTGAAAGCGACCCCGCGCCGCGCCGGGGCCTCGCGCCTCCCTTGCCCACCGTGTCCCCCCCGGTGCCAGGCACGGGTCCCCGGCGCGGGGACAGGGCCCCCGGCACGCGCGGCCGCCGGCGCTGCCGCGGCCCCGGCACGGGAGCAGGTTCATTTCCCGGAGCCGCGTTCCTGCTGCGCCGCCATGCTGGCACATGCGTGCTGCCAGTGCCGGGGCTGGGCCACCGCGCCAGGGACAGGGCGTGGGGCGCTGCCAGCTGCTCTGGGGCACGGCAGGGTCCCCAAAGCGGGCAGCTGCCCGCTCCAAGGGTGCCCGGCTCCTGCTGCTGGCCCTCGTCCCCAGGGAGCCGCATGGCTGCGTGCAGGCCCGTGCTGTGAGGCATCCGCACGGCCCTTGCTGCGTTCCGTGGCGCAGGCTTTGGTGGGTGGCAGCAGTGGGCACGTGTCCTGAGCCGGCCGTGGCACAGCGGCACGGGGCAGGGGGGTCACCCGCTGGGGCTCCCGGGCCGCACCTGTGCCACAGCCCAAGCGTGGCAGGAGACACTGTCACCCTTCTAAGTGTCCTGGTGCTGCTGGCCCGGCGATGCCGCGATGCTCGCGCCTGGCCGGACAGACGCCCGTCCCCCTGCGGTGCCCGCGGTGCCGGCGGCGCCGGCGATCCAGCGGGAGCGGAGCCGTGCCCAGCCCGGGCTGCCCGGCGGCGTAACCATCCTCTCTGTGTCCGCTCGCAGGGGGAAGAGGAGCCCGAGGAGAACCCGAGCAAGGAGGAGAAGCAGGAGCCGGGGACGCCCATGAGGAAAGCCGGGCGGCCCGGGCGCAAGCGCAAGCATGCCCAGGTGAGCCAGGTGGGGGGCGGTGGGTGTCCCCCGCAGGGCTGTCCTGCATTGCTGGCACACCTCGGCTCCTGGCGTGCCACGGGCTGCCCTGTGTACCAGGGTGCTGAGCCAGAGGAGGCCCGAGAGCAGTCGGAGGGGGTGTCCTTCCCCTCCTGGCCCTCAGCGAGCCCTCCTGTGCCCGGTGGCACCATCCCGCTCCGTGTGGCTCTGCTCGAGGCCCCACCATGCATTTGCTCCCTGCCTGGTGGCTGCGACCCTGGTCCCCTCCCTGGGGCTGCCGGGCCCGGGGGCAGAGCCCCGAGCCTCTGAGGGCCTCCGGGCTCGCTCAGCCCTCGCTGAGCCACGGGCACCGTGCCTGCCGAGGTCAGCTGGGAGTCACGGGATGCTCGGGGCTTTTGGGTCTGTGCTGGGGCAGGGCCCCGGGGGCTCGTCCCTTCCAGGCCATGGTGTGTCCCAGTGCCACTGGGGAGCCATCTCCTTGCGGGGTGGCCAGGTGGCACCTGGCTGCTGCCACAGACTTGGTGTGAGTGGAGGAGCAGGTTCCTCTGATGCTGAAGGCCCAGAGGGAAGGTGCCCTTGGTCTCCAGACTCAGACAGTGTCCCCAATCTTCATTCCCACAGGTGGGGACAGAGGGGTGACAAAGAGGCCCAGGGCGATGAGTGGGCCAGGGCAACGAGCAGGGGGGGACAAACAGAGCTGAGGCACCTTCACCCTTAGAAGGCCGCAAATCCTTTCTGGAGAAGTTTCTGGCAGCCGAAGGGCTTCGTCCTGTGCTGGGACATTTCAGGGGCAAGCTGCCTGTCCCGACAGCCCCTGATCCCTGCCACGCCAGTGCCAGGGTCACGGCAAAGCCGGGGCAGCGTCACCTGGGCCAGGGGGTGTGCAGGGCTGGCTGGGCTCAGGCTGCCGGTGGCCCCGGGCCGGGAGGAACGTGCCGGGGTGGGGGAGCCGCTGCTGGAAGAACAATGCTGGCACGGGAGCAAGCGGGGAGCGCCGCAGCAACGGCCGCGCCTGGGAGCCTGGAGGGCTCCGGCCAGCACAGCCGGAGGCCCCAGGAACCCCCCGGCACGATGGAGGAATGGCAGCAATGCCGGGGCAGCGGGCACATCCTGCCCCGGGGGTGGGAGCCGGGGGTGGGTGCCCGTCCCTGTGTGCTCCAACACAGCTGCGCGGTGCTGGTGCTGGTGCCGGTGCTTGTGCCAGAGCTGCTGCCGGTGCTGCTGCCGGTGCTGCTGCCAGCGCTGGTGCCGGTGCTGCTGCCGGTGCTGCTGCCAGTGCTGGTGCCGGTGTCCTTTGGCCAGCAGCTCCCAGTGCCAAGAGAGCAGAGCTGGCATAGCCAGCCCCAGGCACTGCCAGGGAAGCCCCTATGGACGTGAGCTACTAAAATTATCCTCCCTGAGGAGAGCCTGCTGCGCCGGGGGCACCGGAGCAGGCTGAGGGGAGCTGGCACACGCCATGGGCACCAGGCTGGCCCTGTGGGTGCCGGCCAGGGGTCCCCAGCAGCCGTGCCCAGGGTCGTGGTGGGCAGGCACGTGGCCAGAGGGGCCTTGCCCCGTGCCTGGTCAGCGGTGTGAGAGGGCACAGGGTGCTGGAGGGGGAGCTGGCAGGAGGGTGGCCGGGCACAGCCCTGTGGGGACGGGTGTCATGGTGTGGGCGAGCTGTGCCAGGCCACGCCGAGCTGTGCCGGGCTGTACCAGGCTGCGCTGCGGGGCGCCGTGCCGTGCTGAGCCACGCAGTGGCATGCTGTGGCTGCAGGAGCAGCGTCCCCAGTCCCAGCTGCGCCTGGCAGAGGGACACCCCTCAGCAGGGCTGCTCTGCGGGTGGTGCCAGGGTGACAGGGGCACCTTCCCCGGGCTGGGGTGGGCACGAGAGTCGCCAAGTGCCAACCCCCGTCATCCCTCTCCGGGGAGCATCATCCCTCTCCGGGGAGCGTCCCCAGTGTCCCCGGTGTCCCCGGGGCAGTGCAGAGCAGGCTCCTTGGCCGGGAGTGTCCCCCGTGTCCCCAGTGTCCCCAGTGTCCCCGGGGCAGTGCAGAGCAGGCTCCTTGGCGGGGAGTGTTCCCAGTGTCCCCAGTGTCACCCTGTGTCCCCGGGGTAGTGCAGAGCAGGCTCCTTGGCGGGGAATGTCCCCAGTGTCACCCTGTGTCCCCGGGGCAGTGCAGAGCAGGCTCCTTGGCGGGGAGTGTCCCCAGTGTCCCCAGTGTCCCCAGTGTCCTCGGGGCAGTGCAGAGCAGGCTCCTTGGCGGGGAGTGTCCCCAGTGTCCCCAGTGTCCCCAGTGTCCTCGGGGCAGTGCAGAGCAGGCTCCTTGGCGGGGAGTGTCCCCAGTGTCCCCAGTGTCCCCAGTGTCCCCAGTGTCCCCGGGGCAGTGCAGAGCAGGCTCCTTGGCGGGGAGTGTCCCCAGTGTCCCCAGTGTCCCCGGGGCAGTGCAGAGCAGGCTCCTTGGCGGGGAGTGTCCCCAGTGTCCCCAGTGTCCCCAGTGTCCCCAGTGTCCCCAGTGTCCTCGGGGCAGTGCAGAGCAGGCTCCTTGGCGGGGAGTGTCCCCAGTGTCCCCAGTGTCCCCGGGGCAGTGCAGAGCAGGCTCCTTGGCGGGGGCCCAGCGGAGGGGAGGGAGCAGGAGAAAGGCAGACCTTGTTCCCAGGGCCCCGCAGCGGCAGCCGGAGGAAGCGTGGGGTGGGTGGGCAGGAAGGCTCCGCCGCCGGCCCTTGGCGGGGACGGGGACCGGGACGGGGACGGGGACGGGCACCGCAGGCCGGGAAGGGGACAGGCCGGGGGTGGCTCCTGCCGCCCCCTTGCCCTCCCTGGCCCAGTCTGAGTGGCAGCACGGGGACGTGCTGGTGGCACGGGGGCCCGCTGAGCTGGGGTCCGGTCCTGGCCCAGGTAGGAAGCCGGGGTGCCAGGTTTGGCCGGCCGCGGAGGCGCTGGCAGCGGGTGACACCTGGGTGGGACGGATGGGGCCGTGCCGGCCGTGGCGCTGGGCGGGTGGCGTGTCCCTGTCCTGGCAGGAGGGGACGCGGTGCCCGTCCTGCCCCGGCGTTAGCATCCCAGGACCCTCCTGCCCAGCACGGCCGCTGTCCGGTGGCACCGCAGGCCTGGCACTGACGGCCGGTCCCGGTGCCGCTGCCAAAGCCTGGCCGTGCCAAGGGGAGCCTGTGCCATGCCAAAGCCTGGCCGTGCCAAGGGGAGCCTGTGCCATGCGTGCCTGGCACCCCACACCGGCCGAGCCCACGGACCTGTCCCAGCGAGGGGCTGGGCTGAGCCCCACAGCCCCTCTGAACCCCACAGCCCCCCTGACCCACACAGCCCCCCTGAGCCCCACAGCCCCACTGACCCACACAGCCCCCCTGCGCCCCACAGCCCCACTGACCGCCACAGCCCCCCTGAGCCCCACAGCCCCCCTGAGCCCCACAGCCCCACTGAACCCCACAGCCCCCCTGCACCCCACAGCCCCACTGAACCCCACATCCCCTCTGAGCCCCACAGCCCCCCTGAGCCCCACAGCCCCCCTGACCCCCACAGCCCCACTGAACCCCACAGCCCCACTGAGCCCCACAGCCCCACTGAACCCCACAGCCCCACTGACCCCCACAGCCCCACTGAACCCCACAGACCCCCTGACCCCCACAGCCCCACTGACCCCCACAGCCCACCTGAGCCCCACAGCCCCACTGAACCCCACAGCCCCACTGAACCCCACAGACCCCCTGACCCCCACAGCCCCCTGCACCCCACAGCCCCACTGAACCCCACAGCCCCACTGAGCCCCCCTGCACCCCAGAGCCCGCAGCCCCCCTGAGCCCCCCTGCACCCAGAGCCCGCAGCCACCCAGGTGTCCCCAGGCCCGCAGCCCCCGCCTGCCCTGGAGCACAGCGCTGGCCTTCCCGTTTCCTCCCGGGAAGCCCCACGGCCCCTGCGATTGTTCTCGGCACGGATGCGGCCCCAGCACAGGCGGCAGCGGGGCCAGGGGCGCCAGGACCCCATGAGCTGCCTCGGGGAATGGCACTGGAGACCCTACAGGGACAGGGGTGCAGCGGTGTCCTGGTTTGGGACCTGTCCTGGTCTGGGACCTGTCCTGGTATGGGACCCGTCCTGGTCTGGTACCTGTCCTGGTTTGGGACCTGTCCTGGTCTGGGACCTGTCCTGGTATGGGACCCGTCCTGGTCTGGGACCTGTCCTGATTTGGGACCCGTCCTGGTTTGGGACCTGTCCTGGTTTGGGACCCATCCTGGTCTGGGACCCGTCCTGGTCTGGGACCTGTCCTGGTCTGGGACCTGTCCTGATATGGGACCCGTCCTGGTTTGGGACCTGTCCTGGTTTGGGACCCATCCTGGTCTGGGACCTGTCCTGATTTGGGACCTGTCCTGGTCTGGGACCTGTCCTGGTTTGGGACCTGTCCTGGTCTGAGACCTGTCCTGGTTTGGGACCCATCCTGGTCTGGGACCTGTCCTGGTTTGGGACTTGTCCTGGTCTGGGACCTGTCCTGGTCTGGAACCCGTCTGGTCTGGGACCTGTCCTTGTATGAGACCCGTCTGGTCTGGGACCTGTCCTGGTTTGGGACCCGTCTGGTCTGGGACCTGTCCTGGTCTGGGACCTGCCCTGGTCTGGGACCTGTCCTGGTTTGGGACCCGTCCTTGTCTGGTACCTGACCTGGTATGGGACCTGTCCTGGTTTGGTACCTGTCCTGGTTTGGGACCCGTCCTGGTCTGGAACCCGTCTGGTCTGGGACCAGTCCTGGTTTGGGACCTGTCCTGGTCTGGGACCAGTCCTGGTCTGGGACCTGTCCTGGTTTGGTACCTGTCCTGGTTTGGGACCTGTCCTGGTCTGGAACCCATCTGGTCTGGGACCTGTCCTGGTCTGGGACCCGTCCTGGTATGGGACCTGTCCTGGTTTGGGACCCATCCTGGTCTGGTACCTGACCTGGTTTGGGACCCGTCCTGGTTTGGGACCTGTCCTGGTTTGGAACCTGTCCTGGTCTGGAACCCGTCTGGTCTGGGACCCCTCCTGCTTGCCAGTCCTTGTGGGACTGCCGGGGCCTTTGCTCCCTGGAATCCATCTTGCCCGGTTCCAGCTCCCTGTGCTGCTCCCGGGCCACGCTGCGGTGCCCCCGCTGTCCCTGCTGCCACCCCATGCCGTGGTGGCTGGCTGGCCCTCCGGGGCTGTGCATCCCCTGGCCAGGCACGCCAAGGTCCGGCCTTTGGCCTCCGAAAGCCCAGGTGTGCCCTCGTTCATGGACTGGCACGGCACTCCCGATGGCACCGGTGCCTGCTCGGGGCACCGGGCCCTTGCCAGGCTCTGGGGGACAGGCCAGGGGGGACAGGAGGGGACAGGGGGGGCAGGCCAGGGGGTCCTGTGCCCTGTGGCACCTCTCAGGGACCTCAGGGAGGAAGCAGTGCCTGTCACCTGCCACCCCCTCGAGCCTGTGCCTCGTGACACGCCAAGGCCCCCAGCTGTCCCGCGTCCCCTCCCGGGCCCTGTCACCATCGTGGCACCTGTAGTTCACTGGGGACAGGCAGGAAGGCTCCACTACCCACCGTGCCACCCTGGCTCCACGCCGTGCCACCCTGTCATCGTGCCCTGGCTCCACGCCGTGCCACCCCTCCTGTGCTGCAGGAGGACACCGGGGCCACCGGGAGGGAGTGGCAGCAGCTCCAGGGTCTGTCCGGGGGTGTCAGTGCCAGTGTGGGTGTCACCGGCTGTCACCCTGTGCCCAGGTGTCACCCTGTGCCTGTGCCCAGCTGTCACCCTGTGCCCAGGTGTCACCCTGTGCCTGTGCCCAGCTGTCACCCTGTGCCTGTGCCCAGGTGTCACCCTGTGTCTGTGCCCAGGTGTCACCCTGTGCCCAGGTGTCACCCTGTGCCTGTGCCCAGGTGTCACCCTGTACCCAGCTGTCACCCTGTGCCTGTGCCCAGGTGTCACCCTGTACCCAGGTGTCACCCTGTGCCCAGGTGTCACCCTGTGCCTGTGCCCAGCTGTCACCCTGTGCCCAGGTGTCACCCTGTGCCCAGGTGTCACCCTGTGCCTGTGCCCAGCTGTCACCCTGTGCCTGTGCCCAGGTGTCACCCTGTGCCTGTGCCCAGCTGTCACCCTGTGCCCAGGTGTCACCCTGTGCCTGTGCCCAGCTGTCATCCTGTGCCCAGCTGTCACCCTGTGCCTGTGCCCAGCTGTCACCCTGTGCCTGTGCCCAGCTGTCACCCTGTGCCCAGGTGTCACCCTGTGCCTGTGCCCAGCTGTCACCCTGTGCCCAGGTGTCACCCTGTGCCTGTGCCCAGGTGTCACCCTGTGCCTGTGCCCAGCTGTCACCCTGTGCCCAGGTGTCACCCTGTGCCTGTGCCCAGCTGTCACCCTGTGCCCAGGTGTCACCCTGTGCCTGTGCCCAGGTGTCACCCTGTGCCTGTGCCCAGCTGTCACCCTGTGCCCAGCTGTCACCCTGTGCCTGTGCCCAGCTGTCACCCTGTGCCCAGGTGTCACCCTGTGCCCAGCTGTCACCCTGTGCCCAGGTGTCACCCTGTGCCTGTGCCCAGCTGTCACCCTGGGCTGGGCTGGGCCGGGCTGAGCTGAGCTGTGCCAGGCTGGGCTAGGCCGGGCTGGTTTGGGCCGGGCCAAGCTGGGCTGGGCTGGGCTGGGATGAGCTGGGCCAGGCCAAGCTCTGACTCCTGCTCCCGGTGCTGAGCTGTGCCTGTCACACACACACTGCTGTCACACACCTGTGACACACACACACCTGTCACACACACACAGACACACACACTCCTGTCACACACCTGTCACACACACACACCTGTCACACACACACACACACACACACACACCTGTCACACACCTGTCACACACACACCTGTCACACACACACACACACACTTCTGTCACACACCTGTCACACACACACACACACACCTGTGACACACCTGTCACACACACACACACACACACTGCTGTCACACACCTGTCACACACACACACCTGTGACACACACACACACCTGTCACACACACACACCTGTTACACACACACAGACACACACACACACTGCTGTCACACACCTGTCACACACACACACACACACACTGCTGTCACACACCTGTCACACACACACTCACCTGTCACACACACACACACCTGTTACACACACACACCTGTCACACACACACACACCTGTCACACACACACACACCTGTTACACACACACAGACACACACACACACTGCTGTCACACACCTGTCACACACACACACACACACACTGCTGTCACACACCTGTCACACACACACTCACCTGTCACACACACACACACCTGTTACACACACACACCTGTCACACACACACACACCTGTCACACACACACACACCTGTCACACACACACACCTGTCACGCACACACTCACCTGTGACACACCTGTCTCACACACACACCTGCACATGTGTGTGTCACGAGCTTATCCCAGGGCCTAGCTCTGTGTGTCCCTGACACACTGCCCTGTCCCATGTGTCCGTGCCAGTGGCGGTGAGCCACACCAAGGGGCCCCTTGCTGTCCCCTTGCTGTCCCCTTGCTGTCCCCTTGCTGTCCCTCACCCCAGTGCGGTGGCACAGGTGCACCAGGCAGGACGGGCAGTGCCAGTGTCCCCTCTGCCCACAGGGGCCTGGACACCCGGGCACGTCCCAGCACGTTCTGCTCCGGATGGCACCATGGCCCCATGCCCGGTCCCCAGAGTGCTGTGGCACCTCGCTCCCAAAGTGTCATGGCCCAGTGTCGTTCTGTGGTGCCACGTCCCCGTGTCCTGCTCCTGAGGGTGCCACGTCCCCGTGTCCTGCTCCTGAGGGTGCCATGACAGCATGTCCAGGTCCTTGCGGTGCCACATCCCCGTGTCCTGCTCCTGAGGGTGCCACGTCCCCGTGTCCTGCTCCTGAGGGTGCCATGACAGCATGTCCAGGTCCTTGCAGTGCCACATCCCCGTGTCCTGCTCCTGAGGGTGCCATGACAGCATGTCCAGGTCCTTGCGGTGCCACATCCCCGTGTCCTGCTCCTGAAGGTGCCATGACAGCATGTCCAGGTCCTTGCGGTGCCACATCCCCGTGTCCTGCTCCTGAGGGTGCCATGGCAGCATGTCCAGGTCCTTGCGGTGCCACATCCCCGTGTCCTGCTCCTGAGGGTGCCATAGCAGCATGTCCAGGTCCTTGCGGTGCCACATCCCCGTGTCCTGCTCCTGAGGGTGTCACGGTGTTGTATCCCAGTCCAAAAGGCGCCCCGTCCCCGTGTCCTGGTCCCGAGTGTTCTGTGGCTCCATGTCCTGATCCTCATGGTGTGCCACCTTTTGTTATGGTCCTGAGGCTGTCACAGCATTTTGTCACTGTCCCAAAGGTATCTTGTCACTCTGTCTTGGTCCTGAGGGTGTGGTGACATTGTGTCCTGGTCTGAGGGTGTTGCTCTAAGGTGTCCTGGCCCTGAGGCCGTGGAGATGTGTCCTGGTCCGTGAGGATGTCACACACACCTGTGTCCTGGTCCTCAGAGTGCCACGGTGGAGTGTCCTGGTCCTCAGGGTGGCACAGCAGCGTGTCCTGATCACGAGGGCGTCACATCCATGTGTCCTGGCCCTGCTGTGACACCGTGTCCTGCTCCCAAGGGTCCAGGGCAGGCAGCAGCAGCTGTCACACCCGGGATGCAGGAGGTGGGACCGGGGCTTTTCGGGCTGTCGTGCTGCCGTCCCCCGCTGCCAGCACCGAGCGCAGCCCTTCCCTTCTCCCAGCAGGCGGAAAGCAGTGACACCCCCAAAGACACCGCGGCCGTCCCCAAGTGCCCCCCGCCGTGCCCGGAGGCCAGTCCCGCCGAGCCGCTGCCCAACGGGGACGTGGAAGGGGACGCGGAGGAGGCCGGGGCCAGCCCCAAGGGCGGCCGGCCCGAGGAGGACGAGACGGAGAGCCTGGCGGACGGAGAGACGGGCCGGGCGCTGGAGAACGGCCGCTGCACCCCCAAGGAGGGCCTGGACGCCCCGGCCGATGAGGGTGAGCTGGCCCCTTCCGACCCCCAGAAGAAACGCGGGAGGAGGAAACTCCTGGAGGCCACAGAGAAAAGTAAGAGCTCAGCCCTGGGGGCTCCCCGCTCCAGGGCCCGGCCCCCAGGGACCCCTGGGCCCCCCAGGGACCCCTGAACTCCCAGCGAACCCCGGCCCCCCCAGGGACCCCCAACCCCCAGGGACCACCAGCCCCCTAGAGACCCCCAGCCCCCCAGGGACCCCTGAATTCCCAGGGACCCCCAACCCCCAGGGACCCCTGACCCCCTAGAGACCCCCAGCCCCCCAGGGACCCCTGAATTCCCAGGGACCCCCAGCCTCCAGGGACCCCCAGGCCCCCAGGGACCCCTGAACCCCCAGGGACCCCCAACCCCCAGGGACCCCTGACCCCCTAGAGACCCCCAGCCCCCCAGGGACCCCTGAACCCCCCCAGGGACACCCAGCCCTCAGAGACCCCCAGCCCCCCAGGGACCCCTGAACCCCCAGAGACCCCCAGCCCCCCAGGGACCCCTGAACCCCCAGAGACCCCCAGCCCCCCAGGGACCCCCAGTCTCCAGGGACCCCCAGTCTCCAGGGACCCCCGATCCCCCAGAGACCCCCAGCCCTCAGAGACCCCCATCCCCCAGGGACCCCTGACCCCCTAGAGATCCCCGGCCACGCAGGGACCCCTAGCCCCTAGAGACCCCCAGCCCCCAGGGACCCCCGACCCCCAGAGACCCCCAGCCCCCAGAGACCCCTGACCCCCAGAGACCCCCGGTCCCCAGAGACCCCCAGCCCCCAGAGACCCCTGACCCCCAGGGACCCCCAGCCCTGCTGTCCCGCTCCGTGAGGGCTCTGGGCTGGGCAGCGCTGCCGCAGGAGGAGGAGGAGGAGGAAGGGCTGAGCCCCTCCATGCCATGCAGGATTTGGGGTGGGGGGGCTGTTCCCACGTGCTCATCCCATCCCCCATCATCACCTTTCCTGACAGCAGGAACAGGGATTGGGCTCCTCGTGCTCGGTGCCCCGCGGTGCCAGCACATCCCTGTCCACCCGTGACACCTCCCTGGCACCTGTGCCCCCTGTGGCCGCCCTGCCCGTGCTGGGGGTGTGGGGACCACGGTGCCCAGGAGGTGCTGGCCTCCGGGGAGCAGGCAGGGCAGAGGGACCAGCGCCATGCTGAGGGGTCAGTCCCAGCTGTACCCGGCTGGGGCACGGCTCAGCTCGGGAGGTCCCGAGGGTCCCGGGGCATTTCTGGGCCATGTCAGGGGGTGCCCAGGTAGTGCAGCCCCCCGTGGCGCCGGGCCCAGCGCTGTGTCCCCGGGACACGGGGGACAGGGACGAGCTGGGGACAGCCCGCCGAGCAGCCCGTGATGCTGCAGGGCTGGAGCGTCTGTGCCGGGGGAAGGCTGCGGGAGCTGCGGCTGCTGAGCCCGGAGCAGAGCGGGCCCCGGGGATGCCGGGTGTGACCCCGGCAGGGAGGGCTCTGCAGGTGAGCCCGGCGCTCCCGGGGACAGGAGCAGAGGCCACGGCACAGGCTGGACCCCAGATGGTCCCTCTGGACCTCGGGACAGCCTTCTCAGCATTCCCAGCTCTGGCACTTGGGCCTTCCTGACTGGAATCATCACAGAGACTGACCGGCCGGCCATGCCGAGCCAGTGCTGAGCAGGGAGGGATGGATGGACAGGGGAGCTGGGACGGAGCTGGAAGAGGCAGGGACGGAGCTGGAAGAGGCTGGGATGGAGTTGGAAGAGGCAGGAATGGCTGGGGCAGGCAGGGACAGGGCTGGCAGAGGCAGGGATGGCTGGGGCAGGCAGGGACGGAGCTGGCAGAGGCTGGGATGGAGTTGGAAGAGGCAGGGTTGGAGCTGGTAGCGGCAGGGATGGAGCTGGTAGCGGCAGGGATGGCTGGGGCAGGCAGGGACGGAGCTGGCAGAGGCTGGGATGGAGTTGGAAGAGGCAGGGATGGAGCTGGTAGCGGCAGGGACGGAGCTGGTAGCGGCAGGGATGGCTGGGGCAGGCAGGGACGGAGCTGGCAGAGGCTGGGATGGAGTTGGAAGAGGCAGGGATGGAGCTGGTAGCGGCAGGGATGGCTGGGGCAGGCAGGGACGGGGCCGGCAGAGGCAGGGATGGCTGGGGCAGGCAGGGACGGAGCTGGTAGCGGCAGGGATGGCTGGGGCAGGCAGGGACGGAGCTGGCAGAGGCTGGGATGGAGTTGGAAGAGGCAGGGATGGAGCTGGTAGCGGCAGGGATGGCTGGGGCAGGCAGGGACGGGGCCGGCAGAGGCAGGGATGGCTGGGGCAGGCAGGGATGGAGCTGGTAGCGGCAGGGACGGGGCTGGCAGGCAGGGACGGAGCTGGCAGAGGCAGAGGCAGAGGCAGAGGCAGGCATGGCGGGATGGATGCATGGATGAGCCGCACGCTGCAGATGCTGCCGCAGTCACGAGGCGCGGCCGCGGGAGCGCCGCAGCCGCGGTGGGGGGAGCGGGGAGGGCCGCGGCCGGGGCGGGCCCCGGGCAGCCCGAGGGCAGCCGGACCCGGCTGAGGCTGCGGGGACGGCCGGCTGCGGTGTCCGAGCGGTCCCAGCCATCCCGGGGGCCCGGGGCGGCTGTGCCGCTGCCGGGAGCTCCCTCCCTTCCTCCCTCCCGCCCGCACGGAGCCATTTCCAGCGCTCCGGCCGAGCCCGGGCCGGGGTCACCGGCACCTTCCAGCGCCGGGCTCGGCTCCTGCCGGACCCTCCCCGCCCCCGGGGCTCGCCGGGATCCCGTGCCCCTGCGATGAGCCACGGGAAATCCCCGCTTCAGTCAGTGCCCCCCAGTCTGGCCAGTCCCGGTGACAGAGGGGGACCAAGCATCTCAGAACAGGCCAGGCCCCCTCTCCCGTGCCTCAGTTTCCCCCCCCCCCCCCATAGATCCCTGTAGATGAGGATGGGATGCCTGGACATACCTGGAGCGCACACACACTCTGCTCCCCGGTGTCCCAAGGTGTCCCCCAGTGTCCCAGTGTCCTGCAGCGTGCCACGCTGCCCTACAACGTCCCCCCTTGTTCCCCCATGTCCCCTGGTGTCCCCCAGCACTCAGAGCAGAGCTCTGGGCCGCTCTCCTCCCTCAGGGGCTCCAGCTGCCACGGGGGGCTGGATCCCCATGTGCCAGCTGCGGGGTACCATCCTGGCATCACAGGGGGCTGGGGCCACCCCAGGGCCTGGGCCACGGTGGCCAGTGCCCAGCAGCCAGGGGCAAGTGCTGAGGGATGCCAGCAGCGGGCGGGAGCCCCCCCTGCAGCCAGCAGCGCCCCGCTCCCCCGGCGGCTCTCACCCCCCGAAACACTGGGGGTTATTTTTAGCCGCTTTCCTGGCAGCGCCTCGGCAGACCTGCGGCGCGGATGTGCCGAGAGCACAGGAAGCAGCGGGGCTGCGCCGCTTCCCCTGCCCGCCGGGGGGGTCACTGCCCCGGACCCCCAAACCCGGCCGGGGCAGGAGCAGCGGCCGCGTCCCGGCAGCAGCGCCCACCCGGGAGCGCCCCGGGACCCGCGCCCAGAGCTGGGTGGGCTCCGGACGGGCTGGGTGGGCCCCGTCTCCCCCGCGGAGTCCCGGGTGGGCCCCATCGCCCCGCGCCCACGCCGGCTGACGGCCGCTCTCTGTTCCGTGTGCAGGCAAGGACGAGAAGGAGGAAAACAACTTCGACACCCTGAAAATGGAGGCAAGTATGGCCTGGGGCTGGATCCTGCAAATCTGTGCCCGGGAGACGGGCACAGCACACCCCAGGGAACAGGCATGGCCCCATAGCCACCCCAGGAGATGGGCACAGCCCCACAGCCACCCCAGGAGATGGGCACAGCCCACCCCAGGAAAGGGGAACGGCCCCACAGCCCACCATGGCCTCCTCGTGCCCACAGGCACCATCTCTCCCTGCTCCCTGGGCACCTGGGCTCCCATGCCACGACACAGCCAGGCACCCGGCAGCTCTTGCTGCTGTGCTGGGGACCAGGTGGCACCAGGATGTGCCGGGTCAGGGACCCCCTCCATCCCTCCACGAGGGATGGTGCCTGCCCAGGCTGACCCCTGGCCTCCCCTCAGTTCCCTCAGTGCTCTGGGCACAGCGTGTTGGATCTGCTTTGGGGAGGATCTGTGCCTGGATGGTGGCGGTGGTGCCCACCAAGGTGCAGCTGGGTGTGCTGTGATGCCATGGCATCCAGGTCATTGAATCCCAGACCAGTTTGGGCTGGAAGGGACCTCAAAGTTCATCCATGGGCAGGGACACCTTCCACTAGACCAGGCTGCTCCAAGCCATGTCCAGCCTGTCCTGGGACACTCCCAGGGCTCCAGGGGCAGCCACAGCGTCTCTGGGCACCCTGTGCCAGGGCCTGCCCGCCCCACAGGGAATCACTTCTCCCCACTATCGAATCTCAGGTCCTGGTGCACACGTGGGCCAGGCCACGTTCCCGTGCCCATGTGAGCCCAGGCAGGCAGTGCCCCCCTTGCCTGTCTCCCCACGCACGAGGCGTGCCCCCCACAGCCCCCCGGGCAGCTCTGCTGTGTCCCCTGCGCCGTCCCCGAGGCCGGGCCGTGGCCGGTGGCCTGACCCCGCTGTCTGTCCGTGGCAGGGCTCGCGCGGGCGGCTCCGCGGCGGGCTGGGCTGGGAGTCGAGCCTGCGGCAGCGGCCGATGCAGCGGCACACCTTCCAGGCCGGGGACCCCTACTATATCAGCAAGAGGAAGCGGGACGAGTGGCTGGCACGCTGGAAGCGGGAGGTGAGGGCCGGCACCAGCGGGCGGTTGGCACCGCGTGGCCACTGAGCCCCGAGGCTCCCGTGGCATCGGTGGGTCGCTCAGAGCCCGGGCCCGGGCTGGCCGGGCACACGGGGCACGGTCAGGGCACACGGGGCTCGGGTGGGCGCGCGGGGCACGCCGGCGTGGCCGTGCCCCGGGGCCGGTGGAAAGGGTGCTCCGTGCTGCTGGTGGCACCCGTGCCTGGCCCGCGGCTCCTTGCCCCTGTGGCCCCGGGGCCGCCCTCTCTCGGGGCAGCGGGCCAGTCCCTCTCCCGCGGGATGTGCTGCCCATTCCTGCCCGTTCCTGCCGGTTTCCCGGGGCCCAGAGCCTGGCACGGGCACGGGGCGGCCACGGTGCCAGCGGCTGTTCGTGGGCAGCAGGGACAGGGACTCTGTGGGTGCCCAGAGGGGACCCCAGGCACAGCCCCCCTGTCCTGCCCCATCTCACCAGACCGGAGCCCTTGGGCACTGGCAAGTTCCTCCTCATGGAGCTCCCCAAACCCTGCAGGTCCCCACACCGTGAGAGGCCCCAGACCTGTCATGGGTCACTCCTGGGCCGTGATTTTCAGGAGCAGAGCTGGCTGGTGGCCCAGTGCCCATTCACAGCTGCCTCCTTCCCTGGCTGCTGCTGGGGTCACCCCCTCTGTGCCACCCACCGCCCATGTCCCACTCTGGGGACACTCCCCACTGTCTGACTCAGCTGGGGTCACCAACCCTGCTATACCGTGGGCACAGGGACAACCCAGCCTCCTCCAGCCTGCCCTCCTCTTCCTCACCCCTCAGCCTCTGAGGGGTGCAGCTGGCATGGGGACAGGACACGGGGACACCCAGGGTCAGTGCAGTGACACAGATTAGGGGAACAGGGACACTCGGGGTCAGTGCAGTGACACAGATTAGGGGAACAGGGACACTCAGGGTCAGTGCAGTGACACAGACACAGGGACACTGGGACACCCAGGGTCAGTGCAGTGACACAGACACAGGGACACTCAGTGTCAGTGCGGTGACACGGACGTGGGGACACTCGGGGTCAGTGCGGTGACACGGACGTGGGGACACTCGGGGTCAGTGCAGTGACACAGACACAGGAACACTGGGACACCCAGGGTCAGTGCAGTGACACAGACACAGGGGAACAGGGACACTCAGGGTCAGTGCAGTGACACAGACATGGACACAGGGACACCCAGGGTCAGTGCAGTGACACAGATAGGGGAACAGGGACACTCAGGGTCAGTGCAGTGACACAGACACAGGGACACTCAGGGTCAGTGCAATGACACAGACACAGGGACAGTCAGGGTCAGTACAGTGACACAGACACAGGGACACTGGGACACCCAGGGTCAGTGCAGTGACACAGACACAGGGACACTCAGTGTCAGTGCAGTGACACGGACGTGGGGACACTCGGGGTCAGTGCAGTGACACGGACACAGACACAGGGACACCCAGAGTCAGTGCAGTGACACAGATAGGGGAACAGGGACACTCGGGGTCAGTGCAGTGACACAGACATGGACACGGGGACACCCGTGATCAGTGCAGTGACACAGACACAGGGACACTGGGACACTCAGGGTCAGTGCAGTGACACAGACACAGGGACAGGGACACTCAGGGTCAGTGCGGTGACACAGACACAGGGACAGGGACACTCAGGGTCAGTGCAGTGACACAGACACAGGGACACTGGGACACCCAGGGTCAGTGCAGTGACACAGACACAGGGACACTGGGACACTCAGGGTCAGTGCAGTGACACAGACACAGGGACACTGGGACACCCAGGGTCAGTGCAGTGACACAGACACAGGGACACTGGGACACTCAGGGTCAGTGCAGTGACACAGACATGGACACAGGGACACCCAGGGTCAGTGTAGTGACACAGATAGGGGAACAGGGACACCCAGGGTCAGTGCAGTGACACAGACACAGGGACACTCAGGGTCAGTGCAATGACACAGACACAGGGACAGTCAGGGTCAGTACAGTGACACAGACACAGGGACAGGGACACCCGTGGTCAGAGCAGTGACACAGACACAGGGACAGTCAGGGTCAGTGCAGTGACACAGACATGGACACAGGGACACCCAGGGTCAGTGCAGTGACACAGACATAGACACAGGGACACCCGTGGTCAGAGCAGTGACACAGACACAGGGACAGGGACACTCGGGGTCAGTGCAATGACATGGACACAGGGACAGGGACACTCAGGGTCAGTGCGGTGACACAGACACAGGGACACTCAGTGTCAGTGCAGTGACACGGACGTGGGGACACTCAGGGTCAGTGCAGTGACACGGACGTGGGGACACTCAGGGTCAGTGCAGTGACATGGACACAGGGACAGGGACACCCAGGGTCAGTGCAGTGACACGGACACGGGGACACTCAGTGTCAGTGCAGTGACACGGACACGGGGACAGGGACACTCAGGGTCGGTGCAGTGACACGGACGTGGGGACAGGGACACCCAGGGTCAGTGCAGTGACACGGACGTGGGGACACTCAGGGTCAGTGCAGTGACACGGACACAGGGACAGGGACACCCAGGGTCGGTGCAGTGACACGGACACAGGGACAGGGACACCCAGGGTCAGTGCAGTGACACGGACACGGGGACACTCAGTGTCAGTGCAGTGACACGGACACGGGGACAGGGACACTCAGGGTCGGTGCAGTGACACGGACACGGGGACAGGGACACCCAGGGTCAGTGCAGTGACACGGACGTGGGGACACTCAGGGTCAGTGCAGTGACACGGACACAGGGACAGGGACACTCAGGGTCGGTGCAGTGACACGGACACGGGGACAGGGACACCCAGGACAGGCGCTGTGCCTCTCATGCCCACGCTGGGAGCCTTAGGCTGGGTGGGACCCCCTGCCCCGTGCCCCTGTGGAGGTGGGAATGGAGGTGGGACCCTGGGGCTGGGATGGAGATGAAGGGGACAGGGCAAGGGATGAAGGAGGGAACGGGATGGGGATGAGATGAGGATGGGGATGGGGATGGGATGGGATGGGATGGGATGGGATGGGATGGGATGGGATGGGATGGGATGGGATGGGATGGGATGGGATGGAGCGGGGATGAGGATGGAGAGGGGATGAGGATGGGAGAAAGATGGGGATGAGGGTGGGGGTGGGGCAAAGACAGGGAATGGGGTGGAACGGGAATGGGGATGGGATGGGATGGGGGTGGGGATGGGACGGGGATGGATTGGCAATGGGAATGGCGCAGGGGATGGTGATGGCAATGCAGGTGGAATGAAGATGGAGATGAGGGTGGGGGTGAGGCACAGGGATTGGGGATGGGGATGGGGATGGGGGTGGGGATGGGACTGGGGGAGGGGGTGGACAGGGCTGCCAGAGCTGCCGGTGGCCCCAGGGCAGGGAGAGCTTGGGACGATTGTCCAGCGGGGATATCCAGACGATGTCCCTTAACGACCGGCGATGGGACATTTCCTGTCCCCCCCGGGCAGAGCGGGGCGCCCAGCACTGGGGGGGAGGACACGAGATCCTGCTGTGACCCTGCCCCAGGACACTCCGGGTGTCACCTACCCCGTGTCCTTTGGCCCAGGGCCACTTGTGTCCCCAAACATCCCCGGTCCCCAAAGCCCGAGCCGGGCTGGAGGAAGCGGGGTGTCCCTGCTGTCACCCCATTGTCACCCGGGGGGGCACGGAGCGGGTGATGTCACCCCATTGTCACCCGGGGAGCACATCGAGGGTGGCATTGGGGCACCGCGGTGTTCAGGGTCCCCTGGGGACGCCCCGGGTCCCGGGATGAGGCGGTGGCCCCGGGACCCCCGAGCAGGGGGAGGCAGGGCAGGGGTCCCGCTGCCCCCCCGGGGTGACACCACCCCCCCTTTGCACAGAGGGGGGTCCCGGAGGCACCACGCCGTGGGACCCCCGGGACACCGGGGACACCGGGGACACCGGGGACACCGGGGCTGGCAGGGCCAGCAGGGGCAGGGCCTGTCCTGGGGTGCAGGGACCCCGAGCGTGTCCGTCCGTACCGGGCCGAACCGGGACAGCGGGCCGGTGCCAGCCCCGCACCAGTGTCCGTACTGGGCTGAACTGGGCAGTGTGACCTCAGACCAGTGCCTGTACTGGGCTGAACTGGGCAGGGTGACCTCAGACCGTTGTCCGTACTGGGCTGAACTGGGCAGGGTGACCTCACACCAGTGTCCGTACTGGGCTGAACTGGGCAGGGTGACCGCAGAGCAGTGTCCGTACTGGGCTGAACTGGGCAGGGTGACCGCAGAGCGGTGTCACACCAGTGTCCGTACTGGGCTGAACTGGGCAGTGTGACCTCAGACCGGTGTCCGTACTGGGCTGAACTGGGCAGGGTGACCTCAGACCGGTGTCCGTACTGGGCTGAACTGGGCAGGGTGACCGCAGAGCAGTGTCCGTACTGGGCTGAACTGGGCAGGGTGACCTCAGACCGGTGTCACACCGGTGTCCGTACTGGGCTGTACTGGGCAGGGTGACCGCAGACCGGTGTCACACCAGTGTCCGTACTGGACTGAACTGGGCAGGGTGACCGCAGACCGGTGTCCGTACTGGGCTGAACTGGGCAGGGTGACCTCAGACCGGTGTCACACCAGTGTCCGTACTGGGCTGAACTGGGCAGTGTGACCTCAGACCAGTGCCTGTACTGGGCTGAACTGGGCAGGGTGACCGCAGACCAGTGTCCGTACTGGGCTGAACTGGGCAGGGTGACCTCAGACCGGTGTCACACCAGTGTCCGTACTGGGCTGAACTGGGCAGTGTGACCTCAGACCAGTGCCTGTACTGGGCTGAACTGGGCAGGGTGACCGCAGACCAGTGTCCGTACTGGGCTGAACTGGGCAGTGTGACCTCAGACCGGTGTCCGTACTGGGCTGAACTGGGCAGGGTGACCTCAGACCGGTGTCCGTACTGGGCTGAACTGGGCAGGGTGACCGCAGAGCAGTGTCCGTACTGGGCTGAACTGGGCAGGGTGACCGCAGACCGGTGTCACACCAGTGTCCGTACTGGGCTGAACTGGGCAGGGTGACCGCAGACCGGTGTCACACCGGTGTCCGTACTGGACTGAACTGGGCAGGGTGACCGCAGACCGGTGTCACACCAGTGTCCGTACTGGACTGAACTGGGCAGGGTGACCGCAGACCGGTGTCCGTACTGGGCTGAACTGGGCAGGGTGACCGCAGACCGGTGTCACACCAGTGTCCGTACTGGGCTGAACTGGGCAGGGTGACCGCAGACCGGTGTCCATCCTGCCACCCCCCGTCCCCAACTGGTGGCACTGGGGACACTGGTGCGGGGGGCGGGGGCGGCTCCAGCCGTGCGGGGCGAGGCCCCCGGGGCGCCGCCGCCCCCGCCCCGTCCCGGCGCTCCGCACAAAGGCCGGGGGGCCGCGGCCCCGGGACAAAAGGCGGCGGCAGCGGCCCCGCGGCGTGAGGCGCAGCCCAGCCCGGACCGGAGCGCGGCCGCGGGCCCGTGAGTACCGGGAGGGACGGGCCGGGACCGGGGCACCGGCGGGACAGCGGGGCCGGGGCGACAAGCACCGGGAGCGGCATTGGGGCCGGGGCGGGAGGACACCGGGCAAGCGGCACGGCGCCGGAGCGCTCGGGGCCGCTCGGCTCCGTTCGGTTCCGTGCCGGGAGTCCGCTCGGCTCCGTTCGGTTCTGCTCGGAACCGTTCCGTTCTGCTGAGGACCGCTCGGATCCGTCCCGCCGGCCGCTCGGGTGTCTTCGTTCTTCTCGGCGGCGCTCGGCTCCGTTCGGTTCTTCGGAACCTTTCGGTTCTGCCCGGTGCCTTCGGTTCCGCTCCGTTCCCTCCGGCTCCGCGCCGGGCGCCGTTCGGGTCTCTTCGGCTCCTCTCGGTTGCTCCGATTGTGCTCGGGTGTTTTCGGTTCCGTTCGGCTCCACTCGGGCCCTTTCGGTTCCCCTTCGGTTCCGGTCCGGCCCATGCCCCCCGCGCCCCCCCCCCGCCCCCCACCGCAGCCAACCAGCCGGGCCGGGAGGCACCACGTGACCCGGAGCCCAGACAAAGGGCCGCCGGGCTGACCCGCACCGGCCCGGCCGGCTCCGCGCGTTCCGGCTCCGCGCGTTCCGCCCCGGCCGGGCCCGGCCGCTCCCGCCGGTACGGGAACCGGAACCGGCACCGGCACCACTGCGGGCCGGAGCGCCCGGGCCGCGCGGGGAGATCCCGCCGGGGCCGGGGGGGGGGGGGGATCCCGTCCACGGTGACATGGACGGGGATGAGCACAGACGATACCGGGATGCGCTCGGGGGGTCACGGCATGAGTGCGGGGGTGGCGGGGGGCACGGCACGGGCCCCGGGATAAATCCCGGGGTTCAGCGGGGGGAAACTGAGGCACGGGCCCCGGGATAAATCCCGGGGTTCAGCGGGGGGAAACTGAGGCACGGGCCCCGGGATAAATCCCGGGGGTCAGCGGGGGGAAACTGAGGCACGGGCCCCGGGCCGCGTCCCCGCAGGCGGAGAAGAAGGCCAAGGTGATCGCCGTGATGAACGTGGTGGAGGAGCCGGCGCGGGCCGAGGCGCAGAAGGAGGAGGAGGCCAGCCCGCCGCCCGGGCCGCAGCAGCCCACCGACCCCGCCTCGCCCAGCGTGGCCACCACGCCCGAGCCCGCCGTGGCCGAGGCGGGCGACAAGAACGCGTCCAAATCGGCCGACGACGAGCCCGAGTACGAGGTGAGCGCCGCGCCGGGCGGAGCGGGGCCGGGCCCGGTGCGCCCGAGCCGCGCTGAGCCCCGCGCCGCCCGCAGGACGGGCGCGGCTTCGGCATCGGCGAGCTGGTGTGGGGCAAGCTGCGCGGCTTCTCCTGGTGGCCCGGCCGCATCGTGTCCTGGTGGATGACCGGCCGCAGCCGCGCCGCCGAGGGCACCCGCTGGGTCATGTGGTTCGGCGACGGCAAGTTCTCGGTGGTGAGTGGCGAGCCCCGGGGCGCGGCGGCGGCGGCGGCCGAACTCCCTCCGGTGTCGCCACGGCCGCCTCCTGTCCCCAGGTGTGCGTGGAGAAGCTGCTGCCCCTGAGCTCCTTCGCCAGCGCCTTCCACCAGGCCACCTACAACAAGCAGCCCATGTACCGCAAGGCCATCTACGAGGTGCTGCAGGTGAGGGGACACGGCTGAGCCATGGGGGACACGGCTGAGCCATGGGGGACACGGCTGAGCCATGGGGACACGGCTGAGACATGAGAGGGACACGGCTGAGCCATGGGGGGGACACGGCTGAGCCATGGGGACACGGCTGAGCCATGGGGGGACACGGCTGAGACATGGGGGGGACACGGCTGAGACATGGGGGACACGGCTGAGCCATGGGGACACGGCTGAGACATGAGAGGGACACGGCTGAGCCATGGGGGGGACACGGCTGAGCCATGGGGACACGGCTGAGCCATGGGGACACGGCCGAGACATGGGGACACGGCCGAGACATGGGGGGACACTGCCGAGACATGGGGGGACACTGCCGAGCCATGGGGGGACACGGCTGAGCCATGGGGGGACACGGCTGAGCCATGGGGGACACGGCTGAGCCATGGGGGACACTGCCGAGCCATGGGGGGACACGGCTGAGCCATGGGGGACACGGCTGAGCCATGGGGGGACACTGCCGAGCCATGGGGGGGACACTGCCGAGCCATGGGGGGGACACTGCCGAGCCATGGGGGGGACACGGCTGAGACATGGGGGACACTGCGGAGGCATGGGGACACGGCGGAGCCATGGGGACACGGCTGAGACATGGGGGGACACGGCTGAGCCATGGGGGACACTGCCGAGCCATGGGGGGACACTGCCGAGCCATGGGGGGACACGGCTGAGACATGGTGGGAGGACACGGCTGAGCCATGGGGGACACGGCTGAGCCATGGGAGACACGGCTGAGCCATGGGGACACGGCTGAGCCATGGGGGACACTGCGGAGGCATGGGGGGACACGGCTGAGCCATGGTGGGAGGACACGGCTGAGACATGGGGACACGGCGGAGACATGGGGACACGGCTGAGACATGGGGACACGGCAGAGCCATAGGGACACGGCTGAGACATGGGGAGACACGGCAGAGCCATAGGGACACGGCTGAGACATGGAGGACACGGCTGAGACATGGGGAGACACGGCTGAGACATGGGGGGGACACGGCTGAGACATGGGGGGGACACGGCTGAGCCATGGGGGGACACGGCCGAGCCATGGGGGGACACGGCTGAGACATGGTGGACACGGCCGAGCCATGGGGGGGACACGGCTGAGCCATGGGGGGGCACAGCCGAGCCATGGGGGGACACGGCCGAGCCCCCCGTGGAGGGGACACCCCGGGGCACCGGCTCCGTGTGTGGAAGCAGCCGCTGCCTCTCCACCCTGCCGGGACCCGGCCCTGCCTCCCCTCCTGCCGCACCTGGAGGTCTCCTGAGAGGCACGGGGTGTGGGCGTGCGTGGTGCGCTGCTCTCTGAGGAGGCTTTGGGGTGTCTGGGAATCGGCTGTCCCACACTGCGGGGGATCCTGGCTTTGGGGGTCCCTTGTGGAGGCTCCTGACCGCGTTGGTGCCCCCGAGGCTGGGGACTGCCCGGCGGGGCAGTGCAGGAGCAGGAGCAGCCGGGGGGAGGCGGATGGGGACCCCCTGTGGGGTGGGTGACACCTGCACCCCCACAGGTGGCCAGCAGCCGGGCCGGGAAGATCTTCCCCGCGTGCCCCGAGAACGACGAGACGGACACGTCCAAGGTGGTGGAGATCCAGAACAAGCAGATGATCGAGTGGGCCCTGGGCGGCTTCCAGCCCTCCGGCCCCAAGGGGCTGGAGCCCCCCGAAGGTGAGCGCGGCTGCAGGCCCTGCGCGGGGTCGGGTGCTGGGGACGCTGGCCCGCGGTTCTGGGGGACGCTGGCCATCAGCTGGGGTGGCACGGGCCCGGCAGGGAGGTCCCGGGGGGCTGGGACCCTGCTGGGGGGACCCCGGTGATGTGACCCGGTGGGGGACACCACTGATGACAGCGCTGCCCCCCCCATGTCCCGCAGAGGAGCGGAACCCCTACAAAGAAGTTTACACGGAGATGTGGGTAGAGCCCGAAGCAGCCGCCTACGCACCGCCCCCACCCGCCAAAAAACCCCGGAAAAGCACAACCCAGGAGAAGCCCAAGGTCAAGGAGATCATCGACGAGCGCACCCGAGGTACCGGGGCTGCTACCGGGGCTGCTACCGGGGCTGGCCGTGCCCCCGCGCCCGCCGCTCCCCCCTCGGGGCTTGCTTCGGCCGCGCTCACTGCGGGGTGGGGGAAAAGAGCTGCTCCAGGCCAGGCCCCCTGCTCCCCCGGGCTCCTCCCTGCCGGGGGGTCCCTCCCTGCACCCCCAGGCTGGGGCAGCCCCCCCTGACCGCGCTGTTCCCCCAGAGCGGCTGGTGTACGAGGTGCGGCAGAAGTGCAGGAACATCGAGGGTGAGTGCGGGGCTGCGGGCTGGCTGGGCTCCGTCCCAGGGCACGGGGGCACACAGGGCTGTGGGGCAGCTCAGGGCCGGGACGCCAGGCTTGTCCCACCCCTCAGCCGGGCTGGCAGAGGGACAGCAGCCGGGACGTGGCAGTGGCTCACCCCGGATGGTGGCAGGGACCCCCAGGACACTGCCCGGGGCTGTCGGGGCCGGGGCTGGAGGGCAGAGGGACTCCTGCCTGCTGCTCCCAGGGCTGCTCCCCAGCTCTGGCGTGACCCCAGCATGGGGTGAGTGTGTCCTGGGGACTGCAGGACAGGGCTCGGGGTGGCCCCATGCCAGGGTGGGGTGCCAGGGCAATGGCTGGGGTGGCCCCATGCCAGGGTGGGGTGCCAGGGCAATGGCTGGGGTGTCCCCACACCGGGCTGGGGTGCTGGGATGATGGGTCACGGTGTCCCCACGCCAGGCTGGGGTGCCAGGGCGATGGTTGGGGTGTCCCCATGCCAGGGTGGGGTGCCAGGGCGATGGCTTGGGGTGTCCCCACACTGGGCTGGGGTGCCAGGGCGATGGTTGGGGTGTCCCCGTGCCAGGGTGGGGTGCCAGGGCAGTGTCTCCCCTTCTCCCCCAGACATCTGCATCTCCTGCGGGAGCCTCAACGTGACCCTGGAGCACCCTCTGTTCATCGGGGGGATGTGCCAAAACTGCAAGGTACGGCGTGGGGCATGGCCTGGGGGGCTCACAGGGTGTGCCCTGCCCTGTGGCGGGGTCCCCAGTGTCCCCAGGCCCGCAGTGACACCCCGGCTGTCCCCAGAACTGCTTCCTGGAGTGCGCGTACCAGTACGACGACGATGGCTACCAGTCCTACTGCACCATCTGCTGCGGTGGCCGCGAGGTCCTCATGTGTGGCAACAACAACTGCTGCAGGTGCCACGGGGCTGGGGGTGCCACGGGGCTGGGCTGGAACCAGGCAGCTCCCACTGGGGCCCCACTCCTGTCTGGCGTGAGGCTGGGGAAGTTCGGTGTTGCCACGTTCCTGCCACGTGCTTTTGGTGATGCCAGTCCTGGTGTGGGACTGGGGAGTTTTGGTGATGTCCCAGTCTCAGTAAGGGACTGAGAAGGTTTGGCGATGCCGCAGTCTTGGCATCGGAGTTCAGCCGGTCGTGGTTTGGGGCTGGGATGTTTTGGCAGTGCTGTGGTCTGTGGCACAGGAGCAGGCGGGTATGCTGATGCCAGGGAGGTTCTGGTGGGGCCAGGGAGGTTCTGGTGGGGCCACTGTCCCCGTGCCAGACTTTGATGTCCCAGTCTGGGTAGGGTATGGTGATGCCACAGTCCCACCATGGCCCTGTGTGAGACTGGGAGGTTCTGGTGATGCCAAGTCCTGGCACGGGAATTCGGTGATGCCATTAAGGAAACATCCCAGTCTGAGCATTCCTGAGCCTCCTGGGCTGTCACACTGCCAGTGCCAGAGACTGTCACTGCTGTGGCCAGAGCCCCGTGGCTGCAGTGGCCCGATGGCCCAGCTGGGCTCCCCACAGCCCCATGCCCAGTCAGACCCTGTTTCCCCACTGGCTCCAGCCCAGCTTGCCAATGGCAGAGTCTCAGACGTCTTGTTCAGTAAAGCCATTTTTTCGTGGCACAGCCCGAGCTGGTGCCTCTGAGGAGGGATCCCAACTAAAGACCCCCTCGGTTTTGTCCCCTCAGTGTCCCCCTCTGGCAGTCTCACTGTTCCTCCAGAGTCCTCAGCTCCTGTGCGTGCACCTGGCTGGCAGGCAGCTCTCTTTATCTCCTTTGTTATGTTATCCCAACCCCTGCTGGGACTCTGTCCATTCGCCCCGATGGGTCACCCTTCCTCTCCTCTTTGTTATTCCAAAGCTCCAAAGCTCAGCAGTTCAAGCTGGGGCTCCACCCAGAGCTCAACCTCTGCAGCTCAATCTGCATTTCAAACCCACTACCTGGACCAGATGTATTCACCTCAACGCTAATCTGGGATATTTTGTGATGCCTCAGTCCTCATGTGGAGCTAGAGAGGTTCTGGTAGTGCCACAGACCTGTGGAAATCGGGTGCTGCCAGTCCTGGTGAGGGGCTTGGGAATGTTTTGGTGATGCCAAAGTCCCAGCATGGGGAGTTCTGGTGATGCTTCAGTGCTGGTGTAGGATTCCAGTGATGCCAGTCCTGGTTTGGGGCTGGGATGTTTTAATGATGCCACAGTCTCCATGTGTAGGGTTGGGAGATTTTGGTAATGTTCTGGTCCAGGTGTGGGATTGTGGCAGTTTTGGCAATGCCCTGGTCCTGCCACAGTCCCGGCTCGGGGACTGGGTGATGCCAGCTGTGGTTTGAGACTGGGGGGCTTTGGTGGTGCCTCGGTCCTGGTTTGTGGGGTTGGGGAAGTTTTGGTAATGCCCCAGACTGGAGATGGCGTGGTCCTGCCACAGAGTTTGGGTGACACCAGTCCAGGTGTGGGGCTTTGGAGGTTTTGACAGTGACAAGAGCCTGTAGGGCTGGGGGAGGCTCTGGCAATGCTCCAGTGCTGCTGTGGAGCTCAGCAGTTCCACAGGTCTGCTGTGGGACTGAGGCTTTTGGTGATGCCACAGTCCTGCCATGGGGTTTTGGCTGATGCCAGCTCTGGTTTGGGGCTGGGGAGGTTCTGGTGATGCCACAGTCCGGCTGCAGGGCTGGGGCAAGCTTTGGCAATGCCCCAGCCCCAGCACTGAGCTGGGAAATGCCAGTGGTCTCAGCCCACGGGTGGGAGTGGGCAGGTCTGTGGGACCTCAGTGGGGGACGGCCCCAGTGGAGCTGCCACGGTTCCGGCGGTGCCACCGCCCTGGCACGAGCCCCGCCGCTGACCCTGGCTGCCACCTGTGCCAGGTGCTTCTGCGTGGAGTGCGTGGACCTGCTGGTAGGCCCCGGGGCGGCGCAGGCGGCCATCAAGGAGGACCCCTGGAACTGCTACATGTGCGGCCACAAGGGCGTCTACGGGCTGCTGCGGCGGCGGGAGGACTGGCCCTCGCGCCTCCAGATGTTCTTCGCCAACAACCACGACCAGGAGTTTGTGAGTGCCCCCTCCCCGCTGACCCCCCATCCCCTCCCCGCTGACCCCCAACCCCTCCCCGCTGACCCCATCCCTGTGGCTCCAGGACCCACCCAAGGTGTACCCGCCGGTGCCCGCTGAGAAGAGGAAGCCCATCCGGGTGCTGTCGCTCTTCGATGGCATCGCCACAGGTGGGTGGGGGTCCCTGGGGTCCCTGGCCCCGTGGCCCCTGCAGGGCCTCCCCCAGGGCGTGTGTGGGATTGGGGTGACAGGGGCCGGTGGTCTCAGGCCGTGGGTGTGGCCGGGTCGGGGGGTGTTCCCGTGGGCAGCCCCCACTGTCTGCTCCACCCCAGGGGTCACGCCCTAGAGGGGAGCAGGAAGGGCTCAGCCCTGGCGGGTGGCACAGGTGGGGACGGGGCTGGGGGGGCCCGTTGTGCGTGCATGGCCCACTCCCCGTGGCTCCCCACAGGCTTGCTGGTGCTGAAGGACCTGGGCATCCAGGTGGACAGGTACATCGCCTCCGAGGTGTGCGAGGACTCCATCACCGTGGGCATGGTGAGGCACCAGGGCAAGATCATGTACGTCGGGGACGTCCGCAACGTCACCCAGAAACACGTACGTGCCGTCCTGCCCCCCTCCCTGCCAGCACCGGGACCCCCCCCCGAGCTCCAGGAGCGTTGGGGCAACCCTCGGGGCCGCGGTGGGAGTGTCGGGGCGCCCTGAGTAGGACTCCACGGTCCTGGTGGGTCCCTTCCCACGCCGGGAGCTCGGCCAGCGTCATGCCCCTGTCCCCCGGGCCTTGGCAGCGCCTGGCTCACCCGGGCTCTCCTTTCCCTCTTGCAGATACAGGAGTGGGGCCCCTTTGATCTGGTCATCGGGGGGAGCCCCTGCAACGACCTGTCCATCGTCAACCCGGCCAGGAAGGGTCTCTACGGTAGGAGAGGGCTGGGGCTCCACAGGGGTGGGGCTGGCCCCCCAGGGCTGGCAGAGACCCCCAGCCCTGACCCCAGCCCTCCTCTCTCCTCCCAGAGGGCACTGGGCGCCTCTTCTTTGAGTTCTACCGCCTGCTGCACGAAGCCCGGCCCAAGGAGGGCGACGACCGGCCTTTCTTCTGGCTCTTTGAGAACGTGGTGGCCATGGGCGTGAGCGACAAGAGGGACATCTCGCGCTTCCTGGAGGTCAGTGCCCGCCTGGGGTCACCCCCTTTCCAGCCCCGGAGACCCCCAGATCCCAGCCCCACAGCAAGGGGCTGCCCAGCCCCACTGACCCTTCCCGCTCTCCCTCCCTCAGTCCAACCCCGTCATGATCGATGCCAAAGAAGTGTCCGCAGCGCACCGGGCACGGTACTTCTGGGGGAACCTGCCCGGCATGAACAGGTGGGTGAGAGTGGCCCAAAGCTGAGCCCCTGGCTGGCTCTGGGAGGGTGGGCTGCACCCCTGGGTCCTCCCTCAGCCCAGCTGTGGCTCTGGGGGTCCCCTGACCCTGGTCAGGGCTGGGCAAGAGCGGGACTCTGACAAAGAGGTGATGGCACACCCTAGAAACCTGTGGTGGTTCCCCCATGGGGGTGGCTGGTCCTGTGCCAGCTCTCTTGTGCTGGAGGGGTGGCACTAAGCTGTCCTTTGTGTCCCTCTTGCATGTTGGCTGTCGTGGCCCACAGCTAGTGGCCACAGATGGGCTCCCACAGGAATTGCTTCCTGCCCATCACCTGCCACAGACCCCCAAAACAGCCGTGGCCACCTTGTGACCCCCACAAACCCCAGCTGGAGACCTGCCCTGTGCCCAGAGTGGGGGGGACAGTATGGGGACACAGCGCTGCCACCCCCTGCCCACCATCTCTTCCCCCCCAGGCCACTCGCGTCCACCGTCAATGATAAGCTGGAGCTGCAGGAGTGCCTGGAGCACGGCAGGATAGCAAAGGTCAGCCCGGGCTGGGTGGTGAGGGGGCCCTGGAGGGGCTGGAGGGGCGTTCCAGTGCTGTCAGCTCCCTGGGGCGCAGGGTGGGGGTTTCAGGAGGGATCAGCTGTGGCGGCTCCCAGGGTGGGAGTTGCCCACCCGGTGGCTCCGGGGCTCGGTCCCGCCCCAGCCTGACCAGCCCGTGCCTCTTGCAGTTCAGCAAAGTGCGGACCATCACCACCCGCTCCAACTCCATCAAGCAGGGCAAGGACCAGCACTTCCCCGTGTTCATGAACGAGAAGGAGGACATCCTGTGGTGCACGGAGATGGAGAGGTACCGGTACCGCGGGTGGGCCGGGGCACCGCGCCGGGTCCCGCCCGCGCCAGGCCCCTGACCCCGACCCCTTCCCGTCCCCTCCCGCAGGGTGTTCGGCTTCCCCGTGCACTACACGGACGTGTCCAACATGAGCCGCCTGGCCCGGCAGAGACTGCTCGGCAGGTCCTGGAGCGTGCCGGTGATCCGCCACCTCTTCGCGCCCCTGAAGGAATACTTTGCCTGCGTTTAGGGATGGGCAGGGACTGGTCACACGGAGCGAGTCGGAAACAAACCCATCCACGCCAAGAGAAGTGAACACACAGAATGAGAGAAGAGTCAGCACCCAGAAGAGAGACGGGATTTCGCAGCCCGACGGGAACCCAGCACACGTCTCCCCGAGCGAAAGGGGTCGGTGTCCTCTCCGGAATTTCCCAGGATCAGCTTTAGCTATTTAAAAACAAACAAAAACCACAAGAAGCAAACAAAAAGGAAGATGGCGAAAGCAAACAAACGACAACAAAACGGAAGAAAAAAAAAGAAAAAGAAACCAAAACCTTTTTTTTTTTTTTGGGTAACCTTTTAATTTTCCGCTCTTTTCTGGCTGGGTTTTCCTGTCGGTTTGGTTTCCACTTCTCGGAGCAGCGGGCGAGACGAGATGCCGTCGCCAGCGCCGCTCTCGGAGAGGGGGAAACGGCAGCGGGAAAGCCCAGCGGGGAGGGAGGCGGAGGCAAAGGAGACCCGCTCTGCTCCGAGACCCGCTCCGAGACCGCTCCGCTCCGTCCGCGCCAGCGCCCGGCCGGCCCGGCCCCGGCCGCGCTCGGCGGCTCCAGCGCCCGGCGGCTGAGCCTCGCTCTGTTCCACCAGCACCGCTCTCCGGTGACATGGAGCCAGCCCGGCAGGGAGGCCGGGAACACACACACCACACACACACCTTTTCTACAGTATTTTGGGTGCCTACCACACGGAAACCTTGAAGAGAGCAGATCCTAGAAGCCGCTGTTACCTCTTGTTTACAGTTTATATATATATGATAGATATGAGATATAGATATATATATATATAAAAGGTACTGTTACTACTGTACAACCTGACTTCATAATGGTGCTTTACACAGCGGGGTGAGTCGAGACATCAGCTTCCACGTTGCCTTACGTGCCGGGCCTTTCCGAGCGAGCGGCAGGGCCGGGGCGGCCGGGCGGAAGCGTCTCCATCCCGAGTCATGCAATAACCTTTTTCTGTCCCGAACGGAAGCGCCTCGGCGGTGCCCCCCTGCCCCGCCGGCACCACCCCACAGCGTACTGGTGCTCTTCTGCGTACGTGGTGTCCGGCAGGGCCCGTGCCGGGGGCGGCGACGGGGACGCCGGCAGGGCAGGGGGGACAGAGCGGTGCCGGAGCGCGGCCGGGGCGTTTGCGGCATGGCACGGGGATGGCTGCGGGTCCCGGACCCTGGTGCTACATCCGCGGGGCCGGGCCGGCGGCAGGAGGGCGATGCCCCGGCGAGCCGGGACCGGGCCCCCGGCGGCGTCGCCGCGGCCGCCGGGCCATCGCTCTCCTGCCCGCGCGCGGTTCGGAGCGAGCGCGTGCGTCCCCTCGGTGCCCCGCGTGCCGCGACGGGGCACCGCGGCGGTGGCGGCAGCGTCGGTGTCGGTGGCCCCGGCCGCAGGGGCCGGGAGCCGCGGTGTGAGCAGAGCGCGGGCAGGTGCTGGCAGTGCGGTGGATGGTGCTACTGCTCCGGCGGCCCGGTGCAGCCCCGGTGCCCGCGGGGCGGCCGGACCCGGCGGGGCAGGGACCGGTGCTAGGGCGCGGGGAGGCTCCCGGGGGCCCGGGCCCGTCGCTGTCTCTTCTCTAACTGTGAAAGGCGCGGGCTCCGGGGCCGCGCTCGCTGCGGGGTGCTGGCTAATGGCAGCGAGCCGCGGCCCGCGCGCTCCGAGGTGCTGGGACCGACGGCGGCGGGGCCCCCACCTCCCCTCCCTCCTGGTGCTACCGGGGGCTTGGGGGCCCCTCTGGGTGCGGGGGGCACGGGGAGCTGAGCTGGCACGGGCGGCTGTGCCGGGGGCACCGCGGGGCTTGGCTTTGCCGGGGAGTGAAGGTGGCGAGGCAGGAGGGCTCTGGCCCCGGGCTCTGGGTTCCTGCTCGCTCCCGGGGCCGGACGGCACAGGATGGCACAGGATGGCACAGGACTGCTGCACCGGGCACAGGTCCTGCCTGCCTGCTGCTGTCTGAGCCCACGTTGCCCCACGAGCCCGTCTGTGGGGCCGGCATGGCCCTGGGTGTCCTGCCTGGGGCACGGTGGGCGCTGCGGGTCCTGCATGGCCCTGCAGCCCTGCTGCAGGTCCTGCATGGCTCCGTGCCCCTGGCCGTGGGTCCTGCATGGATCCACGGCGCTGGCTGTGGGTCCTGCGCAGTCCCACAGACCTGGGTGCCAGCGCTGCATGGCCCTGCGTGCTATTGCAGGCCCTGCAGCGCTGGTTGCAGGCCCTGTGTGGCCTCGCCGTGGCAAGTGCAGGTCCTGCGTGGCCCTGTGGCGCTGGGTGCTGATCCTGCATGGCCTTTTGAGGTGCTGGGTGCTGGTCCTGCATGGCCCTGCAACGTTGTTGGCAGGTCCTGCACGACCCCGTGGCTCTGGGTGCTGACCCCGCGTGGCCCTGCAGCTCCGGGTGCCGGTGCTGCCCCGTCCTGTGGCACTGTCGGGCGGGTTCTGCATGGCCACGCGCTGGCTTTGGGGGTCCCGGCGGACCCCCGGGGCCGCCCCGGCTCAGCCCAGCCCTGCAGCGCTTCCTGGGACCCCCTTGGCCCTGCTGCACCTTTGGGGGCTGGGTCCCAGCGGGTGCTGCGGCGCGGGGGCTGGCACGGCCCGGCCGGCGCCGGTGCCCCGGTGCCGGTGTCCCGGTGCCGGTGTCCCGGTGCCGGTGGGAAGCAGGTTCCTGCTGGGAACAGGTGCCGGCGGCGGGGGGGGGGGGGGACCGTGGGGATGCCTGGGGCAAGAGTTCAGTTTTTAACGTACCCGACTCACGTCTTTTTTTAAAAAAACAACCAGACAAATTCTGTTGCACAGCCCTAGATGAAAACTCAAAACAACACAGCAAGGCCTGAATTCCTTAAGATCCGCCGAGGGAGTGGGGACAAACACGGTGCTAAAACATTTTATTAAAAATATATATTGTTAAATTAAGTCTGCTGTCTGGACAATGACTGTTTTGTTTCTCGTAGTGGAGTTTCAAAGAGCACTATTATTTTACTCTTATATATTATTATTAAAAAAAAAAAAACAAAAAAGAAAAAGGCATTTTAACTTTGTACTTGAAAACTAAATGAGAGATTTCCTGTGTTTTAGCCTAGTCATTGAAGTAGCTGACGCTTAACTATTTGTGAGAATCATGTACTCATCATCCCGAGGAATACGCGCGTAGAGCTGGTACCCTCCTTCCTCCCTTTGATTTGGCTCCGCCGCCACATTCCCGGCGCCGCCGCGGCCGCCCCGGCTGCTCTCCCTCCCCTTTCCCCACCCCGAGCCCCGACCCCCCGGTTTATTTTCTACTTCTCTCTCGGTTCGTTGCCCCTGTTTTTTTGTTGGTTTGTTTTTTTAGGGTCGCTTCTCTATTTATTGCCGCTGAACTGTGCATTTCACGGCCGGAGGTGCCGCGGGCGCCCGGCGCTGTTGTATCTGTGTGAGTATTGCTCGTGACATAGCTGTTCTGAACTAATAAAGGTCAATGCGTGCAGCAGATGTAGAAAGTCTGTCCGTCCCGCTTCCATCCCATCCTCCTTTTCTTTTTCTTTGGTGCCCAGAAGAGTATAATACAGACGAGCTCCTTTCTAATGTACTTGTGCTGGAGAACACTTGAATAAATGTCCTGTTTTGTGCAAAAAAAAAAAAAAAGAGGAAAAAAAGAGGAAAAAAAAAAAAGACAGGAAAAAAAAAACACCCTCTTGTGTGGTTGTGTGGTCTGTCTGTCGTGGTGGGGTGAGCTGGCGGTGGTGGGTCCTGGTGGGTGGGGAGATCCAGGTGCTGATGGGGACCTGGTGGTAGTGGGGTCCTGGCAGGTGCTTTGGGCTCTGGGGGGGCAGTGGGGTCCCAGCAGGTGCTTTGGGCTCTGGGGGGGCAGTGGGGTCCTGGCAGGTGCTGGGGCTCTGGTGCTGGGGCTCTGGGGGGGCAGTGGGGTCCTGGCAGGTGCTGGGGCTCTGGGGGGGCAGTGGGGTCCTGGCAGGTGCTTTGGGCTCTGGTGCTGGGGCTCTGGGGGGGCAGTGGGGTCCTGGCAGGTGCTTTGGGCTCTGGGGGGGCAGTGGGGTCCTGGCAGGTGCTGGGGCTCCGGTGCTTTGGGCTCTGGGGGGGCAGTGGGGTCCTGGCAGGTGCTTTAGGCTCTGGGTGGGCAGTGGGGTCCTGGCAGGTGCTTTGGGCTCTGGTGCTTTGGGCTCTGGGGGGGCAGTGGGGTCCTGGCAGGTGCTGGGGCTCTGGGGGGGCAGTGGGGTCCTGGCAGGTGCTGGGGCTCTGGTGGGGGCAGTGGGGTCCTGGCAGGTGCTGGGGCTCTGGGGGGGCAGTGGGGTCCTGGCAGGTGCTTTGGGCTCTGGTGCTTTGGGCTCTGGGGGGGCAGTGGGGTCCTGGCAGGTGCTGGGGCTCTGGGGGGGCAGTGGGGTCCTGGCAGGTGCTGGGGCTCTGGTGGGGGCAGTGGGGTCCTGGCAGGTGCTGGGGCTCTGGGGGGGCAGTGGGGTCCTGGCAGGTGCTTTGGGCTCTGGTGCTTTGGGCTCTGGGGGGGCAGTGGGGTCCTGGCAGGTGCTGGGGCTCTGGGGGGGCAGTGGGGTCCTGGCAGGTGCTGGGGCTCTGGTGGGGGCAGTGGGGTCCTGGCAGGTGCTTTGGGCTCTGGGGGGGCAGTGGGGTCCCAGTGCAGGTGCTTTGGGCTCTGGGGGGGCAGTGGGGTCCTGGCAGGTGCTGGGGCTCTGGGGGGGCAGTGGGGTCCTGGCAGGTGCTGGGGCTCTGGGGGGGCAGTGGGGTCCTGGCAGGTGCTGGGGCTCTGGTGGGGGCAGTGGGGTCCTGGCAGGTGCTTTGGGCTCTGGTGCTTTGGGCTCTGGGGGGGCAGTGGGGTCCTGGCAGGTGCTGGGGCTCTGGGGGGGCAGTGGGGTCCTGGCAGGTGCTTTGGGCTCTGGTGCTTTGGGCTCTGGGGGGGCAGTGGGGTCCTGGCAGGTGCTGGGGCTCTGGTGGGGGCAGTGGGGTCCTGGCAGGTGCTGGGGCTCTGGGGGGGCAGTGGGGTCCTGGCAGGTGCTGGGGCTCTGGGTGGGCAGTGGGGTCCTGGCAGGTGCTGGGGCTCTGGGGGGGCAGTGGGGTCCTGGCAGGTGCTGGGGCTCTGGTGCTTTGGGCTCTGGGGGGGCAGTGGGGTCCCAGTGCAGGTGCTTTGGGCTCTGGGGGGGCAGTGGGGTCCTGGCAGGTGCTTTGGGCTCTGGGGGGGCAGTGGGGTCCTGGCAGGTGCTGGGGCTCTGGTGGGGGCAGTGGGGTCCTGGCAGGTGCTGGGGCTCTGGGGGGGCAGTGGGGTCCTGGTAGGTGCTGGGGCTCTGGTGCTTTGGGCTCTGGGGGGGCAGTGGGGTCCTGGCAGGTGCTGGGGCTCTGGGGGGGCAGTGGGGTCCTGGCAGGTGCTTTGGGCTCTGGTGCTTTGGGCTCTGGGGGGGCAGTGGGGTCCCAGTGCAGGTGCTGACAGCCAAAGGTGTGGTGGAGTCGCAGGGTGTGGGGGGGTCCCAGCAGCAGTGGTGGAGGATCCCTGGCAGGCAGTGAATTTGGGGTGACTGTGGAGTCCTGGAGAGCCCTGGTGGGGCCCTGGCAGGCTGTGGGATTGGGGTGATTGTGGAGTCCTGGAGAGCCCTGGGGTCCCTGGGGGGGGGGGGGGGGGGTCCAGGTGACAGTGGGGTCCCAGCCCTGAGGTGACTGTGTTCCCAATGAGTAATGGGGTGCCAGGGGGGTCTCAATCCCAGGCGTGGGGGCTCTGGGTTGAGCCCAGCTCCCTTGGGCACTGGGGGCCTTGGCTCGTGCAGCCCTGGGGTGGGGGGTGCAGAGCCCTCAACAGAGTGGGAACCCCCCATGAGCTGTGGGTCAGGAAACTGCCTGGTGCAGCTCCTGCCTCAGTTTCCCCTCCAGCTGAGACTCCTGGGGCCTCCCCCAGTGCCAAGGTGCTGGGGCCTGGAGCGTGGTGGGTGGACGTGGGGTGGGCAAGCAGTGGCGGTGACAGGTGTGGCAGCCTGGGGACCTGTGCTCTGCCCGGGGATGGTGCCACAGGGCACTGCCAGGCTCTCCAGGCTGCTGAGGGCCGGGGTAACCTCAGAAAGCACAAAAAGGCCCAGTGCTGGTGCTGCAGCTGGGCTGGGACAGCCCCCGGGATCAATCCAGGCTGGGGCGTGGATGGATTCAAGAGCGGCCCTGGGAGAAGGTGTGGGGAAATGGATTTATAGAAAACGTTCAAAATTTGATAGAAGGTTCACGTGGCGTGTATTTGTATGCAAGCTTTGAGATAAGGAATGTTGACCTAGAAATGTTACAGAATGAGACAGACATTGTTTGAGAGAGAAATTGAACTAGAAACGAGTTTTAAAGGGTGGTCCTGTAAATAAGATTAGATACTTCAGAGGAATAGAGCTATGAAAGATGTCCTGTAGTGCGGTCCATGAGGGGTAATTTTGGATTATCAGTTTATAGGTGTTTACAGCATGGTGTGGCTAAAGCTGATGGGCCAAGACATGCTTACAGTGTATTGTAATGAGGAAATAGCTGCTGCACGGTCAGGGCCACAGAAGGGAGGAATTTATGGCAGGAAGGTTCCAGGTCTGGAAGAGGCAAGGTCTGGTGGGCTCATCCTGGTTTAACACGGACATTTCCCCGCTGTGGCTGCGTGTGGAGAGCAGCAGCTGCTCACACACGAGCCACAAACGCCGGCCCAGGCAGCTGTGACCACCAGTGGCCACCCCAGCCTGCCAAATAGGCCTTGTGGCTACCTGAACTGGGACTGGACGAACTGGTGCTGCTGCCCAGGTGTGAGGAAGATGAATTCAAAAATATCTTACCTAGGGCGGGCTAACAAAGCTCGGGAGGATGGGTGAGGCACTGGGAGTGGGTGCCAAGAGCGAAGCACTCACCGGCCACGAGGGCGTTGGGCAGAAACCCCAGGATGAGGAAGAAACTGATAAAACCAGCTGGGGACTGTGCTGAACCAGCTCCGGCAGGGGCAGGTTGCCACCACTGACTCGTGGCCCAGAGACCCAAAAAGATCCAAAAGAAGAGTAACACTGAGCACGGGACTAATTAGCATAAGAAGCAAAGGACATATTTAACCAGTGGAAGATGGACTACTAATTAATGAGAGAACTGTGTAACTCACATTTATTGTTAAGTAAAATCCACGTTGTTGACTTTGGCATAGGGTCTCGTTTGCAACTTAATTCACACAGAGGCTTCTGTCACTAATTGGATCTTAACAGGGCCAAACACCAGCAGCACCTGGAGCTGCTGGAGAGAGCCCAGAGGAGCTGCTCCAGGGCTGGAGCCAGGCTGGGAGAACTGGGGCTGCTCACCTGGAGAGGAGAAGGATCCAGTGAGAGCTCAGAGCCCCTGGCAGGGCCTGGAGGGGCTCCAGGAGAGCTGCAGAGGGACTGGGGACAAGGCCTGGAGGGACAGGAGCCAGGGAATGGCTCCCACTGCCAGAGGGCAGGGATGGGTGGGAGATTGGGAATTGGGAATTGTTCCCTGGCAGGGTGGGCAGGCCCTGGCACAGGGTGCCCAGAGCAGCTGGGGCTGCCCCTGGATCCCTGGCAGTGCCCAGGGCCAGGCTGGACACTGGGATTGGAGCTCCTGGGACAGTGGCAGGTGTCCCTGCCATGGCAGGGGTGGCACTGGATGGGCTCTGAGGTCCCTTCCCACCCAGACCTGTGACTCTGGTGACCCAACGTGTGCACACCCGTCCCCGCGCCCAAGGGCAGCAGGACCGAGCCCAGCTGGAGGAGGGACCGACAGGGACAGGACAGGGACAAATGCCACCCTGGGGAAGGCAGAGCCCCTGGCAGTGACAGGGGCTGGGGCGGCTCCGTGGGAAGGACCTGGGGGTCCTGGCAGAGACAGAATGAACGTGTGCCCCCTGTGCCCCTGACACAGGGGGGACAGCAAAGCCCCAGGGACACCAAAGGGCTCCGTGGACAGGACCTGGCAGAGCGGGCAGTGCCCATGGACAGGGAGGCACAACTGGGGTGGGATGGGATGGGATGGGGTGGGGTGGGATGGGATGGGATGGGACGGGATGGGATGGGATGGGATGGGACGGGACGGGATGGGACGGGATGGGATGGGATGGGGTGGGATGGGATGGGATGGGGTGGGATGGGGTGGGATGGGATGGGATGGGATGGGATGGGATGGGATGGGTTGTTATGGGATGGGATGGGATGGGGTGGGATGGGGTGGGATGGGGTGGGATGGGATGGGATGGGATGGGGTGGGATGGGATGGGATGGGGTGGGATGGGGTGGGATGGGATGGGATGGGATGGGGTGGGACGGGATGGGCCAGGAAGTGGACATCAGGATGGGGATGAAGCAGGAGGTCCCCCCAGCTCCATGACCCAGCCCCGTGTCCCCACAGCCGCACCACAGGCCAGGGGCCACATCCCATGGTGGTCGCTGGTCACTGCAGGTGTCCAGTGCCACCAGTCTGCCAGGCTGCTCACAGGGGAGGGAATGGGGACAGCACCGCCGCGTCCTGTCACCACACGTCAGGAGCCTGAGCTGGGCTGTGCCAGGAGCGCCTGGGGGCCGCCACGACAGTCCAGGGGACACTGGGCTGGCAGCTGCTGGGATGTACTGGGCTGTGCTGGCACTGCCGGGTGTTACTGGACCGTACCGGGCCGTGCTGGGCTGTGCTGGGCACCACTGGCTATTTCTGGTCACTACTGGGCGCTCCTGGGTGCTGCCGGACTTTCCTGGGCGCTTACCGGAGTGTCCCGGGCTCTCCTTGTCACCGGGCTGTGCTGGGAGGGGCGTGGGGGATGTCCTGGGTGGCCACGGGGGGCGAGGGGATGGGGGAGGCCCTGGGCGTGTCGGGGGAGCCACGGGGGAGGCAGCTGGGGGGGCTGCCGGGCAGGGTACGGGAGCCCGGTGGGCAGGGGCGAGGGGCGGTGGGGGGCCGGGGAGGTCCCGGTGGGGTCCCGGGGGTGTCACGGGAGGGTCCCGGTGGGGTCCCGGGGGTGTCACGGGGGTGTCACGGGGGGGTCCCGGGAGGGTCCCGGGGGTGTCACGGGGGGGTCCCGGTGGGATCCCGGGGGTGGCACGGCAGGGTCCCGGTGGGGTCCCGGGGGTGTCACGGGAGGGTCCCGGTGGGGTCCCGGGGGTGTCACGGGGGGTTCCCGGGGGTGTCACGGGAGGGTCCCGGTGGGGTCCCGGGGGTGTCACGGGAGGGTCCCGGTGGGGTCCCGGGGGTGTCACGGGAGGGTCCCGGTGGGGTCCCGGGGGTGTCACGGGAGGTTCCCGGTGGGGTCCCGGGGGTGTCACGGGAGGGTCCCGGTGGGGTCCCGGGGGTGTCACGGGAGGGTCCCGGTGGGATCCCGGGGGTGTCACGGGAGGGTCCCGGTGGGGTCCCGGGGGTGTCACGGGGGGTTCCCGGTGGGGTCCCGGGGGTGTCACGGGGGGTTCCCGGTGGGGTCCCGGGGGTGTCACGGGAGGTTCCCGGTGGGGTCCCGGGGGTGTCACGGGGGGTCCAGGGGTCACCGGGGGTCTCCGCGCGCGCTCCGTCACCACGGCAACAGCGCGTGCAGGTGGCGGGGGGCGGGGCCCCGGGCCATGGCCCCGCCCCCGGCCGCCTGTCAGTCATGTCCCGCGCAGCCCACCCTGCTGGGGGCTCGGCCCCGCCCCCCGGCCGCCAGAACGGGCGGCGATTGGTCCAGGCACGGCGAGGCCCCGCCCCCGCGGCGCAGGTTCGGGTGAGAGGCGATCGCGGCCGGAGCGGCACCGGGAGCGGCACCGGAGCGGGAGGTACCGGCGGGGCCGGGTTGGGTGGGGCTGAGCTGGGTTGGGATAGGCTGGGCTGAGCCGAGCCGAGCCGAGCCGGGCCAGGCCAGGCTGGGCTGGGCCGGGCCGGGCCGGGCTTGGCTTTTCCTTTCCCGCACCGGCGGACCTGGCTCGTTATCGCGACGGGTTGGACAGTCGCGACAGGTGCGTGTGTCTCGACAGGCGCGAGTGAATCGGCAGGCGAGGATGGAGGGGAGCGCCCCGCCATTCCCGCCCGGGGCGCACCGCGGGGTATCGCCGGGCAGAAAAGCTGCATGTGGCCGCCGCCCACCCATGGCGACACACCTGTCGCGACAGGCGATGGTGTCGCGACAGCGCGAGGGGTTCGCCTCGGCCGAGTGTAATGCCGGGCACGGCTGCTCCTCCTCGAGCGGCCCGGGCTCCCTCGTCGGCGCCCTGTCGCGATCGGAAGCGGAGGAGCAGGTGCACGGGGCACGGCGGAGCGGGGACCCCGGGGCGGCGGGGCCGAGGGGCGGCGGGGGTCCCGCCGGGCCCGGCTCATTGTTCCGCCGGGTCTCCCGGGCGGCCCCGCCCCGGCTCGGAGCATCCTTTGTGCTGGGCGGCCCCGGGCTTTGTCTGTGGAGCCGCCCCGGGCCGGCGAGACCGGGACCCCCCGCGCCTCCGGACCCCGCACGGGGACCCCCCGCACGCCCCGCATCGCGCTCCGGGCATCCACGGCAGCGGCACCGCCCCCGAGCCTCGCCCGGGCCCGGCCCAGCCCGGGGCTGCGCCCAGCCCAGCGCCGCACACCGGGGCCGGCCCGGCTCTCCGGCGGGGACACCCGGCCGGGCCCCCCGGTCTGGCAGCACCCCGGTTTCGGTGACCGCCGCTCCGGCCTCCTGCCGCAATGACCTGGGGGTCAGCGCCGGGGGGTGACGGGGACCTGGCAGCGGCGATGGGACCCCCCGTGTCCCCGCAGCCTGCGCCGGGACCCCGCGCAGCGCCCCGCGCCCGCTCGGGCGTGGCCGCGCCGTGCCCGTTGCCGTGCCCGGGCTGGGCCGGGCCGGGCCAAGGTGCCCGCGGGGACAAGGACCGCCCGCAGCATCCCGGGCTTGGCGGTAGCAGCTCTGACGGAGCATCCTTCTCCCGCCGATCGCGGTCCCCGCGGGTCCCCGGGTCCTTCCCGGGGCGGTGGCTCGGTGACACCGCAGCTCGTCCCGGCCGGGAGGCGGTCGGTGCGGCCCCGGCAGAGGGACAGCGACACCAGCCCGGCCGAGGCCGTAACGGAGCCGGGGCAGGGCTGGGGGCCGCGGCGGGGGAACCCCCCCGCCGGGACATCTCTCGGGCGGGGAGCGATGCCCACCCAGCCGCCGCCTCTGGCCAGGGACAAGCAGCGGTCGCGGGTCGGTGTCACCGGAGCGGCGGTCGCCAAGCCCAGCCTGACAAAGGGGAGACCCCGCCGGCGGGGTGGGCGCAGGGTGGGGTCGGGCAGGGTGGGTGCCGGGGTCTCGCCGGCGCAGACAAAAGCGGGGGGCGGTGAGGGGCCCCCCGGCCCCGCCGCGCCGCACAATGCCGCAGCCCCGGCACAAAGGCCGGGCCCGGCAGCCGCCCCGACCCCAACAGGTGCCCCCGGCAGCCCCCCCGGCCTGGGGTCCCTTTGTGCTGCCGGGGTCACAGCTGTCCTCGCGGCAGCCGGCGGGGCTGGGGGGGCTGCGAGCCCCCCGAACGGTCGCGCCGCTTTGTGTGCCGGGAAGCGGAGCCGCGGCCGCCGCCTGCCGAGCTGGCCGAGCCGGGGGCTGCGGCGCGGGGTGGGCGGGGGTCCCCGGGGTGTCTGCCGGTGCCCCCCCCGGCGCTGACGCTGCGTTTCTGCCCTGCTCGGTGCTCGGAGCCCGTTGTCTGGCAGAAGCCTCTGGCCACCGCGCCAGCACGGCCACCGCCGGCCGATGCTGGCTGTGCCACCGCGCTGCAGCGGCTGGCTGGAACGCGGGCAAGGGCCCCGGTGCCACCGGGGCCGGTGCCATGCTTGCACTGGGCTGGGGGGACAGAGGGACAGAGCCCCCGGGGATGCTCAGTCTGAGCCTGGGTGCACACTGGGGACACTGGTGTGAGCTGGGGGGACTGAGTGGGAGCGCTGCGTGTGATCTGGGGGCAGTGAGGGCGAAATGGGAGCGCTGGTGTGCCTGACAGGCCACCCTGGGCATCCAGCGCTGGGCACGGGCCCGGTGGCGTGGGGACATCAGGGCTCTGCCACGGGCAGTGCCGGGGGTGGCTGACGGGGGTGGGAAAGGTGCCTGGAGCAGCGGCACGAGGGCAGCGTGGTGGCAGCAGCGTGGGTGGCTCCACGGTGGCCGAGGCCACAGGCAGCAAGTGGAGCTGCCAGCTCTCCTCTGTGCACGGTGGCCAGCCCACGCTTGTGCCCCAGCAATGCCCTGTCCCCTTGCCAGCCCCACCCCCCCTCTGCCAGGCTTACGCCCCTCCTGCCCACCCAGGGCAGCCCCCCCGTGCCCCGCTCCCCCGCGCCAGGGGTCTCATGGTGCCCGGTGCTGCGGCACCGCTGGCAGTCGCGTGCTCCGTGCTCCAGATCCGTCACCGCAGCCCGCTTTCATCTCGGGATGCGACGTGCCGCCTCCCCCACACCCCCTCGGCACTGTGCCACCCCCTCCTGGATCTCCTGCCCGCCCCAGCCTTGCTCTGGGGTCCCGGGGGCTCACAGGGCCAGCGTGCGCCACGGAGGCACTATGGGCACCTGCTCGTCCCCTCTGGTCTCACCCCACCGAGGACGATCTCTGCCCCGATGTCTCGTCCCTGATGTCGGTCAGGGCGGGCCCTGACCGGTGTGGGGACTCGGAGGGTCCTTGGCTGGGGCTGATCCCCTTGTTCCTGTCGTCCCCCTTGTCCCCCACAGTGTGGCTCTGGGCCCGGGTGTCCCCAGCACAGCCGTCGCGTGGGGCAGCAGCTTCCCCATGTGCCTGAGGCAGAGCTGGGGGGCAGGTGTGGGCACCGGACCCCTGGGTGCCAGTGCCCAGCGTGCCACAGTGGCCTGGCACGCTGCACGAGGTCACTGCCACGCCGCCCTGGTCCCCTGGGGGGCTGCTGAGCAGTGTCACAGCTGTGCATGCCGGTGACATTCCCGAGGGGGGGCCGCCTGCCGGACCCCGGCAGCTGCTCCTGCTGCCCTGTGCCGAGGTGAGGGCACCAGGACAAGACACCCGCTGGCACCGGGATCACCCACGGCAGCCCCTGTGCAGCCAGGGCCAAGAGCCCGCCCACGAAGGGCTGCTGGTCCCCCGCAGTGCAGCCGTGGTCCCTGGGAACACTTGTCCCCACCCCTGCAGCTGCGGTGGTCCGTGGCCTGGGAATGCCCAGCTGCCGGCAAAGCCCGGCCCAGCCTCACGGCCACCAGGGCTCCTGCCAGCTCTGGTGCCCGAGAAGCCATTTGCTGCCCTGCAGGTGCTGGGGTGGGCACTGAAGATCCCTGGCACAGCTCAGGACGGTCCCTTCAGAGCCCTGTCCCGGTCTCAGCACCCGCCTGGGGCCGCCGTGGGGCCGTGGCGGCACCAGACCCCCCCTGCCACGAGCTCCGTGCCCCGGCAGCAGCAGCCTCTGCCCACGGCTCAGTTCTGGCCCCTGGGGCCTGTCCCAGGGGATGGGTGGGCACCAGGGGCCGTTCCAGCAGCGCTGCCCGGTGCCAGCGTCGTGTCAGCCATGCCAGACTGCCCCACGCTGCCCGTGGGTGCCTGGGGCTCTGTCTGGTGGAGGGGTCCCTGGTGGTCCTTGCAGTGGGGACAGTGAGGCAGGGGTCTCTTTGTGGGTCTCTGCAGTGAGGTCTCTGCTCTGGGGGTTCTGGCGGGGTCCCAGCCCACCTCGTGCCCCCCGGGTGGGCACAGCTGGCATGTGCTGTCCCTGTTCTGACGGGTCGATGGTGTTTGACCTTCACCAAATGATTTATTGATCCTGTCTGGGGATGCCCCTCGCTGCCGGGGGCTCAGGCAGTGCTGAGGCAGGGCAGGGGTCTCTGGCGGAGCTGGCACCTCCCAGGGCAGTGGGCACAGACTGAGTGATGCCAGTGAGTGATGCCAGCCCTGGTGCTGTCCGTGCCAGTCCTGGTCACTCACAGGGACACGGTGGGCAGCCTGCCCTGGGCGTGGGCGCTGTCACTTTGTGGGGACGCCCACGGCACACGTGGCAATGGCAGCGGAGGGTGGCAGGGATGGGGTCTGGCAGTCCTGCCCAGGTGCTGGGCCTGCAGAGGGGGGTGGCACTGGCCGGGGTGCAGCCTGGAGTCACTGCAGCGGGGCTCTGGGCAGGGAGGCAGCCCCAGCTCCGTGCCAGGCCCCTCCTCTGCACGGATCTCCCGGGATAATCCATCGCCGTGGCCCGCGCGGGATGCGCAGCTGCGGGGCTCAGCCCTGCCCACACCGGGGCACCTCCGGCCGGGGTGGGCAGCGGAGCGACCCCCAGCCCCGGGGGGCTCCCGGTGGTCACCCCACCGCCGCCTCTGCCCTGCAGCACCATGATGGCCAACGCGGCCACCATGCGGATCCTCATCAAGGGGGGCAAGGTGGTGAACGACGACTGCACCCTCGAGGCCGACGTCTACATCGAGAACGGCATCATCCAGCAAGTGGGGCGCGAGCTGATGATCCCCGGTGGCGCCAAGGTCATCGATGCCACCGGCAAGCTCGTCATCCCGGGCGGCATCGACACCAGCACCCACTTCCACCAGACCTTCATGAACGCCACCTGCGTCGATGACTTCTACCACGGCACCAAGGTAGCCCCGCGGCTACCCCGAGCCCTGCCCTGGGGGCTCTGCTGCCCGCCCTGGGGGCTCCCTGCAGGCACGGAGTGGTGCAGGCAGCTCCCAGCCCCGCGGCCATCCCAGGAGCATTGTGGCTTGGCACTGCCTGTCCCCGTGTCCCCGTCCATCGTGTCCCCTCGCTGTGACAGCCCTCCTCCCACACTGGGGCCGTGGCACCCTGTGCCAGCTTGGGCACCTCCCCGTGCCGGTGGCACTGTGTACTGAGTGTTGCTGCCTGGGAGTGTCAAGGGGCCAGCCCAGGATTGTCCCTGCAGCTTGTCCCACTGTCCCCAGCACCCACACAGAGCAGCCATTGTGCCAGGCCAGCGCTGGCCGTGCCTGTCCCAGGGTGTCCCCAGGGTGTCCCCAGGGTGCCCGGTGTCCCTGGGCAGGGGGCTCGGCGCTGTGCTGGAGGGAAGGGGCCTGTGCAGTGCCCACGGGCGCCACATGCCAGGCCTGCTCCCTGTCGCTGTCACCCGCCTCGTGGCGCCTCCCGAGAGGGCCGATGGGCAAAGGAGCTTTGGGGATTAGCGGGGCCGGGTGAGCCGGGGACAGCGGCGGTGCCACCGTGCCTGCACTGCCGCCCACGCTGCCGCGGGGGGGGCTCCCCGCGGCCCCATCCCACGCGGGGCTCTGTGCCTGGGGGCTGCCGGCTCCCTCAGCACCCCAAACCCAGGGGTTGGCCGGGGGGGGCAGCGGGTGCCCCGGTGGTGGCAGGATGGGGCTCTCCAGATGTGCCATGCACCCAGATGTGCTGCCGCAGAGGGGCAGCCACTGGTAGGGCCAGGGGGATGCAGGGGTCCCTGCCTGCACCCAGGAGCCCCGCATGGCTGTGGGCAATGCCCACACCTGGCACCTGCCCGGCACCTGGGGGCTCACCTGGCTCAGGGCAGGGCAGGGCCGGTGCCAGCAGTGCCGGGGGATGATCCCTGACCCCCCCGCCGCGCTCCCTGTGCCCCCCGTGCAGGCAGCGCTGGTGGGGGGCACGACGATGATCATCGGGCACGTCCTGCCCGACAAGGAGACGTCGCTGCTGGACGCCTACGAGAAGTGCCGCAGCCTGGCCGACCCCAAGGTGTGCTGCGACTACGCCTTGCACATGGGCATCACCTGGTGGGCGCCCAAGGTGAGCGTGGCCCGGCTCCGGGAGCAGCTGCCGGGGCTAATTCCCAGCCCCGCTGATCCCATTAGCTGCTTGGGGGGTGGGCTGAGCCCCCAGGATGCCTTTTGAGCTGCCCTGAGCCGGGCTCAGCAGGGCAGGGGCTCAGGGGTGCCCCGGGGCAAGGGGTCCCTGAGGGGCTGAGCCCCTGGCTGGGGCAGGGAAGGTGCTGCTGCTGCTCCATGGAGGGGAGCAGGGTGCCCAGGGCTGGTGGTCCCAGCCCGGGGGGACCCCAGCCCACAGCATGACCCCCATGGTGGGGGTAGGCAGGACTGGTGACCAGACCCCATCCCACGGCAGACGCAGCCCCTGCAATCCCCTCAAAGCTGCTGGAGTGGGATCAGACCTGGCTCCCGGCTGTGCTGCAGGGAGACCCCAGCCCTGACCCCCCCTTCCAGCAGAGCAGGGGCAGAGGGATGGAGCGGGTACCCCCTGGGGGCAGGAAAATCCCTTCTGCTCCCCCCCAGCATCTGTCACTCCCCGTGTCACCCACAAATCCACCTCCCGCGTCCCCAGGGGGTGGCCGGGGCCCCTCGTGGAGTGCGGCCCCGCTTTGACCCCGCTCCCGGCGCAGGTGAAGGCGGAGATGGAGACGCTGGTGCGGGAGAAGGGGGTGAACTCCTTCCAGATGTTCATGACCTACAAGGACCTGTACATGCTGCGGGACAGCGAGCTCTACCAGGTCCTGCGCGCCTGCCGCGACATCGGCGCCATCGCCCGCGTCCACGCCGAGAACGGCGAGCTGGTGGCCGAGGTGAGGGCAGGGCATGGCAGGGCGGTGGGCACCCAGCTGGGGCAGCAGAACCTTCACCCCGATCCCCCCAAATTCCCCAGGGAGCCAAGGAAGCGCTGGATCTGGGCATTACGGGGCCAGAGGGCATCGAGATCAGCCGGCCTGAAGAGGTAGGTGACGGCAGGTGGCCCCGCATCGCTGCAGCAGCGGCACGGGATGTGGCTGGGATGCTCCAGGACATCCGTGTAGCTGCCACCACCCGTCCTTGTGTCACCCACACGCCCATGGGTGCCACCACTGTGTGTCACGTGTGTCACCGCCCGCTCTCTCTGCAGCTGGAGGCCGAGGCCACGCACCGCGTCATCACCATCGCCAACCGGGTGAGTGTCCTGGGCATCGCCCGGCTCGGGGTGGGCAGCCCAGTCCCATGGGGGTCCCTGTGCCTCCGTCGGGGTGCAGGAACCCCCCAGGGGGCTGGGTGCCATGGAGACAGCGCCGCCGACCCCCTCTCCGCAGACCCACTGCCCTGTGTACCTGGTGAACGTCTCCAGCATGTCCGCGGGGGATGTCATCGCCGCTGCCAAGATGCAGGGTAGGGGACACGGGGGGACCTCCCTCCCCAGCACCCCCGTGGGCAAGGGGCACCCGTGTGGGTGCAGGGAAACGCCCTGACACAGCACACACGTGGGCTTGGAGGGGTGCGGACATGGGTTGTGGAGCTGTGGGCATGCGGAGAGACACACGGGCAGACACATGGACATGGGCAGACACACGGGGACAGACAGACACAGGCATGGGCAGACACACGGGGACAGACAGACACAGGCACGGGCAGACACAGGCATGGGCAGACACACGGGCACAGGAACTCGGGTGTACCTGTGTGGCCATGCCCTAGCACAGGTGAGCACACCTGGGCCCCCAGCTCTGCTCGCACACAGGGGACACACGTGAACACACCCACGTGAGCACAGAGGGGACACAGAGGGGACACACACGGGACACACACGGGACACACACGGGACACACACAGGTCACACAGACCTGAGCACACAAAGGATATGCACCTGAGCACACACAGGTCACACAGGTCACACACATGAGCATACACAGGTCACACAGGACACACACACCTGAGCACACACACACACAGGTCACACAGACCTGAGCACACAAAGGACATACTTGAGGCCACACAGGTCACACACACCTGAGCACACACAGGTCACACACCTGAGCACACACACACACAGGACACACACACAGGTCACACACCTGAGCACACACACAGGTCACACAGGTCACACACACCTGAGCACACACACACCTGAGGTCACACAGGACACACACACCTGAGCACACACACACACAGGACACACACACAGGTCACACAGACCTGAGCACACAAAGTATATACACCTGAGCACACACAGGTCACACACCTGAGCACACACAGGTCACACAGGTCACACACCTGAGCATACACAGGTCACACAGGTCACACACATGAGCATGCACACACCTGAGGTCACACAGGACACACACACCTGAGCACACACAGGTCACACAGGACACACACACCTGAGCACACACACACCTGAGGTCACACAGGACACACACACCTGAGCACACACACACACAGGTCACACAGGTCACACACACCTGAGCACACACACACCTGAGGTCACACAGGTCACACACCTGAGCACACACAGGTCACACAGGACACACACACCTGAGCACACACACCTGAGCACACACACACAGGACACACACACAGGTCACACACACCTGAGCACACACAGGTCACACACCTGAGCACACACACACCTGAGGTCACACAGGTCACACACCTGAGCACACACAGGTCACACAGGACACACACACCTGAGCACACACACCTGAGCACACACACACAGGACACACACACAGGTCACACACCTGAGCACACACAGGTCACACAGGACACACACACCTGAGCACACACACACACACACAGGTCACACACCTGAGCACACACACACCTGAGGTCACACAGGTCACACACACCTGAGCAGACACACACCTGAGGTCACACAGGTCACACACACCTGAGCACACACACCTGAGGTCACACAGGTCACACACCTGAGCACACACCGGACAGAGGGCTCCCGCCCCGATGGGAGCACGGCTGTGCTGGCACGGGCTGTGCCCACACGCGTGGCCCCGCACGCCCGCCTGTAGCACACGCGTGTGCCTCCCCCGGCAGGGAAGGTGGTGTACGCGGAGACGACCACGGCGCACGCCACGCTCACCGGGCTGCACTACTACCACCAGGACTGGTTCCACGCCGCCGCCTACGTCACCGTGCCGCCGCTGCGCCTCGACACCAACACCTCCGCCTACCTCATGAGCCTGCTCGCCAAGTGAGACCTGCCCCGGGCGCCTCTCCCTGCCCCAGGGCACCCCGGCCCTGCCAGCCGCGCTTGCCAGCGCTGCCTGGGCATCCTGGTGCCTGGCACAGCCAGGTGTCCCAGCCTGGGTGCCAGGCTGTGCCTCTGCCCCAGGCACTCCGCTCCCCTGTGCTGTGGCCTCGAGGCACCTCGTCCTCTGGGCACCCCACGTGGTGGGCATCGTGCTCCCTGTGCCGTGCTGCCTGGACACCGTGCACCCCCGGGGACGCGCTCTGCGGGGGCTGCACTTCCCAAGGGCTCGCTGAGCTCCTGGGCTGTGCGTGCTGCACTCACCCGCTCCCTGCTTGGGTGCTCCTTTCCCTGGGCACCCTGATCTCCAGGCACCCCCTGGTGTGGGTGCCCCATTCCCTGGGTGCTGCATTCCCTGGACATCTTGCTCCCTGGGCACCCTGATCTCCAGGCACACCCTGGTGTGGGTGCCCCATTCCCTGGGTGCTGCATTCCCTGGACATCTTGCTCCCTGGGCACCCTGATCCCCAGGCACCCCCTGGTGTGGGTGCCCCATTCCCTGGGTGCTGCATTCCCTGGACATCTTGCTCCCTGGGCACCCTGATCTCCAGGCACCCCCTGCTGTGGGTGCCCCATTCCCTGGGTGCTGCATTCCCTGGACATCTTGCTCCCTGGGCACCCTGATCTCCAGGCACCCCCTGCTGTGGGTGCCCCATTTCCTGGGTGCCCCATTCCCTGGGCACTGAGCTCCCCAGGCACCCCACGGCAGGGGTACCCCATGCCCCAAGTTCTGGGCTCCCTGGGCACCCCAAGCAGCCCTGGCAGTGCCATCCCCCCCACCCCGCTCTGTCCCCCACAGCGACACGTTGAATATCGTGGCCTCGGACCACCGGCCCTTCAGCACCAAGCAGAAGGCCATGGGCAAGGAGGACTTCACCAAGATCCCCCACGGTGTCAGCGGGGTGCAGGACCGCATGAACATCATCTGGGAGCGCGGCGTGGTATGGCACTGCTGGCCTGGGCACGGGGCTGGCGCTGGGGGCTCGCTGGGGCCTGGCTGCAGTGGGACATCCCACGGGGCGTTCACCCCCTGGCGCGAGGGCGGGGGGCAAGGAGCTCCCCAGAGCACCCCAGTGGGGCCTGGCAAGGATCCCGACCCCGCAGCACGCCTGGGGTTTTTGGGGGACTGGGGCTGACAGGGAGCGCCACAGCCCAGCCCATCCTCACCCCCGCTCCGGCGGCAGGTGGGGGGTAAGATGGATGAGAACCGCTTCGTGGCCGTGACCAGCTCCAACGCTGCCAAGATCCACAACCTGTACCCCCGCAAGGGCCGGATCATCCCCGGCGCTGACGCCGACGTCGTGGTCTGGGACCCCGAGGCCACCAAGTAGGTGCAGCCCACGGCGGGGGGGCCGGGGAAGGCTCCCTGTGCCCCCAGCAGCCACTGAGGGCCCCATCCCCCTGCCCAGGACCATCTCTGCCAGCACCCAGGTGCAGGGCGGGGACATCAACCTGTACGAGAACATGCGGTGCCACGGGGTGCCCCTGGTCACCATCAGCCGCGGGCGCGTGGTCTACGAGAACGGCGTCTTCATGTGCGCCGAGGGCACCGGCAAGTTCTGCCCGCTGCGCTCCTTCCCCGACATCGCCTACAAGAAACTGGTGCAGCGGGAGAAGGTACGGGGCCAGGCATGGCCGTGCCAGAGCGGTGCCGTGGCTGTGCCAGAGCGGTGCCGTGGCCGTGCCATGGCTGTGCCATAGTGGTGCCATCGCCGTGCCGCAGCGATGCCTCGGTGCGGGACAGGGCTGCACCGTGCTGGCTGCTGGAGGGAACAGGGGGCAGGGGCTGTGCCAGAAGAGGCTCTGTGCCAGGCCGATGCCACGCCGTGCCGGACCATGTGCCAGGAGCACAGGGCAGGGTCCCTGCGGGTCAGCGTGTGACAACGGACCCTCCCCTGGCTCCTTGCCAGCACTGGCAAGTGCAAGAGGACAGTTGTCCACCCAGGCTCTGCCCTTTGCTGGCTCTCCCAAGGCAGCCCCACAGCTCACGGTGGCCCCCAGCGTACCGGGACAGGGACACGAGTGGCTGGGGCTGCCCAGCGGTGACAGCCGGGAGCTCTGGCAGTCCCTGTCACTAGGGACCCGCTGTGCCCCCTCGCTGTGGCTGTAGGGGACAGGCTGGGGGCCAGCGTGGTGCTGATGCTGCAAGGGAAGGGGCACTGGGGGCTCCGGCAGCTCACAGGAAGGGGATGGCCAGCACTGGGGCGCTTGTCGGGAGCTCTGTGTGGTTCGGGGGGCACAGGGCATCGCATGGGGTTGGCTCGATTCGGCTTGGCTTGATTTGGCTTCATTTAGCTTGGCTTGGCTTGGCTTGGCTTGGCTTGGCTTGGCTTGGCTTGGCTTCGCCGGGGGGACGGGGCAAGGGGCTGCTCTGCCAGGGCCACCCACCTCCCCCAGCCCCTGCTCCTGCCCTGCACTGCTCGGCACCGGGAGCCCCACAGCCCGCCCAGCAGCTCTCCGAGTGCCCCCTCCCCAGCCGCAGCCCCCTCCCCAGCCCCTTCCCCGCCCCGCCCGGCCGATCCGCACCCCGCTGCCGGGCCCTGGCGCCCCGCACCCCGCTGGCCCCGCCGGCCCCGCTGGCCCGGCCGCAGCTGACGCTCTCTCCGCTCTCTCTCTCGCTCCCGGCAGAGTCTGAAGCTGCGGGGTGTGGATCGCACCCCGTACCTGGGGGACGTGGCCGTGGTTGTGCATGCCGGGAAAAAAGAGACGGGGACGCCCCTGGCCGATACGCCCACCCGGCCGGCCACGCGACACGGGGGCATGAGGGACCTGCACGAGTCCAGCTTCAGCCTGTCCGGTAAGAGCGGGGCCGCAGAGGGCCCCGGGGCTCGCCCGCAGCCCCCCTCCGGTGGCTTCTGCCACCAGCCAGGCCCTTGTCCCCCCGGGGTGTCCCCGTTGCCCCCGCCACCTCCCAGGGTGCTCCCGCCGCCACCGCAGGGTGTCCCGGCATCCCTCCGCTAGGGCTGTCCTGTCACCCCCTTCTCCAGGCTGTCCCCGTCCCCCTGCAGGGTCCCCCCAAAGCCCCCCAGCCATCCCCGAGGCGCAGCCCCCCCTGTCCCGGGCAGGGCCGTGGCAGAGCAGGAGATGCCCCGGTCCCGGAGCTGCGGCCCCCGCTCCGCGCACCGTCCGTCGTGTGGCCGCGCCGGTGGGGCGGGCCGGGGGCTGCGCCGGCGGGGGGGCACCGGGGCTCTGTGGGACGGGCGGGGCCGCGCGCTGCACCGGGCAGCTCCCCCGGGGGCTCGGGGCCGCTCCGTGCCGGCCGGCGCCGCCCGGTGCTCGGCTGACACCGGCGGCTCCGTCCTCGGGCGGGGCGCGGGCACGGGGGGTCCTGGATGGCAGCGCGGGCACAGGGCAGGGCGGCGGGGGGGAGGCGGTGGTCACTGGGGTCAGTGCGGGTCAGTGCGGGTCACTGCTGGTCAGTTCTGGTCACTGCTGGTCACTGCTGGTCAGTTCTGGTCAGTGCTGGTCAGTGGGGTCACTGCTGGTCACTGCTGGTCAGTTCTGGTCAGTGCTGGTCAGTGCGGGTCAGTGCGGGTCAGTGCGGGTCAGTGCGGGTCACTGCTGGTCAGTTCTGGTCACTGCTGGTCACTGCTGGTCACTGGGGTCAGTGCTGGTCAGTGGGGTCAATGCTGGTCAGTGCTGGTCAGTATTGGTCACTGCTGGTCAGTTCTGGTCAGTGCTGGTCAGTGCTGGTCAGTGGGGTCACTGCTGGTCAGTGCTGGTCAGTGGGGTCACTGCTGGTCAGTTCTGGTCAGTTCTGGTCAGTTCTGGTTAGGGCTGGTCAGTGGGGTCAATGCTGGTCAGTGGGATCACTGCTGGTCAGCGCTGGTCAGCGGGGTCACTGCTGGTCAGGACTGGTCACTGCTGGTCAGCGCTGGTCAGAGCTAGTCACTGCTGGTCAGGACTGGGTCAGAGCTGGTCACTGCTGGTCAGAGCTGGTCACTACTGGTTACTGCTGGTCAGTGCTGGTCAGCGCTGGTCAGCGCTGGTCAGGACTGGGTCAGGGCTGGTCACTGCTGGTCACTGCTGGTCAGCGCTGGTCAGGACTGGGTCAGGGCTGGTCAGTGCTGGTCACTGCTGGTCAGAACTGGTCACTGCTGGTCAGGACTGGGTCAGAGCTGGTCACTGCTGGTCAGTGCTGGTCACTACTGATTACTGCTGGTCAGTGCTGGTCAGAGCTGGTCAGCGCTGGTCACTGCTGGTCAGAGCTGGTCAGCGCTGGTCAGAGCTGGTCAGAGCTGGTCAGAGCTGGTCACTGCTGGTCAGAGCTGGTCAGCGCTGGTCAGAGCTGGTCACTGCTGGTCAGCGCTGGTCAGCGCTGGTCAGAGCTGGTCACTGCTGGTCACTGCTGGTCAGCGCTGGTCAGGACTGGGTCAGAGCTGGTCAGCGCTGGTCACTGCTGGTCACTGCTGGTCACTGCTGGTCACTGCTGGTCAGCGCTGGTCAGAGCTGGTCAGGACTGGGTCAGAGCTGGTCACTGCTGGTCACTGCTGGTCAGCGCTGGTCAGCGCTGGTCAGGACTGGGTCAGAGCTGGTCAGAGCTGGTCACTGCTGGTCAGCGCTGGTCAGAGCTCCCCACGTGCAGCACAGCCGCGGTGGGAGGGGGGGACACCAAGCCCCCGTTGTCCCCGTGGTGCCAGCGGTGCTGGGGTTGCCAGGGGGTCATGGGGCTGTGCCCAGCCACCCCCCCGGCTCCTGCCGACCGTCCGTGTGTCCGGCAGGTTCTCAGATCGATGACCACGTTCCAAAACGAGCCTCGGCCCGGATTCTCGCTCCCCCCGGGGGCCGGTCGAGCGGCATCTGGTAGAGCCGGGGACGTGTCCCCCGAGTGAGGAGCAGGCGCCGCCCCCCGCGCCCCCGGACCCGGCTCCGGCGGGGCTCCCGTCGCCGCGGGGGCCCCGCCCGGCCCCCGTGCTGCCGGCGGGGCCGTGCCGGCGGCGGGGCCGTGCGCGGGGGCCACGGAGGGCCGGGGGCAGTGGGTGCCCCCGCGGCCCTTTTCTGTTTGCACGTTGGATTTGGATCAGTGAATTTTTGACTTGTTTGTGCATCACGTGGAAATACTCTGAAGTGGTTTGTGTCACTAGCGTAGGGGAGACGCAGGGACCCCCCCCACACCCCTTTCTGCCCCATCCCTGAACCCCGTCCCCAACCCAGCACCCCATCCAGTGCTGGTCAGTGCTGGTCATCCAATTCCTGCCCCCCTCCATTCCCGTCTCTTGTCCCCCATCCCTGAACCCCGTCCCCAACCCACCACCCCATCCTGAGCCCATTCCTGCCCCCCTCCATCGCCAGCTCTCCGTCCCCCATCCCTGAACCCCCATCCCTGAACCCCCGTCTCCATCCCTGACCTGTCACCAGCCCCCATCCCTGACCCCCATCTGCACCCCCATTTCTGCCCCCTCATGGCCCCAAAGCTCCACCCCTGCCCCCCATCCCCATCCCTGCACCTCCCCATCCCCACACGCCCCTTCCTCCCCACCTTGAGCTCCCCCAGCCCCGCAGTGAGTGGTGTCACACACCTGTGCCACACACCTGGGTCACACCTGTGCCACACCTGGGTCACACCTGTCACACACCTGGGTCACACCTGTGCCACACACCTGGGTCACACCTGTGCCACACCTGTGCCACACCTGCACAGGCCCAGGGGGTGTTTGCACATGCGTGTGCACAGGTGAACCCCTGGGCAGGTGTCAGCACACCTGCAGGCGTGTGTCCTGTGTCCCACCTCTGTGACACCTGTGCCAGGCCCTCACCTGCCAGGTGAGGTCCTGGTCACCTCCCAGGTCCCCCTTCACCTGCCAGGTGAGGTCAAGGTCACCTCCCAGGTCCCCCTTCACCTGACAGGTGAGGTCCTGGTCACCTCTCTGGTCAGTGCTCACCTGCCAGGTGAGGTCCTGGTCACCTCCCATGTCCCCCCTCACCTGCCAGGTGAGGTCCTGGTCACCTCCCATGTCCCCCCTCACCTGCCAGGTGAGGTCCTGGTCACCTCCCAGGTCCCCTCTCACCTGCCAGGTGAGGTCCCAGGTCCCCCCTCACCTGCCAGCCCCCAGCCCTGTCCCCCCGGGCCCGTGTGTGTGTGTGTGCCCCCCCGAGGGTCCCTCTCCCCTGGTTTCGGGGGTGTCCCGGCCCCGGTCCCTCCCTGCCCCCCGTCCCTGTGCCCTCCCCCTGTAGGTGCCTGTAGGTGTTTGGGGGCCGGCGGGCCCTGGCGGGGGTCCCGAGTCCCCCCGGGGGTCCCGCACGGCCGATTTAGGAACATGCCGTCCTGTGTGCTCATTAAAGACCGTTCACAGCGCTGGCCGCTCCTCTCTGGGGTCCGGGGCTGGACGGGGACAGGGACGGGGACAGGGGGCAGGGACGGGGTCAGGGGACAGGGTCAGGGGGCATGGACGGGGTCAGGGGGCAGGGGACAGGGGGCAGGGGGCAGGGGACAGGGGGCAGGGACGGGGGGCAGGGACGGGGGGCAGGGGGCAGGGGACAGGGGGCAGGGACGGGGGGCAGGGACGGGGGGCAGCTTTAGGGACCCCATGGCCACAGCCCCAGGGTGAGGGACCCTCCCCTTCTGCACTGGGGGCCAAAAGGGCACTGACATGGGGACACGGGGGGACACGGGGACATGGGGGGGACACGGGGACACAGAAGGGATCACGGGGACACAGAGCGGATCATGGGGACACGGGGGAACACGGGGGGACACGGGGACATGGGGGGGACACGGGGACACAGAGCGGATTGTGGGGACACAGGGACACAGGGGGACACGCGGACACCGGGGGACACAAGGGACACAGAGGGGATCGTGGGGACACAGAGCGGATCGTGGGGACACGGGGGGACACGGGGACATGGGGGACACGGGGACGCAGAAGGGATCACGGGGACACAGAGCGGATCATGGGGACACGGGGGAACACGGGGGGACACGGGGACATGGGGCGGACACGGGGACACAGAGGGGATCGTGGGGACACAGAGGGGATCGTGGGGACACAGGGACATGGGGGGACATGGGGACACCGGGGGACACGGGGACACAGAGCGGATCGTGGGGACACAGAGGGGATCGTGGGGACACAGGGACATGGGGGGACATGGGGACACCGGGGGACACAGGGACACAGAGCGGATCGTGGGGACACAGAGGGGATCGTGGGGACACGGGGGGACACAGGGACATGGGGGACACGGGGACACAGAGCGGATCATGGGGACACAGGGACATGGGGGGACACGGGGACACCGGGGGACACAGGGACACAGAGGGGATTGTGGGGACACAGAGCGGATCGTGGGGACACGGGGGGACACGGAGACACAGAGCGGATCGTGGGGACACGGAGGGGATCGTGGGGACACAGAGGGGATCGTGGGGACACAGGGACACGGGGACATGGGGGACACGGGGACACAGAGCAGATCGTGGGGACACGGGGGAACACGGGGGGACACGGGGACACAGAGCGGATCGTGGGGACACAGAGGGGATCGTGGGGACACAGAGGGGATCGTGGGGACACGGGGGAACACGGGGGGACACGGGGACACAGAGCGGATCGTGGGGACACAGAGGGGATCGTGGGGACACAGGGACACGGGGGGACACAGGGACACAGAGGGGATCGTGGGGACACAGAGGGGATCGTGGGGACACGGGGGAACACGGGGGGACACGGGGACACAAAGCGGATCGTGGGGACACAGTGACAATGCGGGGGGACACGCGTGGGGACAGGCTTGGAGATGGACCACCAGGGGACGTGGGACACGCGTGAAGGTTTGGGGACGCGGTAAGCCAAGGGGGTCACAGCGCCGGCCCTGTCACCCTCTGCTGGGGTGCACAGGGGGTGGGGGAGGTCCCGGGGGTCTTGGACGGGCTCGGGGGTCTCCTGGGTGTGCCCGGGTCACTGCGGGGCCCGGGGGTCCCCAGGACTGGGGGCTCGGGGGGCTGCCCGGGGGATCTCGGGAGGGGAGCGCGGGGGTTCGGACAGGGGGGTCCTGGGGGGCTCTGGGTGGGGGCCCCAGGAAGAATCGTGAAGAGTCACAGAACGGTCCCGGGGAGGGGCCCCGAGGGCTCTGGGGGTGTTTAGGGGGGGCCTGGGGGTGTTTAGAGGGATCTGGGGGTGTTTAGGGGGGGGCTGGGGGTGTTATTTGGGATCTGGGGGTGTTTAGGGGGTCTGGGGGTGTTATTTGGGGTCTGGGGGTGTTATTTGGGGTCTGGGGGTGTTTAGGGGGATCTGGGGGTGTTATTTGGGGTCTGGGGGTGTTATTTGGGTTCTGGGGGTGTTTAGGGGGTCTGGGGGTGTTTAGGGGCTCTGGGGGTGTTTAGGGGGGGCCTGGGGGTGTTTAGGGGGATCTGGGGGTGTTATTTGGGATCTGGGGGTGTTTAGGGGGTCTGGGGGTGTTATTTGGGGCCTGGGGGTGTTATTTGGGGCCTGGGGGTGTTTAGGGGGATCTGGGGGTGTTATTTGGGGCCTGGGGGTGTTTAGGGGGATCTGGGGGTGTTTAGGGGGTCTGGGGGTGTTATTTGGGGCCTGGGGGTGTTATTTGGGGTCTGGGGGTGTTTAGGGGGATCTGGGGGTGTTATTTGGGGTCTGGGGGTGTTATTTGGGGCCTGGGGGTGTTTGTTGGGGTCCCGAGGGCTCTGGGGGTGCAGAAGCCGCCGCCCGCCAGCAGGGGGCGCAGGTCGGGCCCGTTGCCATGGCGACGGGGGCTCGGCCATGTCCGTTGTCATGGCCGAGGGGGCGTGGCCAGGGTCGTTGCCATGGCAGCAAAGAGGGGCGTGGCCAGCCCGCTGCCGATGTCCTGGGGGCGTGGCCACCCCGTTCCAAACGCTCGGGGGGCGTGGTCATACCCGTTGCCATGGCGGCGGGGGCGGGGCGGGCGGTTGGCACCGCCCGCGGGGGGGCGGCGCAGGCGCGGTCGGTCCGTGCGGTTCCGGCCCGGTCCCGGTCCCGGTCCCGGTCCCGGAGCAGCGGAGCGGGGGCAGCGGAGCGGCGGCGGCCGCGGCCGAGCGGTGAGCGCGGCGGGACCGCCCGGAGGGCAAGGGAGGGAGCGGGCAGCGCTGCTGACATCACTCGCATCCCCGCACCGGCCGCCGCCGCCCGGCAGGACCGGCCGGGGGGGCCGCGGGGCCTTCGGGGATGGAGCGGCGGGGCCGGGCCGGGAACGGGGCTGGAGAAGCGAGGCCAGAGGGGCGAGGGGCCTCCGGAGATGGGGCGTCCGCAGGTGAGGGGGCCGCCGGTTCGTGCGGTAACGCCGGGGGTGGAGCGGTTGCAGCCGGGCCGCGAACGGGTCCGGGCCGAGCGGCGAGGCCGAGCGGTCCCGCGGGGCCGGTGGCGGCGAGGCCCGACCTGACTCAGCGGCGGCCGCTCCGGCCTCCCGGCTGCGTCTCCCGCGGGACCGCGGGCATGGCACGGTGCGGTCCCGGTACGGAACGGCCCCGGCGTGTCACGGCACGGCACCGGCTCGGCTCCGGTACGGCACGCCGGGAGCTGTAGTTTCGGCTCTGGCACCGGGGCATCGCTGCCGTTACCGGCCATCATCGGGGCCCGGCCATCGCCCGGAGACCTCCGGTCTCGGGGGGTCCTGCGGGACCCGGGCCGCCGCCGCTCGGGCACTGCCGGTGCCGCCGGCCCCGTCCCGCGGGTGCCGCTGTGGGTGATGCTGCCGGGATGCCGCCGTGGCGGTGCAGAGCGGCAGGTGGCTGTCACCGTGACACACCGGGCGTGACGCGCTCTCGGTCCTCGGACTCATGGCGGCAAGGCGGCGGCGGTGTCACCGGTGCAGCGCTGTCACCGGTAAGGTGACGGTGTCACTGACGCGCGCGTCTCGGGATGGGGCCGGGGCTCTTCTCTGCGCTCCTCCGCCACTGCCGGGATATCCAGACCCATCTCCCGCCGGGGATGTTCCCGAGCGGCCCCTCTGACACCCCGCCGGGTGACGCGGCTCCCGGGGATGTCGTGAGCGCTTTCGGTGCCTCCCGTGGCGCGTGTGGGGACACTGGGGACAGCCCTGCCCGGCGGCCTGTCCCAGGCGCTGTCCCGGCCGGGGATGCGAGCGTGTCCCGCAGCCAGCCCGGCTCGGCTCGGCTCGGCTCGGCTCATCCCGCGGCATTAATATTTCAGGAGCGGGGGGAGGGCTGCGCTCTGCACATGCTCCCGCCGCCGTACCGACTTATTTAGGTTAGCGGGAGCCGAGCGCGGCGGGGGGATTTGGGCGCTCGGGCACTCGCTCTGCGCCCCGAGCATCGCCGCCGGGAGCCGCCAGCTCCCGGTGCGTGAACGGCCGCTTTGCCTCGCCGCGGGCCGGGACGGGCGCTGCCACCGGGAAACGGTGCTGAGGCCGGAGCCGGTACGGAGCTGGGGTTGGAGCCGGTGCGAGGCTGGGCGCTGCCGGCCCCCGGCAAACGCACCTGTGCCCGGCGGAGCGCGGCTGTGGCACGGGGATGCTCTGCTCGGGGTGGGGGGCACCTGGGTGGGATGTGGGCGAGCGGCCCTCGCTGCTAGCACCCGGGCCGCCGTGGCCGCTGCCAGATCCTCGGCAGCCCCGCGGCGGCTCCGCACGGCGCTCGGCCCCCGCCGGGCTGTCTGCCACCCCCCTCGCGTGTTTGTCACTTGAGAAGCCACCGGGACGGCTCCCAAAATAGAACCCGCCAGTCGCAGCAGCCCAGTTCGCACCGGCACCGCGGTGCTGCTGGGCCGGCACCGCCGCGCTGCTCGGCTCCCGGTGCCCGCCGTCGGTGCCGCCCTCGGCCGCCGCGCTGGCACCTCACGGCCTCACTCTGCTCCCGTTTGTTTGGGCAGAGCGGCCGGGGGGGCTGCGGCGTGGGACCGGGCCCTGACGACCTCTGCGTGCGCCCCGGCAGCGCCGCGGGACGGGCACGGACGCACGCCCGGGGGGCTTCGGTGGCCGTCGGGCCGTGATTAGCAGCTCCTGCCCGGACAATTAAAATGCAGCGGTAAGCGTCTCCCGCCTGGCCGGGCGCCCGGCAACAACCCCTCTCCTCTCGGCCTGCCGGGAATCTGGGCTCAGCTCTTATTTTCGTTAGTTTTTTTTGGCGAGAGCCGGCGGCAAACCGGCTGGGCCGGAGGCTCCCGGCCCTGGGCGCGTCCGTCACCCGGCGTCGGGGCGGCAGTGGGTCGGAGGGTGCCGCAGGCCCTGGCTGCCCTGTCATTACACCGGGGCGTGCTCGGCCCTGCGCCGGGGGCTCGGAGGGCGTTTGGGAGGGTGGCGACCGACTGGGCGGCACCGCGAGCCCCGGGCGGCGTCCCCGCTCCGCCATCGGGACGCGCCGGTGCCTGGCGGGGTCGGGGATCTCTCGGTAGGTCAAGGTGGTCCCGGCGGGATCACGGTTCTCTCCGCGTGTCAGGGCTCTCGGTGTGGGTCGGGGTGCTCCCCGCGTGTCAGGGTTCGCCCCCGCGCTCTCACGTGTGCCGGCGTGTGCGGGACTCGAGGTGCGGCTGGCGCGGCGACACCCCGGTTCATCCCGGCGGGGAATCTGGGGGTCCCTGTCCCGTCCCCCACGAGCGCCCCAGAGGCAGGATGCCGCAGAGCCCTGGCGGCCGTGCCGGCTCCCGCGGGCATCCCCCGCTCGGCCCGGGCGCGGCGTGGCCCCACGGCTCGCGGTGGGGTCCTGCTCCGGCAGCTGCCCCGTTATTTGGGGAAGGGCCGGCGATGGCGGGGGGGTGTCAGCCGCTCCTCGCCGTGCGCGCCGGCAGCCCCTGCCCCGTGCCCCGTGCCGCGCTGCCGCCCCCGCCGCAGCCCCGTGCCCCAGCGCGGCGGTGCCGGCAGCCGCGGCACCGCAGTGCGCGTGGCTCTGGCTCAGCGCCGCGCATGACTCAGCTCCGCTGCCGGAGCCAGGGGAGGGGGGGACGATGGGGAGAGCCCTGGGGGACCCCTGCCCGCACCCCACTGCCGCGATGCCGCGAAACGGGCGCGGGACGGGCTGCGGCTCTCGCCGGTGCCGGGAGCGGGTGGGTGCGCACCTCGCCGTGCCGGGGGCGGCGGCGGCGCGGGGGCCTCGGTTCCAGCTGCTGCGGTGGTGGCTAAAAATACCGACACCCCCCGCGGCTGCGTGCGGTAACACGGCGCGGTGGGACGGGGGTCCCGGGGGTCCCGGCGGCGGCAGGGGACGGATCGGTTCAGCTGCCGGTGGGGTTCCATCAGCTACGGCCGTGCGACATCGCCGGTGCTGAGTCACCGTAGTGCTGTACCCGAGAGTGGGGGGACTGCGACCACCGGGACCCTCTGCCCCCCAAACGGGCCCTGGGGGGTGACAGCACCGCGGGGCGGCAGCGCCCCACAGGCCCCCAGCGCTGCTGCCCCGAGGCGCAGCTGTGCGCCGGCACCGTCCCCCCCTCATTCCCCCGGGCTGTGCCACGGCAAGGGGGGCTCGGGGGGCTGCACCTCCCCCCTGCCCCCGCCTGGCAGCTGGCCCGGGCCCGCGGCCCCCCTCGCCGAGGAGGGAAGCGGATTAACGCCGCCGCTGCCGCCGCTGCTGTGCGGGGGGGGCCGCGGGAGCACCGGGACCCCCGCTCCCGGGAAGGGGCAGCAGGGCCGCTCCTCGGTCGCTGCGCTGAAGCGTTTTGTGCAGGACAGTGAGACTGGAGCTCAGTGCCCCGCACTCTGCTGGGGTTCCCTGTGCCCTGCCGTGCTGGGACTGCAGCCGGGGGTCCTGGAGCCCCCAGCCATCTGGGCGTAGGCTGCCTGCCGGCAGATGTTGCCCCTCTAAGCCCTGCTCTAATGGACCCCGATCCCGGCCCCAGCAGATTAGGCAGCACCGGGGGCCAGAGAGGGGGGCCCTAAGCTGCTTATGGGCACCAGCCCCCGGGAGCCCCGAGGGCTCACCCAGGGCAGCAGCCCCTCGGTGCAGGGGCAGTGCCCTCGGCAGTGCTTGCATCCCCTCAGCAGTGCCTGCGTCCTGGGACCACTTCCCCCTGAGCCACATCCTGCTCCTTACACCCAGTACTCCAAACCTGGCTCCCCTGGGTTCCCCTGTTCAGGCCGGGGCTCCACCTGGCCAGGTGGGCCACACCGGGGCTTCTGGGGGCCCTCATGCTCCCCTGCCATACCTTGGGGTGCACCTGGAGTGGGGTGGGCTGGGGGGTCCCACATGCTGCACTGTGTCAACCTGGCCCTGCTGTCCCTTGTTGCTGGAGCATGGTTGGGATGGGCACCCTGGGTCCCAGTGCTCCCAGTGCTGGAGTGTGGGTGGGATGGATGCCCTGGGTCCCAGTGCTCCCAGTGCTGGAGTGTGGGTGGGATGGATGCCCTGGGTCACAGTGCTCCCAGTGCTGGAGTCAGAGTGGGATGGATGCCCTGGGTCCCAGTGCTCCCAGTGCTGGAGTGTGGGTGGGATGGGCACCCTGGGTCCCAGTGCTTCCAGTGCTGGAGTCAGAGTGGGATGGATGCCCTGGGTCCCAGTGCTCCCAGTGCTGGAGTGTGGGTGGGATGGATGCCCTGGGTCCCAGTGCTCCCAGTGCTGGAGTCAGAGTGGGATGGATGCCCTGGGTCCCAGTGCTCCCAGTGCTGGAGTCAGAGTGGGATGGATGCCCTGGGTCCCAGTGCTCCCAGTGCTGGAGTGTGGGTGGGATGGATGCCCTGGGTCCCAGTGCTCCCAGTGCTGGAGTGTGGGTGGGATGGATGCCCTGGGTCCCAGTGCTCCCAGTGTTGGAGTGTGGGTGGGATGGATGCCCTGGGTCCCAGTGCTCCCAGTGCTGGAGTGTGGGTGGGATGGATGCCCTGGGTCCCAGTGCTCCCAGTGCTGGAGTGTGGGTGGGATGGATGCCCTGGGTCCCAGTGCTCCCAGTTCTGGAGTCAGAGTGGGATGGATGCCCTGGGTCCCAGTGCTCCCAGTGCTGGAGTCAGAGTGGGATGGATGCCCTGGGTCCCAGTGCTCCCAGTGCTGGAGTGTGGGTGGGATGGATGCCCCGGGTCCCAGTGCTCCCAGTGCTGGAGTGTGGGTGGGATGGATGCCCCGGGTCCCAGTGCTCCCAGTGCTGGAGTCAGAGTGGGATGGATGCCCTGGGTCCCAGTGCTCCCAGTGCTGGAGTGTGGGTGGGATGGATGCCCCGGATCCCAGTGCCCCGGTGCGGGGTTGGGGTGCCCGGGGTGCCGGTGTGACCGCTGTCTCTTGGCAGCTGGGGCATGGCCGTCAATGTGTACTCGACGTCGGTGACCAGCGAGAACCTGAGCCGCCATGACATGCTGGCCTGGGTCAACGACTCCCTGCAGCTCAACTACACCAAGATCGAGCAGCTCTGCTCAGGTGGGCGTGTGGGGCGGCGTGGGGGACATGGGGGGTGTTGTCAGGGTGCCCCCAGCCCCCCTTGACAGTGGCTTGGGCCGGCGCAGGGGCTGCCTATTGCCAGTTCATGGACATGCTGTTCCCCGGCTGCGTGCACCTGCGGAAGGTGAAGTTCCAGGCCAAGCTGGAGCACGAGTACATCCACAACTTCAAGGTGCTGCAGGCCGCCTTCAAGAAGATGGGAGTGGACAAAGTAGGTCCATGGGGACGGCGGGGGCTGCCCCTGCCCCGCGGGAGGTGGCCGCGCCGGGGTCCGCGCTGCCCCGTGCCGGTGTCCCCGCCGTGCCGGCGTCCCCGCCGAGCCGGGGGCCACGCCGGGAGCGCTGCCCCACCGGCCCCTCCGCGTCCCCCTAGATCATCGCGGTGGAGCGGCTGGTGAAGGGCAAGTTCCAGGACAACTTTGAGTTCATCCAGTGGTTCAAGAAATTCTTTGACGCCAACTATGACGGGAAGGAGTACAACCCGCTGCTGGCGCGGCAGGGCCAGGACGTCGCGCCCCCCCCTAACCCAGGTGATCACATCTACAACAAACCCAAGAAACCCATTGGCACTGCAGGTAATGTCCGGGGCCCCCCAGCGAGCGCTGCCCCCCGCCCTCTGCACCCCGTGGCGCGCTGGCCGTGGCCAGGCGTCCCCCCGACCCCTGCCTGCGCCCCGCTCTGCTGCCTGCCTGCCTGCGCCGGGGGGGCTGGGCGGGTCTGCAGGGACACCAACACGGCGGAGCACAGGGACCTTGGCTGCCTCCACCTGCCTGCTCAGCCCGGGCTGGGGTGGTTTGTGTCCCCAGGGCCCCCCTGGCTGCCATCCCCCCGTGCCGTGCAGCTCCCGTGGGCGTGGGGGGCTCCCTGTGCTGGCCCAGTGGGAGCTGCCAAAGTCTGGGGGCTCCTCAGATCCCGTGCCGAGCCCCAAGCAAGCCACGAGCACCCTTAGAGGGCTGGGGGCAAGATTTGCCAGGGGAAACTGAGGCAGGGAGGAGGCTGAAGTTGGGAGAGCCTGGAGCCGTGGCTGTGCACAGGGTATCTGCCTGCCCTTGCTGCCCACCGCTGCCCCCCACTCAATTTGGGGGGAGGGTCCCTGCTGGCAGCCCCCCCCAGCTGGCATTAACCCATTGGTCGCCGTGTGCTGTCAAGTCCCCCAGAGGACCTCCCCCACGGGCCCCAAGAACACCCCGAACCCAGCCCGCCTCGGCAACGTGTCCAGCGGCATCCTACGGAAAAACTCGCCTGCCGCCCGCAACGGCGGCACCGAGGCTGACGCGCAGATCCTGGAGCTCAACCAGCAGGTAGGGAGGGGGTCCCTGCCGGGGGGCTGGGGGGCACCGCGGGGCTGGCGGGGCTGAAGGTTTTGGCCGTTTCCCTGTCCCACAGCTGATGGACCTGAAGCTGACAGTGGATGGGCTGGAGAAGGAGCGGGATTTCTACTTCAGCAAACTGCGGGACATTGAGCTCATCTGCCAGGAGCACGAGAACGAGAACAGCCCCATCATCACCGGCATCGTCAGCGTCCTCTATGCCACGGAGGTGAGGGCCGGGCACCTCGGGACGCCCCTGGAGCCGCTGGGACATCCCTGGGCGGGGAGGGCCTCCCTTCCCCCCGAGTGTCTCGGCCTCGTTCACTCCGTGGGGTGCCAGGAGGGGTTTGGGCTTTGCCAAAGCCCTCGTGCCATGCCAGGCGGGGCTTGGTGTGCCCGCCGGTGCCGCCCCTGTGCCGACGGCTGCCGCGCTTCCCCCCAGGAGGGCTTTGCCCCACCAGAGGACGACGAGCTGGAGGAGCAGCCGCCAGAGGACCAGGACGAGTACTAGCCCCGGCCCGCGCCCGCGCCCCCCGCGCCGCCCCCACCATAGACATTGGAGGTCCGAGCCCGCGCCTCGCCCCGCACCGTCACACGCCATCGCGGTCTCCGGCAGTGCCAGGGGGAAGCCACCATCTCCATAACCAGCCGACATCCCTGGGCGAGGAGCGTGGCTGCGCTGGGGGCCGGGGCCGGGCCCGCGCCACCCCCTCCCCGTATTTATTTCTGTTGTCCCCCTGGTGAGAGCGAGTGCCACATCCGCCCTGGTGTCCTGCGCGCCCACGGTGAGAGTGAGAAGGAAGGTCGAGTCCTCGGGGGCCGGCCCAGGGTGCCGTGTACTGCTCACCTTGCTGGGAGCCTCCGGGCCCCAGGACCCCCGTGGCACAGCGAGTGCCGGCCTGGCAGCCTGTCGGGGCGGGAGGCCACGGAGCAGAGCAGGGAGATGTTGGTTCAGGTTCCTGGGAAGGTGGAAAGGAAACCCCAGCCCGGTGCGGCCGTGGCAGCAGGGGGCACCTGCAGCCACGGGGGTCCCGGAGAGGGGGCCTGTCCTCACCACGGCACGGAACGGCAGCGGGCCCTCCCCTCTCACCTGTGGCCCCCACGGAGCCGGAGCTGGGGTGGGTCACCGCGAGGGCTCGCAGCGCCCACCCGCCCCGGCTGCCATGTCCCTGTCGCATCGCTTGTCTGGTCCATCACTCCGGTCGCAACGCTGCATCTGTGTTCGGTTTTATTTAAATAAACTCGTGTGGTAACACTGCGTCCTGCCCGTGCTGGGGGCCGCTGCAAGCTCTGGGACTCCTGACGCTCGCAGGAGGGGGGGAAGCTGGAGTGCACCCGGGTGGAGGCGCTGGGACCGCAGCGTGCGGGGAGGGCAGGGATGGGAAATGGGTGTCGTGTTTGAAAAGCCCGGAGAGACCCCGGCAGCTGCCCCTGCCTCGGCCCGGGAGGGATTCTGCGGGGCGCGGGACGGCTCGGGTCGTGATGTATGGAGAGGGAATGGATCTTGAAGAAGCAGATTCACCCAGGAACTAAATCACCGCGGTTACAAGCGGGGCAGCAGAGCGATAGAAATCTTCTGTTCTTTGACCAGCAAAGTCAGGGGAGAGCGCGAACGCAGTCCCCCACTACCACAAATTATGCAGTCGAGTTTCCCGCATTTGGGGAAATCGCAGGGGTCAGCACACCCGGAGTGCAAGGGATGAGCCTCGCCCTGGGAAAACCACCTGCCTGATCATGGTGTCTCCCCTGCCAGGTAAGTATGACTGCCCGCCCGCCCCGCCCGCACCGCCCGCCCGCCGCACGCCTCGCCACCACACGGCCGGCCCCACCCCGGCCCCGCTCCCGCCCGGCCCCGCTCCCGCCCGGCCCGCACGGCCCGGCCCGCACGGCCCGGCCCGCGCAGCGCCCGCGGACGCGCCAGGGCAGCGCGGGCTTGGCGCGGGCCGTGTCCCGGCATGCCGCGCGGCGGAGGAACATTTGCATGGACACGCCCATGACGCCCGACCGCACCGCACCGCCCCACCCCGCTGTGATTTGCATGGACACGCCCCCTCATCAAACCCCGCCTCCTTCCGCCCCCTCGGGGCAGCGCCCCCTGGCGGCGCGGCGGAGCGGGCCCGCCCCTCCCGGGAGCGTCCGGATCCTCCCGAACGGAACCGGATCCCGAACGGAACCGGATCCCGAACGGAACCGGATCCCGAACTGATCCAGATCCTCCCGCACGGAACCGGATCCCGAATGTAAGTGGATCCCGAACGGAACCGGATCCCGAACTGATCCAGATCCCGAACAGAGCAGAATCCCGAACTGAACCGGATCTCTAACAGAACGGGATCCTGAATGGATCCAGATCCCGAACGGATCCCGGTTCCAAACAGATCCCAATCCTGAACTGATCCAGATCCCGAACAGAACCAGATCCCAAATGGAACCTGATACCAAACAGATCCCGATCCTGAATGGATCCAGACCCCGAAAGGAACCAGATCCCGAACGGATCCCAATCTTGAATGGATCCCGATCCGGAACAGATCCCGATCCCGAACAAATCCCGATCCCGAACTGATCCAGATCCCAAACGGAACCGGATCGCGAACAGAACCGTATCCCGAACTGATCCGGATCCTGAAGTGATCCGGATCCCGATCCCAAACAGAACCGGATCCCAAAACGATCCAGACCCCAAATGGATCTGGATCCCGATCCCAAACGGAACCGGATGCCAAACGGATCCCGACGCCAAACGGAACCGGATCCCGAACAGATCCAGAGCCCGGATGGATCCAGACCCGGCACGGGAAGCCAGCACGGCGCTGTTTTTCACGGTGCTGCTCGGCAGCCCGTGCCGGGTCTGGGACGGAAACTGCGGAAAAGACAAGGAGCAGAGGGGATGGGCATTCCCCAGGTGATGCTGCAGCCCTGGGCAGAAGCGCAAGAGAAGGCCCAGAGGAAATGACCAAAGCTGGTGTCAGGGGCGCCGCAGAGGCAGAAGGCGAGGCCCATTGCCGGGACCAGCCGTGAGCTGGGATTAACACCCTCCAAAACATCTCGGGCTGGGTTGCAGGCAGGACGGGCTGAGCCGGGACAGAAGGACAAATCAGAAGGGGAAGAGATTGGGCCGGACTGAAGGGGACCGCAGGCATCTCCTCCCTCCCCGGCCAATCCTTTGGTTCCACTTAAGCCGGGGAACGGAGCCGTGGATTTTCCAGTGGATACTGGGGTATCTTGTTCCGAAGTTACTGGCTGTGAGGGACCTTGGAGTAAAAGGTCGTTGTTGTCGTTGCTGCAGTGGGAGGAAATCCCTCAGGGCAGGAAAAGCCTCAGGGCAGGAAATCCCTCAGGGCAGGAAATCCCTCGGACATCCCATGGAATTCGGGACTGGGAACACAAACTGACCCCATCGCTTTCCCCAGGTGCCCGAGTGCCCTTTGCCACTGCTCAGGCGGGGTTTGCTGCGCAAGGAAAATGCACAGTTAACTTTTCCAAAGGGCTCTGTCTGGTTTGCATATTCCTCTGGAAAATGCGTGGAAGGTGCAGCTCTGCCCATTCAGCCAGGGAAAGTTTTAGGTGATAGGTTTCTCTTGGAGCCAGGTCTTATCAGCTCTCAGAGAACTTATTACAATGAGACAGTTTAGCTACCCTGAATGGCATGAAATTAGCAGGATGGCTTCCGAGGCAGGGTTGGAAACAAAAAAAGGTTTAATAAAAGGCAAAATCACAAAGCTCTTACAGAGAAAAACCGTGCCGGGGGCTAGAGGTTCTTGCTTCTACTAAAACACCCAGAAAAGCGATTATTTCCTTTGTTCTCTTCCTTTTCTAGTGAATTACCTAAGTGAGACTTTTCAGCCTTTGTCTAGTTAGGTAACCTTAGGTCTGAGGTGAAGTCCAAAAGGTCCTATGAGGTGTCTTTTGACCAAATTGGGGAAAGAAACTTCTAGGCTTTTTGCCTTTTTAAACAGACAAAGAATAATTTAGTCACTCCATCAACAGAGGGCACGTTCCTACATGGAAGTGCCCTCAAACCACCGGTGTGGGCTTTGGGAATCCTGGGGCAAGAGAGAAACGTGAGTCTGCTAAAAGCTGAGCTGAAACCGGGAGCCCCAGCGGAGAGAAAAGACCAACCCCGGTAAGACGAGAGGCCCGGCGAGGACTGGAAATGTTCTCAGGCTCTTTTTTACAGGTTGGGTTATTGCCAATTCGAATTTGCCACTCTGGTGCCCCGAGAAGAAGCCGAAATCACCGGGGCAGACTGGTGCGGGAGTGACGGGAGCCCCGCGCCCAGAGCGCTGCTGTTCCTGGGGTTGTCCCGAATGCCGACGCCCTCCTGGCCCCGGTCCCGGAGACCGGGAGGCACTTTGGGGGGTTGGCTGTGACAGACGTCTTCTCTCGTAGCCCCGGGGGAGAACAGAGCCGCCTTTTCTTTGCCCTCGAGCGGGAAGATCCGGCTCTAAGGGGGAAATGGTATCTCGAGGTTTGAATAAATCTGCAGGTTTGTAGCTGTCCATCGGTGCCTGCAGGCAGAGCCCTGGGCCTGACCGGTTCTCCCGGGAACGCCGCACGCTCGGCTCACCGTTTGTGCGAGGGAAAAGAGAAAGCCGGGAGGAGCGGGCTGCGCGGACGAGAGGCACCGGGAGGGGCACGGCGGCACCGGGAGGGGAACGGCAGGAGCGGGCAGAACGCGGGGAAAAGGGAATCCCGGCCGCGGGAGATCGTGGCCGCTGAGCCATTGGCCGCTCGCTGGGAGCAGAACCCTGCCCGAAGGGAGGGAGGAGCCGCGGGCTCGGGGCAGCGGCTCCCGCGGCACACGGGGCTCCCGGCGGGGCCCGGCCCGGGCGGCTCCGAGGAGCGGCGGGGCGAGCGGGGCGGGGGCGTGTCCATGCAAATGTTCCTCCGCCGCGCGGCATGCCGGGACACGGCCCGCGCCAAGCCCGCGCTGCCCTGGCGCGTCCGCGGGCGCTGCGCGGGCCGGGCCGTGCGGGCCGGGCCGTGCGGGCCGGGCGGGAGCGGGGCCGGGCGGGAGCGGGGCCGGGGTGGGGCCGGCCGTGTGGTGGCGAGGCGTGCGGCGGGCGGGCGGTGCGGGCGGGGCGGGCGGGCAGTCATACTTACCTGGCAGGGGAGACACCATGATCAGGCAGGTGGTTTTCCCAGGGCGAGGCTCATCCCTTGCACTCCGGGTGTGCTGACCCCTGCGATTTCCCCAAATGCGGGAAACTCGACTGCATAATTTGTGGTAGTGGGGGACTGCGTTCGCGCTCTCCCCTGACTTTGCTGCTCAAAGAACAGAAGTTTGAAGTTTTCTATCGCTCGCGGAGCCCCGTCTCTGCTGGCACCGCAGCGCCGGTTTCTGCCTGCTCAGGTGTTTGGGGGACGGCGCTGAACCGCGCCGGTGGCGGCGGTCAGAGTGTCCCTGTCCCGTCCCCGCTAGCTGGCTTAGGGATAGCCGGGGGTCCTGCCGCATCTCCCGCCGGGCCCTCCGCAAACCGGCGCTGCCGGTGCCCGGTTTGTTCCCCGCTGGACTTGGAGAGCGGCTCCCGAGGGCGGCTCCGGACCGCCGTGTCCGGGGCCGGGGCGGTCCCGGCCTGTCCCAGCCCGGGTCTGCGGGCCCGGGGAAACACCTGGCGGAGAGCGGCTCCGAGCGGGTCCCCGCGAGGCAGAAGGCGCGGAGATGCCGGTCCCGCTCGGTGATCGCTGCCTGGGTCACACCTACCGAGTCCGCGAGGGCTGCCGGACTTCCAGCGGCAGGAATTTGACGCGTCCTTGTGAGCCACGAGAGCTGATATGAAAGGAAATTCATCCCCTTTCTTGCAGAATAGAAGAAACTGTGTACGGTGGTTATGCTTAACCCTAACAAACGAGATAGCGCAACAAAGGACGATTTTAGCTGCGAATACAGAAAAAATCGGTCTGAAGGGGACAAGTGCTGGAGCTAATGAGAAAAAAAAGATAAAGTGCCGAGATGAAGTTTACCAGAAGCCAAGGCAAGTCAGCTTCGGAATGACCCCTAGAAAAGCGTGTAAGGAACTGTTTATGATGCAAGATAACAGCAGAGACCATGAACTAACTCAAAATGAGTAGGCGAATTATGAAAAGCCTTTTTAAGAAAGTGTAAACGATGTCTTAGAAATTAAACGAATAAAGACGCTGTAATGCTAGATAAGGGAAATAACTTTGTAACTGTCAGGAAAATCTACAAACGCCAGAGGTTCATGTCCAAAAAGGAGACAGAGGAGTTCTTCAACTTTATTCGAATAAAGGGAGAGAGTCCACTGCAGCACACGTCCGCGGGGTTTTCTCTCCCAGGTTTTTGGAGGGTGCAGCCTCCTTTTCTCCTAACTCCCAGCTGCCTGTTGCCCTCTTCCTCTCCCCACTGGCTGAGGTACCAGGAAGGTGCAGCCTTCCCGACCCACTTGTCACGTATTCCCCCCTTGAACTCGTTATTTTACCCCAACGTTCAGAAGCTCAGCCTTTGCAGACTCCTTCAGGAGCCAAACTGTCTGGGCTCTGCAACAAACCTGCTGCCCAAAGTCAGCAGAGACATTCGGACCCACTTCAAAGACGCTACCACGCATAGCTTCACCCGTGGCATTATTTGTAAAGACATTAGCGCGCATCTTTCCTCTCACAACCAAGGAACGGCAGGAGCTATCCCTCATGCGGCCGGCACGCCGTAATGACGAATACCTGCTCAAGGAGCATCCGGAGGCGCTGCTGAGCGGTTTGCTTTCTGTGTATCAGTTGTCCACACCCGAGCTGGACGGAATCTCTCCTCCCAGCCGTGCCACCGTCGGGAGCGGGGCGCGGAGTCCGCCGTACAGGCAAACCCGAGTCTCGCCGGCCGCCGCAGGCGAGCGCGGGGCGGGCCGGGGCCGCTTCGAGCGCCGCTCGGCCGGGAGCCGGGAGGCAAAAGCGGCGAAGGCCGACCGCTCCGGAGGGGCTGCGAGCTTCTGCCGCCTCGGCACCGACGGGACAGCGACGGGCCCGGGCAGGCAGGGAGTGCTGGGAGAACACTTATCAGCCGCACCAAACCACAGCGGGAGGAAAGCGGAGTGAGAGGAAAGCGGGACCAAGCGCCCAGGAGCGTCAATTTCTGCAGCTGTCATTAACCAGAGAAACCAGGGGAGAGCGCGAACGCAGTCCCCCACTACCACAAATTATGCAGTCGAGTTTCCCGCATTTGGGGAAATCGCAGGGGTCAGCACACCCGGAGTGCAAGGGATGAGCCTCGCCCTGGGAAAACCACCTGCCTGATCATGGTGTCTCCCCTGCCAGGTAAGTATGACTGCCCGCCCGCCCCGCCCGCACCGCCCGCCCGCCGCACGCCTCGCCACCACACGGCCGGCCCCACCCCGGCCCCGCTCCCGCCCGGCCCCGCTCCCGCCCGGCCCGCACGGCCCGGCCCGCACGGCCCGGCCCGCGCAGCGCCCGCGGACGCGCCAGGGCAGCGCGGGCTTGGCGCGGGCCGTGTCCCGGCATGCCGCGCGGCGGAGGAACATTTGCATGGACACGCCCCCCCCTGCTCGCAAGGCTCCGCCCCTGCCCGGTCGGGGCTGTTCTGCAGGCGGTGACGCGAAGGCCGTGGGCACGCCCCCTTCTCCTGGCCCCGCCTCCGGCGATGCGTCACCAGCGTAGCTCCTCCCCCAAGCCCCGCCTGTTTTGCGTCCTCGCGGCCGCTCTGTGGGCGGGGTCTCCGGGGAGGCGGTGCGCGCTGATCCCGCCCCCCTGGGGGCGGGGCCACGCTTATCCCGGCCACGCCTCCCAACGGGGCGGGGCGGGGACGTGGCAGCCGGCACGAGCGGCGCGTACCCCGGGGCGCAGCCAATCAGCGGCGGCGGCGCGCGCACGCGCCCTGGCCCCGCCCCGGCGCCGCCCGTGGCGCTCCGGGTCTCGATGGCGGCGGCGAGAGCGGCCCCGGGCCCGGGCACGGCCGGCGCCGGTCCCGGCCGCTGGGAGGTGGTGCGCAAGGGCCGGCGCGGGCCTGCGGGCGGCACCGGCAGCCGCCGTGCCCTGGGAGAGGCCAACGCCGGTCGCGCTCTGCCCCTGCCCGGTGAGTGTCAGCGCCCGCGGGCCCCCGGTGCGGCGGGCCGAGGTCCCGCGGGTCGGGGGGCGCTGTGTGCGGGGGACTGGGGGCCTTGCGTGGCGCGGCCGGGGGTCCCCGGCGGGTGTCGGGCAGAAGCGGGTGTGGCCGCAGGCTCGCGTGGGGTTCTCCGCCGGCCCCGCCGGTCCCGGAGCGGCCGCCGGTGCCCACGGCGCCCTCTGTGACCCTCCCCCTCTGCCCTCCGCAGCGCCCATCGCCACCTCCAGCACCATCTTCCAGCTGGGCTTCGAGCGGGCGCTGCGGAAGCAGAACAAGGAGCAGGTGCCCCCGGCCGCGGCCGCCGAGCCGCCGGCGCGGAAGCAGCACGCCGGGAAGAGCGGGAAGAAGCCGTCGGGGAACGACGCTGGAGCCCAGCCGGGCCGGTGCCGCTCGCTGGAGGAGGCCCTGAAAGCCGTGAGTGTGCCGGGCCGCTGTTCCCGTGCAGGGCAGGCCCCGTCCCGCTTCAGCCTCACGCGTGGGCTGCTCGCCCCGTGCTGGAGGCCGGAGCCGGAGCGGCTGGAAGGGGATTCCCGGTTCCCCGTGTCCCCACCGTGGCTGGGAGGAGCCCCCAGGCAGCCTCACGGTGGCCGGAACCCTGTCCCCGTCCCTGTGGCGGGGCCCTGGGAGTCACTCGTGCTCTGGCTGGGTCTGCAGAACCCGTCCGCGTCTGTCCCGCCCGTCCTGGTCGTGCTGGGTCTGCAGAACCCGTCCGCGTCTGTCCCGCCCGTCCTGGTCGTGTCTGGGCGTGGAGGGTTCCAGAAGCGGCCGAGGCAGGCTGGCCTGGGGTGATGTGCCCCCAGGGCTGGCAGGCATTGCTCGCTCGCTCCTCCCTTGTCCCCCTCATGCCCTGGGGCCTCCGCTCCCCCCAGACGAGGGGGTTCCCTCTGCGTCCCCCTGCGCTCGGTGGGGCTTCTCTGCGTCCTTCCCGTAGCTCCCCACATCCAGCTTCTGCCCACAGTGACAGCTGGTGCAGGACTGTGTGGCATTCCCGTGTTCCCCGGGGAGGCGGGGCAGCCAGAGCTGTCCCTGTGCTCCGCGGGGACACACACTGCGTGGCCCTGTCACCCCCGAACGGGGCTTTGGGGACAGCTTTCATTTCCTGCTGTGGCACCAGCAGGTTTGCGTGGAATTCCTCTCACGGGCCAAGGTGCCCAAGGGCCCCTGGCGGAGTGTGGCAGTGGGAATCCGCTCGCAGGGAGCTCTCACAGGCTCTGAGCCCTGCAGCAAGCCCTGATGGAGTGTCCCCACAGAGCATCCAGGTGTAAAAGCAGGGAATGGGCGGGTCTGGGTGGCACTGGAGGAGAGGGGTGGGAGCTGCGGCTGCACACCTGGTTTTGTTCGTCAGGTGGCTTGGGTTGCTCGTGGCTGTTTCCTCCCTGGAAGACTCTGGGTGTGGAGTGTGGGCCAGCCATGGCTGGGGTCACCGTGGGCCTGTGCTTGCCAAGCTGCAGCCGTGAGCAAGTCCTTGGTTTGGGCTGATGGGCTCACTGGCTGGGAGCCAGCTGCCCCAGGCAACGCTCTGGAGCTCTGGCAGCAGGGGCTTTCCACGTGGGATGGAGGTGGCAGCATTTCCCTCCGTGGCCCCTCAGGAGTCAGAGTGAACTTTCTCCTCCCTGTGCTTTTTGCCCAGGTGCGTTCATCCTGGTTGAGTTTGTCTGTCTGTCGCTTGCAGCTGGACCTGGCGGATCTGCAGAAGGAGCTGCAGAAGAGCCGGAGCGTGTTCCCCGAGAACCCCTCAGTGTGGGTGAAGGACCTGGCTGGGTACCTCAACTACAAGCTGCAGGCACCCGGGAGCGACCCCGTGCTGAGCCAGCACCCCCACGGTGCGTGTGCTGCTGCCCCTGGGGAATGGTGGGGGCTGTGGTCCTTTGTGACCAAAACAGGGAGGATTTGCTGGGCTCTGGGCTGTCCCCTGACCTGCTTCCTCTTAGCCACAAGCACAGTGACGTTGCCCGTACTGCTGGCAAGCTGGGGGCTTCTCCAGCCACCCCTTCTGCTGGGGATCCCTGCTGCGGTGGGGTTTGGGAGCTCGCTCTCAGCTGTCCGCCCTCAGTGCCGGAGGCACGCTGGGCCAGGATTTCCCTTTCCTGCCTGGTCACCCTGAGAATGTGTCATTTCGGGGGGCAAGGGGGAGGGGAACAAAGTGTCCTCTCCAGGCCGCTGTCCATCCCACAGCATCAGCATTCCATGGAAGCCATCCCTTAGGGCAGGGTTAGCTGCCTCTGACACGGAGTCCCTGGGGAGGAGGCCAGGGCTGCCTGGCTGGGATGAGGATGAGGATGAGGCGCTCCCTGCGCTCGCCTCACACTGGGTCAGTTCCTCCAGCTCTGCTGGAGCTCTCCAGAGCAGGGTCTCACTAAACTCTTCCCTCTCTGGTGCCACCCCAGACTACCCATACTGCCTGGTGAGCAAGGAGCTGAGGAGCATCATCCGGTCCCTGCTGGCAAAGGCGTCGGATTTCCTGGAGCTCTTCTTTGACCACTGCATCTACACCATGCTGCAGGAGCTGGACAAGGCCCAAGGTCAGCGCCTGGGGCTCCCTGTCCCCGCCTCCGCTGTCTGCTCCTCGTCGCCTCTCTGTAATTCCCCCACGGAGGCCGTGGCTGAGCAGGACCTCCCCCATCTCCGTTCCAGGGGAGTCGCTGCACGGCTACAGGATCTGCATCCAGGCCCTTCTCCTGTACAGGCCCCGGATTGCCACCGCCAGCCTGGGCAAGGTGAGCTGGGGTGAGCCACGTTTGTGGGTGCTGTAACCCTGGCAGGGCTGCTCCTCCATGCCACTGCTCAGAGCCCTTGTACCTCCCCACCCTCTCCTGCTGAGGGCCTGGTGTCCCCCGCGGGTTCTGCCTGCCCTACCCAGCAGCCCTGCACCCCAGAGCTGGGTTTGGGGTTTCCCCTGTCCCCCTGCACCCCAGAGCTGGGTTTGGGGTTTCCCCTGTCCCCCTGCATCCCCAGAGCTGGGTTTGGGGTTTCCACTGTCCCCCTGCACCCCCAGAGCTGGGTTTGGGGTTTCCACTGTCCCCCTGCAACCCCAGAGCTGGGTTTGGGGTTTCCCCTGTCCCCCTGCACCCCAGAGCTGGGTTTGGGGTTTCCCCTGTCCCCCTGCACCCCCAGAGCTGGGTTTGGGGTTTCCACTGTCCCCCTGCACCACAAGGGCTGGGTTTGGGGTTTCCACTGTCCCCCTGCACCACAAGGGCTGGGTTTGGGGTTTCCCCTGTCGCCCTGCACCCCCAGAGCTGGGTTTGGGGTTTCCCCTGTCCCCCTGCACCCCCAGAGCTGGGTTTGGGGTTTCCCCTGTCCCCCTGCACCCCCAGAGCTGGGTTTGGGGTTTCCCCTGTCCCCCTGCACCCCCAGAGCTGGGTTTGGGGTTTCCCCTGTCCCCCTGCACCACAAGGGCTGGGTTTGGGGTTTCCCCTGTCCCCCTGCACCCCCTGAGCTGGGTTTGGGGTTTCCCCTGTCCCCCTGCACCCCAGAGCTGGGTTTGGGGTTTCCCCTGTCCCCCTGCACCCCCAGAGCTGGGTTTGGGGTTTCCCCTGTCCCCCTGCACCCCCAGAGCTGAGTTTGGGGTTTCCCCTGTCCCCCTGCACCCCCAGAGCTGGGTTTGGGGTTTCCCCTGTCCCCCTGCACCCGCAGAGCTGGGTTTGGGGTTCCCTCTATTGCCCCAGAGTGGCTCCTGGCCTCACTTGGAGCTGTGGGTCCCTTCCAGGGGCTGGGGGCTGGGCGCTGCTGGTCCCATGGCTCCAGGCTTGGTTGGGCTGGGCTGGGCTGCCCTTTCCCAGCTAAGGTGTCCTGTCCTGCCGCAGTACCTGGAGGTGCTGCGCTCCCATCAGAACCGGCCGGCGAAGTGCCTGACCGTGCTCTGGGCGCTGGGGCAGGCCGGCTTCTCCGACCTCCAGGAGGGCCTGAAAGGTGAGAGCCGCCAGCAGCGGTGTGGGCTCCCCTCCTGGGACTGCCAGCGCCCCTCCACGCCTGCTGCTGGTGCTGCTGAGGGGTGGGGAGAGGTTGGGAAGGACCCCTAAGGTCTGCAGCGCAGCTTCCCCAGGCGGGACAGGAAAACGGCTGGATGGGAGAGGAGCCGTCCTGCCTGGAAGGACAGGGAGCTGCTGCTCCTCCTGCCTGGAAGGACAGGGAGCTGCTGCTCCTCCTGCCTGGAAGGACAGGGAGCTGCTGCTCCTCCTGCCTGGAAGGACAGGGAGCTGCTGCTCCTCCTGCCTGGAAGGACAGGGAGCTGCTGCTCCTCCTGCCTGGAAGGACAGGGAGCTGCTGCTCCTCCTGCCTGGAAGGACAGGGAGCTGCTGCTCCTCCTGCCTGGAAGGACAGGGAGCGTGCTGCTCCTCCTGCCTGGAAGGACAGGGAGCTGCTGCTCCTCCTGCCTGGAAGGACAGGGAGCTGCTGCTCCTCCTGCCTGGAAGGACAGGGAGCTGCTGCTCCTCCTGCCTGGAAGGACAGGGAGCTGCTGCTCCTCCTGCCTGGAAGGACAGGGAGCTGCTGCTCCTCCTGCCTGGAAGGACAGGGAGCGTGCTGCTCCTCCTGCCTGGAAGGACAGGGAGCGTGCTGCTCTGGACAGGGAGCGTGCTGCTCCTCCTGCCTGGAAGGACAGGGAGCGTGCTGCTCTGGACAGGGAGCGTGCTGCTCCTCCTGCCTGGAAGGACAGGGAGCATGCTGCTCTGGACAGGGAGCTGCTGCTCCTCCTGCCTGGAAGGACAGGGAGCTGCTGCTCCTCCTGCCTGCAAGGACAGGGAGCTGCTGCTCCTCCTGCCTGGAAGGACAGGGAGCGTGCTGCTCCTCCTGCCTGCAAGGACAGGGAGCTGCTGCTGCTCCGGCGCAGCTGCCCTGAGGCCCTTCCCAAGGGACCTGCCTGCCTGTCCCAGGGTAGGGACAGCCCAGCCACAGCCCTCCCTCCTCTCCCTGCAGTGTGGCTCGGTGTAATGCTCCCGGTGCTCGGCATCAAGTCCCTCTCGCCGTACGCCGTTTCCTACCTGGACCGGCTCCTGATGTGAGTGACCCCTGTGTCCCAGCGGCTACCAGCGCCCGGGGCTCTGGAGCCAGCACTGCCCTTGCCACACCCCAGTAGCTCAGGGCTCTGTTCTGCAGGATGCACCCCAACCTCACCAAAGGCTTCGGCATGATCGGCCCCAAGGACTTCTTCCCCATCCTGGACTTCGCCTTCATGCCTAACAACTCGCTGTCCCCCAGGTGCGCTGATCCATCCTGGCGCACCCGCGGCCACAGCCCGGGCCCTCGGTGCCCCCCGGTGCCGGCCCGGTGCCCGCTGGCCCTCAGCAGCCTGTCGCTCTCCCCCAGCCTGCAGGAGCAGCTGCGGCGCCTCTACCCCCGCCTGAAGGTGCTGGCCCTGGGCGCCCGGCCCGAGGCGGCCCTGCACACCTACTTCCCCTCCTTCCTGTCCCGCGCCACGCCCGCCTGCCCGCCAGCCATGAAGGAGGAGGTGAGCCCGGCAGGGGCACGGCTGCGTTTGGTGGTCCGTGGAGCCGTTTGGTGGTCTGTGGAGCCGTTTGGTGGTCCGTGGAGCCGTTTGGTGGTCCGTGGAGCCGTTTGGTGGTCCGTGGAGCCGTGCCAGGGTGGACACGTGCCGTCAGGAGGGTGGTGATGGCAGCGCAGGGGTTGTGCTGCCTGCTCCCAGGGGATAGGGGTCAGCAAATCCTGGAGTGGTTTGGGTGGGAAGGGCCCTCGGAGACCATCCAGTGCCACCCCGCCCTGTGGGCAGGGGTGCTGCAGCTGTGTTTGGTGCCTCAGGAGCTGGCTGGCTGTGGCACGTGTGGGGTGTCTGGTGTGCTGGGGAGAGGGTCACACCTGCTGTGCCCCCTCCCCAGCTTCTGACCTCCATGAGCCAGTGCCTGAGCCTGGACCCACTGAGCTTCAGCGTCTGGAGGCAGCTCTACACCAAACACCTCGCTCAGTCCAGGTCAGTCCAGACTGCGGCTCCAAGCGGGGGCAGTGCTCACCTACAGAACCTTTGGGACACCTAAATTCCTTCTGGGAGCTCCTGACCAAGCCCCGTGTTCTCCTTCCCTCCCCAGTTTGCTGCTGAACCACCTCCTGGAGTCCTGGGAGAGCAGCAGCAAGAAGGTAGGGGTGAGCAGTGGGACGGGGGCAGCTGTGGGCTGGGAGGGTGTCCCCGTGCCGCTGGGAGAGCTCCCTGAGCTGGCAATGTCCCCGTGGGACCTGCGCTTGCCCTCCTGCTGCCGTGGCAGCCCAGGGGGTCTGTGGGGAGCGGGGGGGTCCTGATGCAGCTGCTGCTGTCCCCAAGGTGCATCAGTCACTACAGGAAACGGTTCGCTCCTTCAAAGTGACAAACGAGGAGCTGGCAGCTCGGGGGGCTGGAGGGGACCAGGATGTGGCCGCCTGTGACGCCGCCTGCAAGGTGAGGGACAGGAGGGGCAGGCTCTGCCCGGCAGCACCCGGGGCCAGATCTCAGCTCCGTGCTGGGGCTCCGTTGGCCCCTCCTGCTGCCAGCACGTGCTGGGCCAGGGCCCTGCAGCAGCAGACACGCTGGGGACAGATGTGCTGGTCCCCGTCCAACCCCACAGCTGTCAGCAGATGTCTCTGTCCCGGCTGGGAAGCCGGGGGTGGGTGGGCCCGGTGACAGTGACAGGGCCTTGTCCTCCCCCCCAGGAGCTGCTGTGCAAGATGAGGGGCCGGGGCTTCCCCTGGTCACGGCTGCTGCTCGTCCTGCTGGTCTTCGCCGCTGGCTTCTTCCTGCACGACGTGCACACGCACGGCTCCTTCCAGGGTACGCTGGGGGCTCGTAGAATAATCCAGGTTGGACAAATCCTCTGGGAGCATCAGGCGTCCCCCAGCACTGCCAAGGCCACCACTATGCCACGTCCCCACAAGTGCCGCATCCACACGGCTTTTAAACCCCCCCGTGGGATGGAAACTCCACCATTGCCCTGGGCAGCCTGCACAGCCCTTTCCATGAAGAAACTGGGTTTTATTTACAGCCTAAACTTTCCCTGTCACAAGCTTGAGGCTTTTTCCCTTTGCTCAGAAGTGATCCTCCTCGCTGGGATCCCTCCTGTGGCTGTTCCCTGGGTAAAGCCCCTCCGTGCCCCTGCCTTTGTCCTGTGGCTGCAGTGAGCAGTGGGGCCTGTCCCTCTGTCCAGCTGGCTCTCCCGGGGGATGCAGGCGCTGCAGGCAGGCTGCCTGTTCCCCTTTGGGAGGCTCTCCCTGCTCAGGGGCGTCTGTCCGTCTGTCCCCTCCTGGAGGATCTCCCGAGGGGTTCCACAGCACCGCCCGGGCCGCGTGTCCCCACGGCGTCCTCGGGGACAGACGGACGCGTGTCCCCGCGGCTGAGGGCCGCTCAAGGAACGCTCTTGTCTCTTGCAGCCTCGTCTTCTGCTCGGCTGCTCCACTCCTCCGGCGTCCTGCCCGCCTCCCAGCTGGCCTGGCAGAAGGTGTCCCGTGGCTGCCTGCAGGGCTACAGGTCTGTGACACGGCGTGGCTGGCTGGGGCCAGGGCGTGAGGCTGTCGTGCAGCACAGCGAGGGCCTGGCAGGGAGCCGGGAGCTGATCCCCAGCCCTGCCTGGAAGCACTTGGAGCTCACGCTGGAGCTCTGCCCCCCTCACCCTGTGGTGGCAGCTCCGTGGCCAGGTGCTCTGTGGGTGCCACTGGTGCCGTGGTCCATCTGAGGGCTCCCTTGCAGGTGGCTGGAGCGCAGCCTGGCCCAGCACGGTTCCGTGGCTGTGTCCGTCCTGTGGCCGCAGCTGGAGCTGCTCTGGAAAACCAGCGGTGAGGTGGCCCGGGCCGTGTCCCAGCAGTGCTGCTCCCTGCTCTCCTGGCTCCATGGCAGCCTGCCCTGGCTCGGCGACTGGGTGAGTGGGGGCTCCCAGGGCTGGAGGGGACAAGGAATGCCACCGGGGGGTTTGTAGGGCCGGGAAAGCTGTCCCAGGGGGAGGCCTGCAGTAGGATGGTGACATGTTTGCCACTGCTCCTGGCAGGAGCCCCCTGTGCTGGTGTTCTGGGAAGGGGACAGCCCCACGGCAGGTCCCTGATGCCATCTGTCCTCCTGTGGCACCAGCCCACCCCAGCTGTTTCCAGTGACTGTGGGAGGGAGAGGGCTCGGAGCACTCCCTGGGGCTCCAGAAGCCAGCATTTTGGTGGCAGTGGGGTGACATGGGTGTCTCGCCGAGCGTGGGTGCCCTGTCAGCCGAGTGCTGGAGAACGTGGGGAGAGCTCACGGGCGCTGGAGAAGGGAGGGATGGGGTGGGGTGGCACCGTCCTGGGCGGCCAGGGCCCCAGGCCCTGTGCACCCCCGAGGGGCTGGCGTCCACCCCGCGCCGTCTCTGCTCCCCCAGCTCCAGAGCCGGCTGCCCGAGTTGCTGCTGCACCTGGCCGAGTGCGCGCGGGAGCTGCTGCTGTTCGTGCTGCGGAGCTGCCTGCTGCCGCTGCTGCAGGGCCTGGCTGCGGCGCTGCAGCGGGGCTGGCAGCACTGCCTCGACTCCTGCAAGTGAGCAGCCCCCGCCGCGCCTTCCCCTCGGGCTCTGCTGGCCCGGCTGCTGCTGCAGCTGTGCGCCAGCTCGGGGTGTCCCCTAGCGCTGGCACCAGGGCCGGTGTGGCCCCTTTGTCCCCCTTGTCGTTCATCCCTTCTGGCTCTGACCCCCCGTAATCCCTTGTCCTCGCTTTTCCAGTGGGGACGTGACGTGGGAGTGCGTGAGGGACCACTTGATGAGCTTCACCTACTCTTCCTGGATTTACCTGCAGAACGCAACCCTGGCCCTCAAAAACTGGGCGCTGGCCATGATTTCTGGGCACTGAGCTGCTCTCTGGAGGTCACCCGGGTTCTGGAGCAGCCAGAGCGCAGCAGGACGCGGGGCAGCGGCGCCGAGGGCCGCGCCCGCAGGAACTTTGGGTCAAATCGGGGCTTTTGGGGAGGTTTATTTTTTTGGGGGCTGGGGAGACACACGTCCAGGTTTTTCCATACCCTGTGACTGCTTTGGCTTTCCCTGCACCCCTGTCCCTGGGGGGGTGATCCCCATCCCCTTGTGTTTTGCCTGCTTACAGGATCAGGGGTGGACACCTGGAGCCCCTCACTTCCCACCCCTTCCTACCAGTGAATGAACTGATTTATATTATTATTTTTTCCTTATAATTGCTCCGTATGCTTTATAATTCTCCCTAATTTCTTCCTAATTCCTCGACCCGCACCTCTGCCCGCGTGGGTGTGCACGGGGGTTGGGAGTGCCTGCACAGGTGTGTGTGCAGGGGCACCTGTGCGTGCCTCGGTGCTCACCCACGTGTGGGCACGTACAGGTGTCCGTGCCTCCATGCACACCTGTGCTCCGTGTACGTGTCCGTGCACAGCCCTGTCCGGCCACACCCCGGTGTCCGGTGACACCCGGTGTCCTGTCACACACCCACTGTCCGGTGACACACACCCCCTGTCTGGTCACACCCGGTGTCCGGTGACACACCTGGTGTCAGGTGACACCAGGTGTCCGGTCACACCACCTGTCCGGTCACACACACCCCCTGTCCGGTCACACACACCCGGTGTCCGCTCACACACACCCGGTGTCCGGTCACACACACCCGGTGTCCGGTCACACACACCCGGTGTCCGCTCACACACACCCGGTGTCCGGTCACACACACCCGGTGTCCGCTCACACACCCGGTGTCCGGTCACACACCCAGTGTCCGGTCACACACACCCGGTGTCCGCTCACACACACCCGGTGTCCGCTCACACACACCCGGTGTCCGGTCACACACAGCCGGTGTCCGGTCACACACACCCGGTGTCCGCTCACACACACCCGGTGTCCGGTCACACACCCCCGGTGTCCGGTCACACACACCCGGTGTCCGCTCACACACCCGGTGTCCGCTCACACACACCCGGTGTCCGGTCACACACACCCGGTGTCCGCTCACACACCCGGTGTCCGGTCACACACACCCGGTGTCCTGTCACACACACCCGGTGTCCGGTCACACACACCCGGTGTCCGGTCACACACACCCGGTGTCCGCTCACACACACCCGGTGTCCGGTCACACACCCGGTGTCCGGTCACACACACCCGGTGTCCGGTCACACACACCCGGTGTCCTGTCACACACACCCCCTGTCCTGTCACACACACCCGGTGTCCTGTCACACACCCCCGGTGTCCGGTCACACACACCCGGTGTCCTGTCACACACACCCGGTGTCCTGTCACACACACCCGGTGTCCGCTCACACACACCCGGTGTCCGGTCACACACACCCGGTGTCCGGTCACACACACCCGGTGTCCGCTCACACACCCGGTGTCCGGTCACACACACCCGGTGTCCGGTCACACACACCCGGTGTCCGCTCACACACAGCCGGTGTCCGGTCACACACACCCGGTGTCCGGTCACACACAGCCGGTGTCCGGTCGCATCTCTGGGGACGTGGCCGGCGCGGAGCCCCGCGAGGGGCGTGGCCAATGCATGAAGGGGCGTGGCCGTGGACACGAAGGGGCGTGGGCAACGCTTAAAGGGGCGTGGTCGGCTCCCTTGGGGGCGTGGCCTGTGCCCTGCCAGGGAGGGGCGTGGTCATGGGGAGCTGCGGCCCCAGTGCCGCTGCGGCCGTTACCGAGGCGCCAGCCAATAGGCGGGCGCGTTGCTGCGAGGCGGCAGCCAATGGCCGCGCGCGTTGCTGTTGCCGGGCGCCCCGTACCGGCCGTCCCGCGGCCGTCCCGGGGCGATGCCGATCCCGGCCCTGCCGGGCCATGGAGATCCGCTGCGGGGGTCTCCTCTTCAGCTCCCGCTTCGACTCGGGGAACCTGGCGCACGTAGAACAGGTGCGGCCTACAGAGCCGGGGGGCGGCCCCGCCGCCCGCGCCAACGCTCTCCCCGCCGCCGACTACGAGTTCAACGTGTGGACGCGGCCAGACTGCGCCCACACCGAGTATGAGAACGGCAACAGGTACCGCTGGGCGGGGGAACCGGGCAGGGGCGATTGGTACCGGCGGGAGGCCGGGGTCCGCAGGGATTCCCCGGGGAAGGCTCCGGCGGGGGCCCGGGAGTGGCCGGGGCTGTGGCCGGAAGGGGCGGCGGTGGGGCTGGGGGAGCCGGTGCCGACAGAGGCGCCCTGGGAGGGGGCTCGGGGGTCCGACGGGCTCTGGCGGGACCGGGCGGTGCCGGGTAGGGGTGGGTGCCTCGGGAGGAGGAGCGGCGGGGCCGGGGCTCTGAGGAAAGGGGCTGGGGGTGCGCTGGCAGGGGGTGCGGGCGGGGCGGTTCCGCCGCCGCCGGGGCTCTGACAGCCCCGTGGCGGGGCCGGCTGCGGGGAGAGGCACCAGAGAGCTCGGGCACCGCCGGGCAGGGGCTGAGGCGGCGCCGCTCCCCCCGTGCCCAGGTCCTGGTTCTACTTCAGCGTGCGCGGGGGGGCCCCGGGGAAGCTGATCAAGCTGCACATCCTGAACATGAACAAGCAGAGCCGGCTGTACGCGCAGGGCATGACCCCCTTCGTGCGCACGCTGCCCGTGCGCCCGCGCTGGGAGCGCATCCGGCAGCGGCCCAGCTTCCAGGTGAGAGCCGGGAGGGCTCCCCGGGCCCGGGCAGGGGCAGCTCTGGGGGCACAGCCACGCTTCGCTTCCTGCGCTGGGCTGAGCCCCAGGTTCCGCTGGGTTGGTGGAGCAGCTGGTTTGTTCCTGGCATCTCCAAGGAGCAGCAACAGCTGCTGTGCCACGGGGATAGCCAAGGGCCGGCGGCCACGGGCACCCCCAGTGCCTGCTGGCGGCCAGAGGGGAGCAGCAGGGGCTGTGCTGGGGTGGCTGTGCCCCTGAGCCATGCCCAGCCCTGTCCGTGGCAGGTGGTGGAGACGCAGTTCGTGCTGTCCTTCGTGCACCGCTTCCTGGAGCACCGCGGGGCCACCACCTACTTTGCCTTCTGCTACCCCTTCTCCTACACTGAGTGCCAGGACATGCTGGCACAGCTGGACGGCCGCTTCCAGGACTGCAGGCACATGTCCCCCAGCAGGTGTGCCCCCCCGATTTCTCCTTCCTGGCTCTTGTCCCACGTTCCCGGCCCTCACACCTTTCCTGGCCTGTGCCTGCTTGGGTTTTTTCCCCTGGGGAAGCTCTGTCTGCAGCAGGAGGGTCTCTGTGCCCTCCCATAGGTGCCCGGCCCATGCAGCTCTGTGCCCCAGCTCTGCACAAGCAGTGGCAGCAGCTCGCCCTGAGCTACCCACGGGATTCCAGAGGATCCCTTGTTGTTCTGGAGCCCAGTCCCTGCTGCCAGAATGGGTTACCTCCCTGGTGGGATGAATCCTTCAGTGCCCTGTCCCTCCTGCTGGCAGCCATTATCTCCCCGATGGGATGACCTGACCTTCTGTGCTGGGTCTGTTTGTGCCTGAGCTGATCCCCCAGTGCTTCCACAGCTGGGGGCGTGGGCAGGGCAAACCCCAGGCCTGGGCCCCCCTCCTTACCCTGGAGGAACGGCTGCTCGTGCTCCCAGCAGGCTCCGAGGGTATCTAGCAGCAAACAGCCCACACGTGGGGCTGGGCCTCGTGGGGCTGGGGCTGCTCAGCTCCCGGGGTGCAGAGCTCAGGCTGTGAGTGTGGGCAGCATTCCCAACCCAGCTGGGAGCCCCCTTGCTCCCAGGACTGGCTGAGATCCCTTCTCACCCACAGCCCCCTCGACTCGGTCTACTACCACCGGGAGCTGCTCTGCCACTCTCTGGACAAGCTGCGTGTGGACCTGCTGACCATCACCTCGTGCCATGGCATGCAGGAGAAGCGGGAGCCCCGGCTGGACAAGCTTTTCCCGGACACCAGCACACCCCGGCCTCGCTGCTTCACTGGAAAGAGGGTGAGAGACCATGCCAGTCTTGGGGCTGGGCTGGGCTGGGCTAGGAGGCCAGCAGCCCCCGTGGTGGCCCGTGTGTTGGCACCTTTCCACAACCCCCATGTCTGTGACCAGAATGGTGTCGTGGCCCCGAGGGCTGGAGCGTTTGGGCAGCAAAGTCTGTGAGACCCTATGCTATTGCAGTATCCTGGGGCAGGCAGGACACCCCCTCACCCCGTCTGTTTGCTCCCAGGTGTTTTTCCTCAGCAGCAGAGTCCACCCAGGAGAAACCCCCTCCAGCTTCGTCTTCAACGGGTTCCTGGACTTCATCCTGCGGGAGGAGGATCCCCGTGCCCAAATGCTGCGGCGCATGTTTGTCTTCAAGCTCATCCCCATGCTGAACCCCGACGGGGTGCTGCGGGGCCACTACCGGTGAGTGCCGGGCCCGGCCGGGCTCTCCTGCCCGGGAGCCTGCTCTGTGTTTCATTTGGGTTGGAAAAGTCCTCCGAGACCACTGAGTCCAACCATTCCCCCAAGGAGAAGCAGGAACAGTTTATTGGAATGTTGGTTGGTAGATGTGAGCAGAAGTTGAGTGTCCTTCACTGATGGGGAGGAAATGTGAGGAAATGTCCTTCACCAAGGATATGGCAAAGGCTGTGAGTTTGCTGAAGAAGGGATCTCAGAAAGCTGATTCTATGCTTTTTGTAACATACGTAAAAATCATAGAATCATGGATTCATTTGGGTTGGAAAAGCCCTGTGAGACCACTGAGTCCAACCATCCCAGCACTGCCCAGGCCACGAGTGACCCTGTCCCCAAGTGCCACATCCACGGGGCTTTTAAACCCCTCCAGGGATGGGGAGTCCACCCTTGCCCAGGGCAGCCAGTGCTAGGGCAGGACAGCCCTTTCCACAAAGAAAGTGCTCCCAATATCCAATCTAAACTTTCCCTAGTTCAACTCGAGGCTGTTCCCTCTGGTCCTGTCCCTTGCTCTCTGAAAACAGAACCTGACCCCTCCACATGGCTCCATTCTCCTGTCAGGGAGCTGCAGGGAATGACAAGGTCCCCCCTGAGCCTCCTTTTCTCCAGGCTGAGCCCTTCCAGCTCCCTCAGCCTCTCCTGGTGCTCCAGCCCCTTCCCAGCTCCTCTGGTCTCTGGGGAGGATCGCGCAGGACTGTGCCACACTGTGCAGTGTCAGCGCTCTGGCAGCTTCTGGCCATTGTTCTGGCCATCGTGGCCATTTTTGGACAGAGCCCAAAGCCCTCAGCGCTCCAAGGTGAGCTCAGCTCTGCCGGGACGCCCTGGAAGGGGCTCACATCTTGGCTCTCCGTGCAGGACCGACTCGCGCGGGGTGAACCTGAACCGGCAGTACCTGCACCCCGACGCCGAGCTGCACCCCGCCGTCTACGGGGCCAAGGCCGTCCTGCTCTACCACCACATCCACAGCCGCGTCCTGCCCGGCTCTCCGGACTGGAGGACGTTTGTCTCCCCTCTCAGCACCAGCTCGCTGAGCGTGAAATCTCCCAACTGTCCTGTCCCGGCCGTGGAGGCCGCCTTATCAGAGCTGGACAAAACCAACAACCTCCGCAACTCCCCCGGCGCCTGGCGTGCCGGCACCCGCTCCTGCCTGGCTGGCGCTGGCCCCAGGACGCTGGCCCAGGATGCCCAGCTGTCAGACAGCACAGAGCGAGCCACCTGGATCCTCCCGTCGAGCCACAGCGCCGAGCGCTGTGAGGAGGGGCCGTGGACACCTCCCCCAGCCCCCGTCCCCGAAGCTGCTGAGCCCCCAGAGCCCATTGCACCCCGGGACAGTGGCCTGGCCTACTACGTGGACCTGCACGGCCACGCGTCCAAGCGCGGCTGCTTCATGTACGGCAACAGCTTCAGCGATGAGAACGACCAGGTGAGGGCACGGCCAAAACCCGGGGCTGCCGCGGCTGCCAGGACCCTCCTGCCGCTCTGCCCGCTGCCAGGGGCCCCAGTGCTCCCGCTGCTGGGAGAGGGGCGTGGAATCCCTGTCACAGTTCCTTCCTTTTCCTCCTCCTTTCCTTCCTTCCTTCCTCCTCCTTTCTGCTTCTTCCTCCTCTCTCTCCTCCTCCAGTCTGGTGACCGGGGCAGCAGGAGGTCTCAGATTCCCCCTGGGAGCTGGCGTGGGTCAGCAGGGCGTCCTCCCAGCTGGCTGTCAGGAGAGCCCATCGAGGGGTGGGCAGCATGCCCTGGGTACAGCTGGAGCTTGTGAGGCCCTGGAACTGGGCAGAGCGGGCCCTGGTACAACCCTGTGCTCAGCACTGGTCTCACTGGAGCAGGATGAGCAGCCAAGGGCCCCCGGTCACCCCTGTTGCTCCCTGCACTCTGCAGGTGGAGAACATGCTGTTCCCCAAACTCATCTCCCTGAACTCCCCTCACTTTGACTTCACGGGCTGCAACTTCTCGGAGAAGAACATGTACGCCCGGGACAAGCGGGACGGGCAGTCCAAGGAGGGCAGCGGGCGCGTGGCCATCTACAAGGCCCTGGGCATCATCCACAGGTAGGGCAGCTCCAGGGCCACCCTGGTGACACTAAGTGCTTGTGCTGGGTGGGAGATGTTGGACAAAGGGGGAACCAGTTCCGTGGGACAGACACCTGAGTGGCCCTGGGGCGGGTTAGCAGAGGCTGGGCCTGGTTGTGCCAGGTGCTGCTGTGTTCCTGAGATGCAGGCTCAGCCAGGCTCCTTTCCTTCCTGTTCCTCCCCACCCCTCCTGCAGCTGCTCTGGCTCCTTCTCCCTGCTCTTGCACAGCTTTCTGAGTGGAATTCTTTCCTGGGTCTTCCTGTCTATATTGAGCTGTAATTAAGTAGAGCTGCGGTGGGCACAGCATCCCTATGGCTGTGTGTGAGATTCCAGCCTCAGCCCATCAGTGATCCCATGAGTTGGGGGTTCCTGTGATCCACCCCTCTCCCACGTGGGATGGGATATTCCTGGCCTGTTCCTGTGCTGGGAGGTGAGGCAGCCAGACCCACAGAGCAGAGGTTCTCTCCGTTTCCTCAGTGCTTGCTGTGTACTCAGCTGCTGCTTTGTGCCCAGCACCAGTGCAGCCCCACAGAACACACACACACACACACGTGGGCTGTGGGCTTGGGTCACTGGGGAACTTTGTTCTGTGACCTGGAGCAGCCAGGTTGTTGATCCAACAGCAACATCCCAAAAAGTGCTGGGAGTGCTCACAGTGCACATGTGGGCCCTCAGGCAGACTGGGACAGAGCTGCAAAGGTTTTCTGCTCTGCTGGCCCTGCAGCTGTCTCTGGGCACTGGGGCAGATGGGAGCCATCCCAGGTGGCAGCTCCTAGCCCACACTTCTCCATCCCTCCTCCTTCAGGTGGAAGTGCTCCAAGGCACCTTGAGGGTCAGGGGAAGGCTGTAGCTGCCCACTCCCTGGATTGTTGGTGTTGACAGGAGATAATTCCCTTTCTTTACCCATCAGGGACACCCCCATTCCCCATCACCTTCCAGAGGTGACAAGAGGTCTCCTCACGGGGACCTTGGCACTTTGGATGCCACCCTCAGACACCCATCCTGAATTCCCATCATGCAGATCTCTGGTACATCCGTGCATCCCCACACAGGGCATGGGCCGTTCCTGCTGTCGGAGGGTGCTGTCCACAAAACCCTGCCACTTTCCCTGCACTTCCATGTCCTTTGGAGCAGGACCCCCTTCCTGGTGCAATGGAACCCCCTTTCCAGTGCCCTGAATCTGCTGAAGTGGCTCTCCCAGGGGAATAATGTGGGATAGCCCCAGCCCTGCTTGTGGGTTTGTGGGGTAACAGGGGCTCCCTCATGCCCCACAGCTACACCCTGGAGTGCAACTACAACACGGGGCGCTCGGTGAACAGCATCCCGGGGGCCTGCCACGACAACGGCCGTGCTAGCCCCCCGCCACCGCCCGCATTCCCCTCCCGATACACCGTGGAACTCTTCGAGCAGGTACGGGGGCCCGGGGCAGCCTGCGGGGGGATGAGACCCAGAGGGTGGGCTGGCATGTGGGGCTGGGCTTTCTTTCCTCCGCTTGCTTTGCTGTCCCAAGCTCCAGGGAGCTGCCCCTCTCCACAGTGCCCCCACTCCCCTGCATTCTCTCTTCCTGGAATCCCCCCCTTCCTGGTGCCCTCATCTCCCCTCGTGTGCCCCCCTTCTCCTGGCGGCTTCCTCTCCCTGTGAGCCCCTCACTACTGCTCCTCTCTGCAGTGCCCCCCACTGTATCCTTCCTTCCCTATGTCCCCCTTACTTCCCCCATGCTTCCCTTCTCACTGTGCCCTCCTTCTCACTGTGCCCTCTCCCGCTCACCCGTGCACCTCTCCCTTGTGCCGCACACTCTCCTGTTCCTCCTCCCTGCTCGTGCCCCCCTCACCTGTGCCCTTTCCCGGGCAGGTGGGCCGGGCGGTGGCGGTGGCGGCCCTGGACATGGCCGACTGCAACCCCTGGCCGCGGATCGTGCTCTCGGAGCACGCCTGCCTGGGCAACCTGCGCGCCTGGATGCTGAAGCACGTGCGGGGGCTGCGCGGCACCGGCGGGGGCCCGCGGAGGAGAGGAGGTGCCAGGACCCCCCCCAGGAGCTCCACGTAAGGGCTGGCTGGGGCGAGCGTGGGAGCTGCAGGATAACGGCACTTAGAGATGATAAATGTCCCCAAGTGAGTCACCTGCCAGGGTCACCTGCCCTGGCCCTAGCTCTTCCCAGCTCGGGGTACTGCAGTTGTCGATCTCTCTGCTCCGAGCCATCAGCAGAGAAGGGCAGAGGGTGAGCTGGTTGGGATTTGCCTGTCCCAGTAATGTGGGAGGTCTCTCCTGCGCCACGTCCAGCACTGGACTGGGATGGGAGAGGCTGAGGGAGCTGGGAGGCTCAGCCTGAAGAAGAAGCTCAGGGGGACCTTCATCCTCTCCACAGTTCCTGACAGCAAGGTGGAGCCAGGTGGGGGTTGAGCTCTGCTCCCAGGGAACAGGGACAGGACAAAGGGAAATGGCCTCAGGCTGGGCCAGGGCAGGCTCAGGGTGGATGTTGGGAACAATTCCTTCCTGGAAAGGGCTGTCCATCCCTGGCACAGCTGCCCAGGGCAGGGGTGGAGTCTCCATTTCTGGAAGGATTTAAAAGCCCTGTGGATGTGGCACCTGGGGCTATGGGTCAGTGGTGGCCTGGGCAGTGTTGAGGAAGGGTTGGACACCATGGTGTCTAAGGCCTTTTCCAAACTCAGCAATTCCTTGATTTGGGACCGGGGATGAGGAAGTGGGAGCCCTGAGACAACGCTGCTGGGACAGCAATGTACAGCGCAGGGCGCTGGGTCTGCAGCTGTTGGGGACGGTCCTGGTGACATCCTTGTCCCCAGCTGTTCACCAGCTCCCGAGGAGAAGTCCAGGGCTCTGCCAGAGCTGGTGCTGCAGCTGCTCAGCACTCAGTGTTGGGCTCTGGTATTGGGTGGAGGGTGCAGAGCGGAGCCCCCTCACCGTGCTGGGCTGACCCCTTTCTCTCACCCCTCCAGTGGGCTGCCCACCTCGGCCTCTGACAACGCACTGGCCCGTGCCAGGAGCTTCAGCAACGGCACCAGTGGGAGCGGGGGCAGCCAGCAGGACTCCCCCCAAATCCGAGCCTCCCCCAGCTTCACGTTCGGCAGCCCCAGGCCCCCGGCCGTGGCCTCCCAGAGCCCCGTGAGTGGCGGCAGCACCCCGGCCCTGGGCAGAGGTAAGCCAGGCTGGGGGCCCCTCGCACGCCTGCTGCGGCGCCTGTCCAGCTGCTGTGCGGGACCACGGCCCTGAGGGAGGTCGGCGCCGGCGTCCTGGGCTCGGACACGGTGACATGGGTTTGTGTGGAACAGTGCGTGTGAGGGGCCTGCCCCACAGGAGGGTCCTGAGTGGGCTCAGGGCTGACACTGCACAGCAAGGCCTGCAGTTTTACAGCCCAGCCGAGCTCCTGCTCCACAGCCCTTCAGCCCTGGCTGGGCAGGAGCTGCTGCTGCTGCTGCTGCACTGGGATGTGGGGGACCCTGGGCACTGGGGCTGCAGGGAGATGCACCCCTTCCAGTGCCAGGACCAAGAGGCTTCTGGAGAAGCCAGCACAGAAAACCTTTGCTCAACTTCCCACTGCTCCCAAGCATTCCTGAGGCCAGCAGGGACACACCAAAGTGCCTTTCCCCTCTTTAGGCACTGGCTGGGCAACAGTGGGTTGTGACCTGTGGCTGTGGTGAGGTGAGGTGAGCTGGCAGGGGCCACCAGGAGGTTTCCAGCATGCTGAGTCCCCTCTTGTGGGGGCTGATGTGCTGCAGAGGGGTGCCACAGTCAGGCAAGACACTGGCTATGGCCCCAGGCAGTGGCAGGGGGAGCCCTGCAGCCCCGTGCTCCCATGCACTGTGGGGCTCAGCCCTGGGGGCACCGTGCTCCAAAGCCTCCCAGTGCCCAGGCCTGGGGGTGTGAGCTGGGGGCAGGTGCCTCCCTGTGTGCCCGAAGCTGTGTTTGTGTTGAGCTCTGTGTTCCTCTGGTGTCTGTCGTGTTGTCTTCGGGGTTTGCTGCCCAGCCCTCTATCATGACTGTGTCTTGTCTGCCATGAGAACATGGTGGGGAGGAAATAAAAGGCTGATGTTCTCATGGGCATGTTGTTCCGTCTGTTCCTTTGGCCAGGCCCGCCCGGAGTGACCCCTGGCCCCATCCCTGGCTGAAGGGACTGGGGACAGTTGGGGGCGTGAGCAGGAACAGACCGTGTGAGCCGGAGGGGCAGAGCCTGGTCCGTGGTGTCCCCAGGACCGACTGGCTGGCATCTCCTGCCTCCTGGCACGACCTCCTGCAGCACAGTGACCAGCAGAGTCAGTGCCCCAAGGGACACTGCACCCTCATGCTGCCTGGCACTGGGACCAGGACCCGGCTCTTCCTCCCCTGCCCTGGCATCAGCTGGACCTGCTTCCTGCCTGGCCACTCCAGACCTCCCTGCTGCAGCTGCTGGCAGCTCTCCCACCACCTTCTCCCACAGTGCCACCACTCTGCACCTCCGAGGGGCTCAGTGCTGTCAGCACCACTGTGTCTGCACGGGGATCAGGGCCCAGGGATTGTCTCTGAGCCCTGGCTGTGCCTTCCAAGCCCCACGCTGGTGCCCTCAGGCTGGCTGTGCCACCCCAGGCTCTGCCCTCCCCAGGCAGTGGGGAAGGAGCTGGGTGCGCTTGGAGGTGTGATGGGGTGGGGGCAGGATGGCGCAGGGTGGAGACCCTGGTGCCCTGGTCTTGTCCCACCCTCCCCCTTCTTCCCCATGTCCCACTCCAGCCTGGCCACATCCTGGGGAGCCCAGACCTGTGTTCATGCTAGGGTGAGGGGGTCTGCCAGACCCCCAGTGACACCCTCAGCTGCTGTTGGCCTTTGCTGGCTGAGGTTGGCACCACTTGTGTTGTTTCAGTCAGGTGCAGCCAGCTGCCACCTGCCAGTACCTCCACGAGCAGCAGGGGCTGTGGCTCATCCTGCCCAGCAGAGGCTCCTGCTTGCTGGGTCCCATTTGCTGCGGGGTCTGGCCCTGGCTTCACCCCAGTGGGCAGTGTGCCCCCCAGCTCACTTCTTCAATGAGATGGGGAGGTAACTGGGTTGGGATAGACTTTAACTGAGGCAACTCAGTTTTGTTCCTTCAGTGATGTCCACTGCAGCCAGGCCCCCAAACACCTTCCTTTTTCCCCCCAGCTCCCCTGGCTGAGATGTCCCATGCCCCAGGACATACCGTGGTTCAGAGGGCACGGCTGTGCCCCCAGCTCCTCACTCCTGGCTAAGTCTGGCCAGCATGGTCACACCAGTGCCACGGGAAACCAAGCCAGGAGCTTGGCTGGAGCTGGGGCACGCAGCCCAGCCGGGGCAGAGCCCGTTGCACTGGCAGCACGAGCTGGGACTGATCTCTGTGCCCATCACATCCACCAGCCCCTCCCAGGGCAGCCCCTCGGTGCTGGGCTGTGCCGAGCGGCCTGGCCCTGGCAAAGCTGGCAGGGAGGGGCACTGGGTGCGTGGCACTGCAGGGCACCGTGGCACTAGGCTGTGCCACTGCGCCCCACGATGGCTCCAGCCCAGCTGGTGACCCCACCATGGCACCCCTTGCCAGCACAGGCTGAGCTCTGTCTCCTCTGTCACACAGGGACTCTGCCCAAGGGCACCCGGGCAGCGCCGAGCCCCGGCCACAGAGCGCGGGAGGCACGGCGAGGCGTGCAGGAGCTCCAGGACATGGCACCTCTGCAGGTACCAGAGGCACCAGCAGGGAGGGGACCTGACGGTGCAGCAGGGCCTGTGCCCAGGGAAGGGGCTGCCCCATGGCTCTGCTGGGTGGGCCCTTAGGGGGGAACATGTTTGGGGTGCTGCCCCAAAGACTGGGAGCCCCTCAGGACTGGGAGCCTCCCCACCTGAGGGGCTCTGCCAGATATTTCTGTCCCACACACCTTTCCCCAAGACATGGGGAAAGCCCAGGGACAAAGACCTGGCACTGATCCTCTTTTCCCCTCTGTCCACAGGTGCTCCCCATGAAGCAGAATGCCCGGAGAGCCCTGGAAAGGCCTGGGTAGGTGCAGTGTGGGCTCATCTCAGAGCCCCTGCCAGCAGGGAGAGCTGGGTGACCAGACACCCCAGGCAGGGGGCTGTGGGGCACGAGAGGAGCTTTGTGCCCCGCTGACACCGGTCTCTGTCCCACAGGGCTCTGCCCGGAGGCCCCCGTGCCCCCTGCGAGGGTGCTGAGCACCGAGGGACTCTTCCCGTGCCAGGGCAGAGGCCTGTACCCAGGGCTCCGGCCCCGCCGTACCGGGGAGCCGCGGAACGGGCAGGGCTCCTCCGGCCCTGCTCCGCCCCGTGCCTGCAGCACCTGGGCAAGGGCACCGCGGCCCCCCTGTCCCTGCCCGCGCCGCTGTCCCCCGGCACGGCACCCCAGCACCGATCGCCCCTCGCCCAGCTCCTGCCGACAGCTCCTCTCCTCCTGCGCTGAGCCCCTGCCCGGCCCTGCCGGGGGACTGCCGCGCTCCCAGCCCAGCCCCGCTCTCCCCGCGGGCCCGGGCCGACGGGGGTTTATGACGTGACACGGTTTTGTCGTGTATCATCGCGTTTCCGTTAAAGCCGGTTTGGAAGAAGCCGGGCCTCGCGCCTCTCGGGACAGCCCCGCGGGAGGGAGGGAGGGACGGGCGGCGGAGGCCATGGCGGTGCGGGCTTCAGCGGGCTCCTCACTCCTGCTTCTTGGGGTTGTTGACGGCCACGTAGTGGTACAGGACGACCAGGAGGAAGAGCGAGACGCCCAGCATGTTGGCGAAGATGGCGAGCTGCACGTCCGTGATCATCCTGCGGGGCAGGGGGGAGCGCACGCTGGCATCCTGCCGAGCGACCCGCCACGGCCCGGCCCCGCCCCTGCCCGGGACCCCCGGTGCCCGGTTCCTGCCTTGTCCTGGCCTCCCGGAGCCCCGGTTCCCACCTTGTCCTGACCCCCGGTGCCCCGGTTTACACCCCTGCCCGGGAGCCCCGGTGCCCGGTTCCCGCCTTGTCCTGGTCCTCCGGTGCCCAGTTCCCGCCTTGTCCTGGACCCCCGTGCCCCGGTTTCCGCCCCTGCCCGGGCCCCCCGGTGTCCCGCTCTCCCCCCGGTTCCCGACCCTGCCCGGGCCCCCCGGTGCCTCGCTCTCCCCCCGGTTCCCGGGCCCCCCGGAGCCCCGGTTCCCACCTTGTCCTGACCCCCGGTGCCCCGGTTTCCGGCCCTGCCCGGGCCCCCCGGTGTCTCGCTCTCCCCCCGGTTCCCGGCCCTGCCCGGGCCCCCCGGTGCCTCGCTTTCCCCCCGGTTCTCGGCCCTGCCCGGGCCCTCCGGTGCCTCGCTCTCCCCCCGGTTCCCGGCCCTGCCCGGGCCCCCCGGTGTCCCGCTCTCCCCCCGGTTCCCGGCCCTGCTCGGGCCCCCCGGTGCCTCGCTTTCCCCCCGGTTCCCGGCCCTGCCCGGGCCCCCCGGTGTCCCGCTCTCCCCCCGGTTCCCGGCCCTGCTCGGGCCCCCCGGTGCCCCGCGCTCACGCTCCGGCCCCGCCGCTCCGACACGTCTCCCTGCGCGCGCCACTTCCGACCGCGGGGCACGGCGGGAGGCGCCTGGCCCCGGCTGTGACGTCACGGCAACCGGGCCCCGGCCAAGCGGCGGGCTCGTGGCTGCGGTGACGTCACAGCGACCGGCCAACCCCCCGTTATGACGTCACGCACCGGGCCCGCCCCTCGCGCCCCGCCCCCTGGCGGCCGCCGCCGGCTCCGGCTCCATACAAGGCGCGGCGCGGGGGCGGGGCGGGGCCGAGTGGCCCCGGGGCGGCCGCGGCTAATTAGCGCTAATGACACCGGTGACAGCTCGCTGCAGCCGATGACAGCGGCGACGCCGCGGGCCTTCAGCGGGACCGGCTACGCTGGGCTTTGCAGAGACGGGCAGGGGCGTACCGGGAGGTGCCGGGCCGCACTGGGGTGTCCGGAGGCACGCCGGGCTGCCCGGAGCTGGAGTGTACTGGAACGTGCTGGGACGCGCTGGGCTGGGCTGGGCTGGGGACGCGAGGATGGTCTCCAGTGGAGGGGTCCCGGCAGTGAGTCCCCCCGGGGTCCTGCCCCGTCCCCGTCCCTGTGCCCCCCACGCTCGGCCGCAGAGCCCCAGCGCGGTCTGGAGTGGCCTGGGACACGGCAAAGACACGGCCCCCATGGCTCCATCCCTGTGCCCCCACGGCCCCCCATGGCTCCATCCCTGTGCCCCCACGGCCCCCATGGCTCCATCCCTGTGCCCCCACGGCCCGCCATGGCCCCATCCCTGTGCCCCCATGGCCCCCCATGGCCCCATCCCTGTGCCCCCACGGCCCCCCATGGCCCCCCATGGCCCCATCCCTTTGCTCCCACAGCCCCCCATGGCCCCCCATGGCCCGCCATGGCCCCCCACAGCTCCACATGGCCCCCCATGGCCCCCCACAGCCCCCCATGGCCCCCCACAGGCCCCCACGGCCCCCCACAGCCGCTGAGGGCCCAGCGGAGGTGACACCATCCCCCCTCGGGAGCACCAGGGCTGGCACCTGGCCCAGCCCAGCCCCGGGCCCCTTCCCGGTGTGTCCCTCCCCCGCATCCCCTCCCCCCTCCAGCTGCCGCCAGCTGTTTGTGCTGAACCCTCTCTCGCGGCTCCCCGGGGGCGGGGGGTTCCCGCGCCCTGACGTCACCGCGGGGCCGGGGCCAATGCGTGATGTCACCGGGAGGCCGTGACGTCACCGCGAGGTCCGGGGAAGCCATGGCATCACCGTGGGCTCAGAGCCACGGCGGCCCGGGGCAGCCGCGGTGTGACCGCCGGCCTCCCAGTGTCCCCAGTGTGCCCAGAGCGGTGTCAGGGTGGGGCTGGGGGCGCGGGGCAGCACCGCCTCGGTACCGGCACCGGGACGTGGCACCTGGCACGGGGTCACGGGCACGCGGGGACGTGGCACTGCTGGTGCCGGGACCTGTGGCTGCTGTGCCCAGCGCGGGGCTGAGGAGCGAGGCCACCGGCGCTCGGGGAGACCGTGCGAAGCCGGTGCCGGAGCCGGTGCTAGCGGCGGAGCGGCGGCCGTGGGGGACCGATGGCCGCGGCGTGCCGGTGCCGCGGCGGTAGCCTCGGCCGCCTCGCTGGCCGCCCGCGCCCTGGCCCCCTGCCCGGCCTCCCCGGCTGCCCCGGCCCCGGCCCGGCCTAACGAGGAGCAGATGTGGCGGCGGCGGGGCCGGCGGGGGCCGCGGTGCCCGGCGCGGCTGGGGCGGGGGCCTCGGCGGGCAGGAAGCGGGGGGCCCCGGGGACCCCGCCGGCGGGCAGCGGCGGCGGGGCGGCTCTGGTGGCGAGGGGCTGGCCGAGGGGCGGCCGGGGGGAGGGCAGAGCCGAGCCGAGCCGTGCCGAGCCGCCCAAAGCCGCGGAGCCGCGACGGGACACTGCATGCGGTCCTGAGCCGCGCCGGACCGGGCTGACCGAGCCGAGCCGAGCCGAGCCGAGCGGAGCCGCCCCAGCCCAGCATGGCACCCTGGCTCTGGCCGTGCCTTCTGGCCGCGCAGGCCCTGGCCGCCAACTTTCCCTCCCGGTATAGCCTCTACACCGGCGGGGCCGCCCCGCTCGCCCCCGGCCCGGCCGCGGCCCACAGCGGTGCCCGGGCCGCCAGCCGGCACAGGTAGGAGCCACGAGCACCGGGACGCACCGGGGCAGCGGGGACACGGGCTGCAGCCCCCCACACCGGTGCCACGGGAATCCCGGCGCCGGGCAGGCACCGGCACGTGCCACGTCCAGCCCGGGGGCGGCGGGAGGGGCGGCGGGTCCCCTAAGCGGGGGCGTCACCCCCGGGCCCGGGACGGGTGGGCAGTGGGCGCACGTGGAGGGTCGGGGTGCAGGATTCCGGGCCGGTCCTTCCTCGGCATCCACGCGTAGGTCCGCGCTGCCGGAGAGGGGAACAGGGGCCCGGATCTACCCTCTCCCCATCCCCGTCCTGCCTCGTACCGTGGGCAGCGTGGGGCCGTGGGGCAGCCCGTGGCTGCGGGTCGGGGCGTTGCGGGGGCGCAGGGCTGGGGACGGCCCCACGCTGTGTTGGGGTCACAACACATTCACCGCGGACACATCAGCGCTGCGGCAGCGCGGGCGCGGGGCCGGGGCTGCTCCGGCCCCACGGTGGCCCCGGGGGGGTGGCAGGACCTGGCCGCAGCGTGGGGCTCCTGGGGAGGGGCGCGGCCGTGGGGCACGGGCACGGTGGAGCCTTTACCTGCGGCTTTGGGGGCTCAGGGGGCTCTCCGCGGGTCGGGGTGTGCAGCGCTGCATCCCCGCGGCCCGGGGAGCACGGGGGGTGCCCCCATATCCTGCCCTTTCAGGGGAGCTCTGGTCCCATCCCACGCCTGGGATGGGGACAGCCCCGGTGCGGGGCGGTGGGACCCCAGAGCAGCCCGGGGGTCCCGGGGCCTCGCGAGTGCGGGGCTGGGATGGGGGGGAGAAAAGAGGGGCCGTCGGTCGGCGCAGGAATTCCCGGCGGCCCCCGGGGAGGAGCTGGAATCCAGCCGGGGCCTGAGGGGAACCAGCCGGGCTGACGGGAACCGGCCGCCGCACCGGGGCCCCGCGGCGGGGACCCAGGGCCGGGGGCCGCTCCCCGGGGGGCTGCCCAGTGGGGCTGGGGGGCCCGAGCGGGGCCCGGGCTTCGGGTCCCGACCATATAAGGCTGCGACGGGGTCCCTGCAACGGGGCCAGGCTGGAGTCCCACGCGGGGGGGCCGGGGTCCCCACAGCCTGTGGCGCTGCGCTGGGGACCAGCGTGTGGCTGCCGCGGCTGCTCCTGCCCCCGCGGCGCTCAGGGGACAGGGAACACGGCGTCAGATGGGGCAGCACGCAGGGTGCCCGTCCCTGGGCCAGGCAGCGCAGGATGCGCAGCACGGTGCGATGGGGTGTGAGCACCCTACTCCTGGCAGAGCCCCATCCCTGCGGGGCTCCCGAGGGCAGCCGTATGGCTGGGGGCTGCAGCCGTTTCTGCAGGGTCGCCAGGCATGGCTGCGAGGCTGTGGTGGGGCAAGATCCGGACCATTAACCCGCCGCAGTGGGCCATGACGGTGCTACCGGTGGGGCTGGTTGGGCAAGCACAGGAGCGCGCCGGGGGATCCGGGGTGTGGCCAGAGGGGCCGGAGTGTGCTGGGGGATCCGGGATGTCCCTGGGGAGCTGGAGTGTGCCAGGGAAGGCCTGGGGCAGGGGCTGTTGCTGTGTCTCTGCCGGGGTGATGCCTGGTGCGTACTCTACGCCAGGACAATGCCTGGTGTGTGCTGGGATGCGGTGCACGGTGTGTGCCGGAACAACGCCTGCTGTGTGCTGGAACGAGGCTAGGTCCATGCTAGGGCCGTGCCGGTGGCTGCTCTGTGCCGGGATGATGCCTCCTGGATGCCAGGACAGCAGGCGGCGTGTGCCCAGATGGTGCCCAGCTTGTGCCATGCTCAGTCCGTACCGGGACAACGCCTGGTGCGTGCCGGCGTGATGCCGTGTGCCGGCGCATTCCGGCTGTGTGCCCTGAGCCCTTCCCTCCGGCAGGAACTGGTGTGCCTACGTGGTGACACGCAGCGTGAGCTGCGTGGTGGAGGATGGCGTCGAGAGCTTCATCAAGCCAGACTACCAGCCCTGCGCCTGGGGGCAGCTCCAGTGCCCCCGAGTCCTGGCGTGAGTGGGGCTGGGGGGCTCTGGAGGGGTTCGTGGCGTTCTGGGGGGGTCAGCACAGAGCCAGGGCGAACTGCGGCCCGCCGCCACTGGTGTTTACCCACCCTGGGGTCATGTTTACTTTTGCACAAGAGTCAGTGACCTCAAGTGGTGCCGGAGGGTGACCGGACACTATCCCCCCGTCACGTGCAGCCAAAACCCTGGGGCATCCCGCAGCTCTCTGGACCAGCACTGGGGTGACGCTGGTGTTGGGGTGGTCCTGGTGGCAGGGTGACAGGGCTGGGCAGGGGCAGCGCCCCGGCAGCTGAGCGGAGCAGCGGCGCTGCTGGGTCAAGCCGCAGCCCATGCTGGCTCTGGTGCTCTGGGGCAGCCCCACGCCCCTCCTGGCCTCCCCCAAGCCCCGTCCCCACCGCCCGCAGGTACCGCAGCTTCCTACGGCCCCGCTACAAGGTGTCCCAGCGCACGGTGTCGGAGCTGGCCTGGCGCTGCTGCCAGGGCTACTCGGGTCCGGACTGCAGCGAGGGGCCTTCTCCAGCATCCCCCCAGCCCACCGGCCGTCCCCCACCCCGGCCCGGCCGCCCCACGCTCTCTGGCTTCGGCAACCCCCTCAGTGGCCTGGGGGGTGAAGGTAGCGCTGGGGCGGGGGTGCGCTGGTGGGGAACACGCTGGTGGGGGAACGTGCTGTGGCCGTGACCCTGACCCTGGCGGTGCACGGCAGGCGGCGGAGACACGGAGAAGGTGCGGCGGCTGGAGGAGCAGGTGCGGCGGCTGAGCGAGCAGCTGGAGGAGCTGCGGGCCGGGCAGGAGCCGCCCGGGGCTGCTGTGCAGGGGCCGCCCGGGGGCGAGCAGCCGGCTGACGCAGCCGCCCCCGCCGAAGTGCGGGAGGCGCTGAGCCACCTCCAGCGGCGCCTGGAGGAGCTGGAGACCCGCCTGCACCGCACCGAGGGCGGCCGGGACGGCCCAGGGGCTCCGGGTGGCCCAGGGACGGCGGCGCTGTACGAGCTGGAGCAGCGGCTGCAGGAGATGTGCGCAGCCTGCACGACCGGCACCGAGGGGCTGCGGCGGCAGGCGGCCGAGGACCGGGAGCGGATGCGGGCGCTGGAGAAGCTCGTGGGCTCGGTGGACCAGCGCAACAAGGATGCGGTGGAGTCGGTGCAGAGGCACATCAGCAGCCTGAGCAGCCGCCTGGCCCCCGCCCCTGCGGCTCCCCCGTCCCCGGACGTGCTCCGTCGCCTGGCCGAGCTAGAGCGGCGGCTGGAGGGGCTGCCGGTGCCGGCGGCGGGGCCGGGGCAGGGACCGGTGCTGGCGCGGCGGCTGGCTGAGCTGGAGGGGCGGCTGAACGCTTCGCGCGCCGGCCCGTGGCCCTCCGAGCCCGAGGGGCGGCCGGGGGGGCTGCCGGGGCGCCTGGCCAACCTCAGCCGGGCGGTGGAGGGGCTGGCGGCGAGCGGGGCACAGCGCGGCGCCCGCCTGGACCAGCTCGAGGGGCTGCTGGCCCGCTGCGGCCACCCGTGCCCGGGGCAGGACGGGGTGCTCGGCCCCCACCTCCGGCAGCCAGAGGACACCGAGGGTCTCTGGGAGGACGGGCTGACCGGGAGCCTGGGTGGGCTGCTGGGGGCGCGGGGGGAGGCGCTGGCCGAGGAGCTGGAGCAGCTCCGCAACCGGACAGGGCGGCTGGAGGCGGCTCTGGAGGACCTGAGCGGTGACCCCTGCTCCCGGCCCTGCGCCTCGCCGCCCCCCCGGGAGCCGGAGCAGCTCCCGGCCGGCCCCGCGGAGCCGGAGGAGCTGGATGCCCCGCTCGAGGGCTTCGGCGTCTTCGGGGGCACGGCCCCCTCGGAACTGCGGGCGCTGCGAGGGGAGCTGGCAGCAGCGCTGGCGGGCCTGAGCGGGCTCAATGCCACGGTGGAGGGGCTGCAGGACGCGCTGGAGGAGCAGGACGCCCGGCAGCGCCAGCTGAGCGCCGTCACCGACCGCGTGGTGGCCGAGCTGGACCAGGCGGCGGCGGCGGCGGCGGCGCGACATGCCGAGAGCGAGGAGCGGCTGGAGGCGCTGGCGCGGGAGCTGGCGCGGGCTGGGGGCTGCCCCGCGGGGCTGGAACCACGCGTGGCCAAGCTGGAGGGGGTCTGCGAGCAGCTGGAGGCGGTGGCCGGGGGGCTGCGGGGCGTCCGCGAGGGGCTGGGCCGGCACGTGGCCGGGCTGTGGGGCGCCGTGCGGGACCTGAACGCCACGGCCCGCGGCCAGGCCGCCCTGCTGGACAAGGCGCTGGAGCTGCCGCCCCGGCTCGGCGCCCTCAACGCCAGCCTGGGCCACCTGCGCGGGGAGCTGCAGCGCCTGGCACGGCTGGAGCGACACGGTGCGGGGACACGGGGGACCTGGGGGGACGAGGGGCACTGCAGGGATACGGAGAGCTGGGAGGGTACGGGATCGGGGGGATGGGGGCATATGGGGCACCGCGGGGGCTGGGGGGGACAGGGCATCCCGGGTCAGTGGGGACTGGGTCATGGAGGGCATGTGGGGCTGCGGGAACGGTGGTGGAGGTGTGGGGACACAGGGATGTGGGGACATGGGGATGTGGGGATGTGGGGACACGGGGATGTGGGGACACGGGGTCACCAGGGAGTGCTGCAGTGGGGTGTGGGGAGGCAGGGGCTTGGCTGGGTGATGCTGTGGCATGGGGCACAGGGCCACAGGAGGATCCTGGCTGTGGGGCTGCAGTGTGGGGGGACAAGGGGACATCATGCATGGGGGCACCGGCCGTGGGGCCAAGGTGGCTCTAACACCCTCCTGCCTGCAGGCCCCCCTGGCCCCCCTGGACCTGCTGGCCCCATGGGAGAGACAGGCCCTCCTGGCCCCACTGGGCCCCCTGGCAAGGATGGAGAACAGGGTCCCATGGGCCCCCCTGGTAAGGCTCAGCCCCCCCGTGTGCCCCCGGCCACGCAGGTGTGGCTGGACCCCGTCCCCGGGGGTCCTGCCCCAAGCTGGCCCTGCAGCAGCCCCTCCTCATCTTTCCTGCAGGGCTACCTGGAGAGAGAGGTAGGACTGGGGGGCATGTGGGGAGCTGGGGGGGCTGCGGGCTTGCAAGGGGAGCAGGGAGCAGTCTGGGCTGGCATGGGGAGGCACAGGGTGGCTGGGGAGCAGGGGGCCCTGGGGACGTGGTGGAGTCGTGGTCAAGGGGGGCACTGACGCTGAAGGGCTGGGTGTGGAGGGGTCGTGGGGTGCGGCTGCTGGGCTTGGGGGACAGGGGCTGCTGGGCCGCAGAGGGTACCAGGGCGGCAGGGGGCTGAGGGGTGAGGGAAGGGGGCACAGGGGTGCCACATCCTGACCCCGTGCCCAGGCGAGGCCGGGGAGCCGGGCTCGGTGCCCCGCGTGGCTTTCTCAGCGGCCCTGAGCACCCAGCGCACGGAGCCGGGCACCGTCCCCTTCGACCAGGTGCTGCTCAACGACGGCGGTGCCTACGATCCCGAGACAGGTGAGGGCACGATGGGGGCGCTCTGGGGGCTGTGGGGTGGTTTTGGGGTCAGGGATGTCGCAGTAGGGGCTGTGGCGTAGGCGGGGGCTGCAGAGTCACAGGGGTGCGTGATGCCGCGTGTGATGGCAGCCAGGGGTTCTCGGATGGTGTCGTGCCTGTCCCGGGATGCCCCACCGACCTCGGGGTGCTGCAGGAGATCCGGCTCTGGGGGCACCAGGGCTCCCGGCCGGCCGCTGACCCCCTCTTCCTGCCGCAGGCACGTTCACGGTGCCGGTGCCCGGGCGGTACCTGGTGAGCGCGGTGCTCACGGGGCACCGGGGCGAGGCGCTGGAGGCCGTCCTGTCCCGCTCCGGCCACGGCATCGCTCGCCTGGACTCGGCTGGCTTCCAGCCCGAGGGGCTGGAGAAGGGGCCCGTGGCCGCGCAGGCCCCCAGCCCCGGTGCCCTGGGCGTCTTCAGCCTCCTGCTGCCGCTGGCGGCCGGCGAGACGCTGTGCGTGGACCTGGTGTCGGGGCGCCTGGCGCACGCCCCCGACGAGCCCCTCACCGTCTTCAGCGCCGCGCTGCTCTACGACTCCGAGGAGCCCTAGAGCTGCCGGGTCCCCCGCGGGGGCACAGCCAGGCCGGGGGGTCCCCACGCCCTGCCGGGACCCCCACCCCCACCCCCTTATTTATCAGCACCCCCAGCCCTCGCTGTCCCACCGTCACACACTCCCACCCCACACCGCCCGCCCGGGCTGCCCTGGCCCCCCACGCCGCCCCCGGCCCCCCACTGCCCCCCACAATAAAGATGCGGCACCGGGTTTTGTACCCGTGGCTCCGGTTCCATCCCTCGCCCGCGGGGGGACGGGGTGGGCAGGGGTCTGGCGGCTGCCAAGCGTCAGCGTGGCACCGAGCCCTGCGGTGTCACCGCTGGGCACGGCAGGGTGGGGGTTTGGGGCGGGCGTGGAGGGGGTTTCCAGCTCTTTTGATTGTGGTGTGACGGGATGGAGGCGCTGGGACCTCCCAGGTGCTGTAGCCGTGTCCTGGTGTGCGGGGGCACCCCCCAGGCACCCCGTGCCCCCAGGGGAGGGGTGTGCTAGAGGGGGCTGGCCTGGCGGGGGTGACAGGCAGGTCCCTGCCCGGGGGGGGCACTGAATCCACCTCTGGGGGTGCCTTCATCCCCTGCTGTCGGGTCAGCTGTGGGTAACCCCATTCTTCCACTTCAGGGCTGTTGGCTGGGCTGGCCGGGGCTCAGGGGTGCTGTGCCCAGCACAGTGCCCTGGAAGGGGCGGGAGGGAGTGCTGGGAGGTCCCAGGGTGTCGATGGCAGAACAGGCTCCAGCCTGGATCCGGGGCACTGGCACCAGTGGAGATTTAGGTGGTTTTGGTCATGGTTCCTGTGCAAATACTTTGGTGCAGAAAGATCAGGACTTGGGGCCAGGCAGAGGGGGTGTCCAGCCCCAGTCTGTGCCCCCACTGTGGGAGCTCATTAACGGTGAGGCTGGGACTGAGCCCTTCGTCCTCAGGTGCCATTGGCATCTTCAGTGCCATCGTCAGGTGAGCACCAATGGCATTGTCTGTCTGTCTGTGTCTGGGTTCTTTAACAGCTCATTGGGGTTGGTGTGGGACAGGGTCAGTGCGTGGTTGTTCTGTTAATGCAGCTCCACTGCTGGTGATGTGTAAAAAAATGTGTGAGAAAATATCATCACATCCCAGGATGGTTTCAGTGAAAAGAGACCTTCAGGACCAGCCAGTGCCACCCCTGCCATGGCAGGGACACCTGCCACTGTCCCAGTGTCCAACCTGGCCTTGGGCAGGGATGCAGGGGCAGCCCCAGCTGCTCTGGGCACCCTGTGCCAGGGCCTGCCCACCCTGCCAGGAACAATTCCCAATTCCCAATATCCCACCCAGCCCTGCCCTCTGGCAGTGGGAGCCATTCCCTGGGTCCTGTCCCTCCAGGCCTTGTCCCCAGTCCCTCTGCAGCTCTCCTGGAGCCCCTTCAGGCTCCGCAAGGGGCTCTGAGCTCTCCATGGCTGGACATTCCCAGCTCTCCCAGCCTGACTCCAGAGCAGAGGGGTTCCAGCCCTTGGAGCATCTCTGTGGCCTCCTCTGGACCCACTTTTATCAGCTGAACTTGAGGATCAGTGGGATCCCTGCTCACAGCCAGCCATCCTGGCGCTGCACAGCCGGGCTCTCATTCTGCCCTGTCCTGGGGCAGCAAATCCCAACGTGAGCAGAATCTCTGGGAAATTGTTTCTCTGGGGTGGCATTCCCATAGTCAGCAGAAGGTGGAGATCCAGAGCCGTGACAGTAATTCTTGGAGAGGAGGGAACTGAAAGCTAGGAAGGGCTCAGTCTTTCTTTGTTGTCCCTCCACTTGGAAGATTCTCAGTCCCACCCTGGGATCATCTCTGGGTGATGACGGCTCTGGCTCCTCACTGCCCGTGGAGGGAAGCAGAGATTCCTGCTGGTGACTTTCTAGGATTTACCAGTCTTAGAAGGATCATTGTCCTCCTGACCATGAGAAGAAAGAGTTTTATAAGGAAAATGGGTGTGAGTCTTCCTACAACTCCTAGAATCATGGAAAAGCCCCTGACACCATGGAGTATTCCTGACCATCCCCCAGCAGTGCCCAGGCCACCACTGACCCCTGTCCCCAAGTGCCACAGCCACAGGGCTATAAATGCCCCCAGGGATGGGGACTCCACCCCTGCTGGGCAGCTGTGCCAGGGATGGACAGCCCTTTCCAGGTGGGAATTGTTCCCAACATCCACCCTGAGCCTGCCCTGCCCAGCCTGAGGCCATTTCCCCTTGTCCTGTCCCTGTTCCCTGGGAGCAGAGCCCGACCCCCCCTGGCTGTCCCCTCCTGTCAGGAGTTGTGCAGAGCCACAAGGTCCCCCTGAGCCTCCTTTTCTCCAGGCTGAGCCCCTTCCCAGCTCCCCCAGCCCCTCCTGGGGCTCCGTTCCCTTCCCAGCTCCCTCAGCCCCTCCTGGGGCTCCATTCCCTTCCCAGCTCCCCCAGCCCCTCCTGGGGCTCCATTCCCTTCCCAGCTCCCTCAGCCCCTCCTGGGGCTCCATTCCCTTCCCAGCTCCCCCAGCCCCTCCTGGGGCTCCATTCCCTTCCCAGCTCCCTCAGCCCCTCCTGGGGCTCCATTCCCTTCCCAGCTCCCCCAGCCCCTCCTGGGGCTCCATTCCCTTCCCAGCTCCCTCAGCCCCTCCTGGGGCTCCATTCCCTTCCCAGCTCCCCCAGCCCCTCCTGGGGCTCTGTCCGCTGCGCCCTTCCAGGCCCGTGGGACTGTTGTGACCTGCCCGTTCTAAGCTGGATCATTTTCAAGGTTACTGGAGGGTTAATCCCCTGCAGGCTCTGGGGAGGGGCAGAGCAGAGCTGTGGGCTGCTGCAGGCTCCTCTTGGCGGAGTGGGATGGGGCTGAGGCAGCTGAGGAAGATTATCCTTTATCCACTGTCCGTTTAACCCTCATTATCCATGAATGCTCTCCGGACAGGGAGGTGGACAATGAGCCACCGAGGAGGGGAGGATCAGCTGAGTCTGCTGCATCTGCAGCTGCTGGGAAGTGAGAGGGGTCAAAATTACCCCTGATAATTAGCTGGAGTTCTGCTGCTGGGAATTTTATCCTTTCTGTGCTGGCAGACTCTGACCCCAGGAGAGCACTGCATGTGTCCTGAGGTCCTGGAGAAGCTTCCAAAACTGAGTGAGAGCTCTGGGATTACGGGTGTGGAGTTGGTTAGGAGTGTGTGATGCCACAGGGTGGAAAACTGAGAGTTTGGGGTTTTAGGATATAGTAATATATAGAGAGCTAAGATGGAGGTTTTAGGGCAGTGGCTGCTCCTTGTCCTTCACCTTCTCCTCCACGGGTTTGGGTGGTATTTTGTAATTGGACAAAAAAGCCCACATTGCAGACTTTGAGGGATCAGTTATTGGGTTAAAAGTGAAAATAATTTAGGTGTCACTTCTTAATTGGTTAATTTAGCCTTAAAAGACCCTGTACCAAGAGAGAGTTGGCCATTAAATTAAAGAGTATTAAAGGGAGCTTTGGCACCAGGCTCTCAGATTTATGGCACAGATTAATCACAACATCTCGTGCCTCAAGAGGGACCCAGACAAAGAAACTCCCTGGGATTTAAGGGAATCACAGAACGAGTTGGGATGGAAGGGAACTTAGAGCTCATCTCGTTCCACCCCTGCCATGGGCAGGAACACCTTCCCCTAGAACAGGTTGCTCCAGGCACCTGAAATGTGTCTGCATGTCCATGTGTGGGTTTGGTTTATATTTTCTCATTTTTCATACTGCTCAGGATTTTCTACACCTGGGTCAGGGTCTCATCAGCTCCTCTGGACATTTCAGCCCTCACTCTAGAGAAGCTGCAGACTGCATAAAGGAAGTTTACTAGATTAAATACTAGAAAGATGGTTTCTTTAACATTTAGGGGAAACTGAACATTCTTTAAAAGTGACATAACAGATTCAAAGGAGAAGAAGGAAAGGAGAGGCTGGAAAACTTCATCTCTTCTTTTTCTTTTAACAAACTGGGTGTAATTACTAATAAACTCTTAAAACACACAATTGGAACTAGGACGCAGGGTAGGATGAAGAAACCATAAACCATACATATCTTGAGCAGACTCAAGTATTTTTGTAAACACTTTATAAATCACTACCACTAAGCTCAGCACAATACCTATTTTAATCTGTGTTCTTTTACTGTCAAAACTACGAGTAAGGGACAATAATTCTAGTGACTAAAAAAGTACTAAAACTTCAAAGGACTTTAGAGACTAGAGCGATATGAAGGCCTCTACTCTAAGAGACATTACGAATTTAAATCATGGCTACTGACCGCTTTAACCCACCACAGAGTAAGCACAACCAACATGCAATCAATGATTTAATCTTGGTGCAATAGCTGGTAACAAATAACAGCCCCAGCTGGTGCCTCTGAGAAGGGACCCAAGGAGCCCCTGGGCTCTGCCCGCTCCCAGCCTGAGCACAGGAAGGTCTGGGGGCTCCTGCTGGGTCCCCACAGCATCATTGCAAGCACCAGACAGAACAGAATTAAGGACTGTGATAGGGCAGAAAGAGGATCGATTTTAAATCACAAAGGATTCTCAAAAGTCATTTAATACCCATGGCTAACACGCTGGGTGGGGCAGTCTCCATCCAGCAGGCTGGGGTACACCTTCCTGGCACTGCCAAGGCGCTTCCTGAAGAGCCTCCCTGTCCCCAAAGCCTCGCACAGCTCATCAGTTTCAGTCCTTGTGACCAGACCCTGTGTCAGGTCCCACGGGCTGGGAGCCCATGGAGTTGTGGAGTTGTGGAGTTGTAGGAGTTGTAGGAAGACTCTCACACCCATTTTCCACGCGCTGGGAGCCCATGGAGTTGTGGAGTTGTGGAGTTGTAGGAGTTGTAGGAAGACTCTCACACCCATTTTCCACGGGCTGGGAGCCCATGGAGCTACCACTCCATGGTTGGAGTTGTAGGAGTTGTAGGAGTGGTAGGAGTGGTAGGAAGACTCTCACACCCATTTTCCACGGGCTGGGAGCCCATGGAGTTGTGGAGTTCTGGAGTTGTAGGAGTGGTAGGAAGACTCTCACACCCATTTTCCACGGGCTGGGAGCCCCATCTCCAGGCGGAGCTGCCTCAAGCCAGGCTCTTCCAGCCCCTCTCTTCCCCTGGGCTCTGCCCATGGGACCTCTGCTCTCCTGCCATGGGGAAACGCTGTTCCCAGCACAGGTGGCATTTCCCAGAGTCCCTGCACAGCTCGGCACGGGGCGGCTCCAGGCAGAGCTCCTCAGGGAAGCCCTGATGCTGAGGGCGCAGAGGGGACCCCAGGATTCCTGAACTCCTCATCGGAGAGAAGCCCTGGCGAGGCTGGACCCAGTCTTGGCCTCAGATTCTCAAGGGTTTAAGTAACTTTGTCCCACAGGACTAAAGATTGCAAAGCAGCTATATTTGTGTAAAAGGAATAATTTGTTATGACAAATGATTAGAGGAAAGGTCTTAATCAGAATTATTTACTACACAGTGTGCAAGCCCAAACTGCTCAGTAGTGTATAGTGTAGCAGAGTGCACTCTGTCAAAGCAGTTCTATTAAAACAATTGCACTAAAGCAAGCAAAATTAAAGAGTTATTGAGCAGAGATTGATGCAACTCGCCACACCAGCTGGGCAGGTCACTTTCTCTTAAATACCTGAGGAGTATCCTTGGAGAGAGTCTGCTTCTCAGGGGAGAAACCTTCATACCCACACTGCGAGGAGGAATATGGCAGGAGAACCTCCCAGCTGCGAGAGGACTGGGCTTCCACAGTGCAAAGTGGCACGGCTGCCAGCCACAGGGCTCCCGCTCAGCTCAGCAGCTCACTGAGCGGAGCAGAGCATCCTGCTGCCCTGCTGGAAAGGGAAGCAGCCCCAGGGCTTCCTTCTGACTCCCAGCTCCGTCTGAAAACTGAGAACTTCTGCCAAGTTGGGCAGCCCTTTGTGATTTTTTTTTTTTTTTTTGGCAGTATAAACAGCTAACTATTCCTTGGCAGAATTGGCTTTCCCTCCGTCATCCACAGCCCATCACCATTTTGAGTTGCCTCCAACCTGTCCCCTCATCTCCCTTCTCCTGCTGAGCTGTCCCTCTCCTGCACAGACCCAGGCACTGTCAGCTCTGGCCCTTGCTCACAGCACACTGTCCCCGTGGCTGTGACAATCTCCCCACACGTGGCTGTGACAATCTCCCCACACGTGGCTGTGGCACTCCTGCTCTTCCCAGAGCATCCCTGCTCACGTCACCCCCGCACGAAGCAGCCCCGGGGTCCGGGCTGGTGCTGAGTCGTTTTCCTCCTCCCAGCTGTGTCAAAGCCCCCAGCCCTGCTCCGTGCTGGGAGGGGTTTGGGGTCCTGCCCCTGGTCCCTGGGTCCCCGCAGCACCCCTGGAATGGCCCTGTGAAAAATGCACATTTGATGATCGGCTTTTCGCAGGCATTACAATGAGTATTACACGTGTCATGTGAGAATGTTATGCTGTGGTAATTCTCTCGAGTGGTGTGTTAAATATAGTTCCAGGTTATAACACAATGTTAAAATAGAGACTGTGTGATGTAAGATACTTTTTACTAGCTCAAGAAAGGGATGAGATAATCAATAAACTCTTCACACAAAGATAACAGCAACAGGAAATCTAAAGAGTTACAGCCTCCTTGTGGGAAAACACAAACATCCTTCCACCTTCTCTCCGTCTTTATGGAACCACCAGGATTAAGGGGAAGAAGTTGACAAAAACCAGAAAAATTCTTAATTGGAAGGAATTTATGCATCATGTATGAGATGTATGAATATGCAACAGGCTGTTGCTTTTAAGGGTGATTCCTTTGCTCACAAGGCATGGTTTTGGCAGCTCAGTGCCCAAAAAACATCCGGACATCCGTAACTCTTTGCTTTCTATTGTCTTGTAATGGTCCTAACTCTAAATTTTTATTACTCTAATGGTATTACTATTTTTATAACCACTTCATTATTATTAAACTGTTAAAAATTCTAAAAACGAGCGAGTGGCGTTTTTCACAGCCCTGTCCATGCAGGGTGGGCGTGGGACGGGGCTGACCTGTGCTGGGCATCCCTTCTCACACTGGTGGTGCTCTTCTCGCCCCCCAGGCCTGCTGGGTTC